>NC_140165.1:213669466-213799466 GCF_963971535.1 Notolepis coatsorum | reverse complement strand
TGTCTACGCTTTAGTCCTTCTACTGACCTCTGCACAGTCTTAGCCACACTGGCATACCCATAATTAATTTCATAATTTTAAATACAAGGTCTTGTCTGGCCAATATTTCCTTTGCCACTGCACTACATTGCGTTTGAATTTGCCCGGCAGACGACTGATGAAGATACACTCAGTCAAAACCCATTCATCCATCAGGAGCGCTGTGTACAGGGATTCAGTGTCGTCTGCCTGAGCTCCGCTGCAAACATGGATGTAATGAATAAAATAACTGAGTAGTGAGTGAGTCATGGGTCCCGCTTGCAACCACTGTTCTACATTTGAACGAGTGCAGTCAAAATGTGTGTGTGTGTGTGTGTGTGTGTGTGTGTGTGTCTAAGCCTACTATACATTTGAGTGGATGTGCTCCAGGGATGTGCTATTTTGAGACTCCAGTCGTAACGCAAAAAAGAGGAGGACCGCCAGCCAGGCTTCTATGACGACAACCTTCCCCACAGTGGTGGCTCCCTCTCCCCCCCCCCCCCCCTCTCTCGCTCTCTCTCTCTCTCTCTCTCTCTCTCTCTCTCTCTCTCTCTCTCTCTCTCTCTCTCTCTCTCTCTCTCTCTCTCTCACACCATCATGCTCTAAGGGGGTAACAGTGGGAGACAGACTTAGGTACGGTATATAAATAGAGGGGGTGTGAGCCAAGCCGTTGGGAGATTGGTGTGGAAGGGGCCTCCTGCGTTGGCTAAGATAATAATGTCTTAGCCAACTGTCAGCTGCACACGCCCCCTCTACACTGTTTCAGGTGCACACGCCCCCTCTACACTGTCTCAGCTGCACACGCCCCCTCTACACTGTTTCAGCTGCACACGCCCCCTCTACACTGTTTCAGCTGCACACGCCCCCTCTACACTGTTTCAGCTGCACACGCCCCCTCTACACTGTTTCAGCTGCACACGCCCCCTCTACACTGTTTCAGGTGCACACGCCCCCCTCTACACTGTTTCAGGTGCACACGCCCCCTCTACACTGTTTCAGCTGCACACGCCCCCTCTACACTGTTTCAGCTGCACACGCCCCCTCTACACTGTTTCAGGTGCACACGCCCCCCTCTACACTGTTTCAGGTGCACACGCCCCCTCTACACTGTTTCAGCTGCACACGCCCCCTCTACACTGTTTCAGGTGCACACGCCCCCTCTACACTGTTTCAGGTGCACACGCCCCCTCTACACTGTTTCAGCTGCACACGCCCCCTCTACACTGTTTCAGGTGCACACGCCCCCCTGTTTCAGCTGCACACGCCCCCTCTACACTGTTTCAGCTGCACACGCCCCCTCTACACTGTTTCAGGTGCACACGCCCCCTCTACACTGTTTCAGGTGCACACGCCCCCTCTACACTGTTTCAGGTGCACACGCCCCCTCTACACTGTTTCAGGTGCACACGTCCCCTCTACACTGTTTCAGGTGCACACGCCCCCTCTACACTGTTTCAGGTGCACACGCCCCCTCTACACTGTTTCAGGTGCACACGCCCCCTCTACACTGTTTCAGGTGCACACGCCCCCTCTACACTGTTTCAGGTGCACACGCCCCCTCTACACTGTTTCAGGTGCACACGCCCCCCTCTACACTGTTTCAGGTGCACACGCCCCCTCTACACTGTTTCAGGTGCACACGCCCCCTCTACACTGTTTCAGCTGCACACGCCCCCTCTACACTGTTTCAGGGGCACACGCCCCCTCTACACTGTTTCAGGGGCACACGCCCCCTCTACACTATTTCAGGTGCACACGCCCCCTCTACACTGTTTCAGGTGCACACGCCCCCTCTACACTGTTTCAGGTGCACACGCCCCCTCTACACTGTTTCAGCTGCACACGCCCCCTCTACACTGTTTCAGCTGCACACGCCCCCTCTACACTGTTTCAGCTGCACACGCCCCCTCTACACTGTTTCAGCTGCACACGCCCCCTCTACACTGTTTCAGGTGCACACGCCCCCTCTACACTGTTTCAGGTGCACACGCCCCCTCTACACTGTTTCAGGTGCACACGTCCCCTCTACACTGTTTCAGGTGCACACGCCCCCTCTACACTGTTTCAGGTGCACACGCCCCCTCTACACTGTTTCAGGTGCACACGCCCCCTCTACACTGTTTCAGGTGCACACGCCCCCTCTACACTGTTTCAGGTGCACACGCCCCCTCTACACTGTTTCAGGTGCACACGCCCCCCTCTACACTGTTTCAGGTGCACACGCCCCCTCTACACTGTTTCAGGTGCACACGCCCCCTCTACACTGTTTCAGCTGCACACGCCCCCTCTACACTGTTTCAGGGGCACACGCCCCCTCTACACTGTTTCAGGGGCACACGCCCCCTCTACACTGTTTCAGGTGCACACGCCCCCTCTACACTGTTTCAGGTGCACACGCCCCCTCTACACTGTTTCAGGTGCACACGCCCCCTCTACACTGTTTCAGCTGCACACGCCCCCTCTACACTGTTTCAGCTGCACACGCCCCCTCTACACTGTTTCAGCTGCACACGCCCCCTCTACACTGTTTCAGCTGCACACGCCCCCTCTACACTGTTTCAGGTGCACACGCCCCCTCTACACTGTTTCAGGTGCACACGCCCCCTCTACACTGTTTCAGGTGCACACGCCCCCTCTACACTGTTTCAGGTGCACACGTCCCCTCTACACTGTTTCAGGTGCACACGCCCCCTCTACACTGTTTCAGGTGCACACGCCCCCTCTACACTGTTTCAGGTGCACACGCCCCCTCTACACTGTTTCAGGTGCACACGCCCCCTCTACACTGTTTCAGGTGCACACGCCCCCTCTACACTGTTTCAGGTGCACACGCCCCCCTCTACACTGTTTCAGGTGCACACGCCCCCTCTACACTGTTTCAGGTGCACACGCCCCCTCTACACTGTTTCAGGTGCACACGCCCCCTCTACACTGTTTCAGGTGCACACGCCCCCTCTACACTGTTTCAGGTGCACACGCCCCCTCTACACTGTTTCAGCTGCACACGCCCCCTCTACACTGTTTCAGGGGCACACGCCCCCTCTACACTGTTTCAGGGGCACACGCCCCCTCTACACTGTTTCAGGTGCACACGCCCCCTCTACACTGTTTCAGGTGCACACGCCCCCTCTACACTGTTTCAGGTGCACACGCCCCCTCTACACTGTTTCAGCTGCACACGCCCCCTCTACACTGTTTCAGCTGCACACGCCCCCTCTACACTGTTTCAGCTGCACACGCCCCCTCTACACTGTTTCAGCTGCACACGCCCCCTCTACACTGTTTCAGGTGCACACGCCCCCTCTACACTGTTTCAGGTGCACACGCCCCCTCTACACTGTTTCAGGTGCACACGCCCCCTCTACACTGTTTCAGGTGCACACGTCCCCTCTACACTGTTTCAGGTGCACACGCCCCCTCTACACTGTTTCAGGTGCACACGCCCCCTCTACACTGTTTCAGGTGCACACGCCCCCTCTACACTGTTTCAGGTGCACACGCCCCCTCTACACTGTTTCAGGTGCACACGCCCCCTCTACACTGTTTCAGGTGCACACGCCCCCCTCTACACTGTTTCAGGTGCACACGCCCCCTCTACACTGTTTCAGGTGCACACGCCCCCTCTACACTGTTTCAGCTGCACACGCCCCCTCTACACTGTTTCAGGGGCACACGCCCCCTCTACACTGTTTCAGGGGCACACGCCCCCTCTACACTGTTTCAGGTGCACACGCCCCCTCTACACTGTTTCAGGTGCACACGCCCCCTCTACACTGTTTCAGGTGCACACGCCCCCTCTACACTGTTTCAGCTGCACACGCCCCCTCTACACTGTTTCAGCTGCACACGCCCCCTCTACACTGTTTCAGCTGCACACGCCCCCTCTACACTGTTTCAGCTGCACACGCCCCCTCTACACTGTTTCAGCTGCACACGCCCCCTCTACACTGTTTCAGGTGCACACGCCCCCTCTACACTGTTTCAGGTGCACACGCCCCCTCTACACTGTTTCAGGTGCACACGCCCCCTCTACACTGTTTCAGGTGCACACGCCCCCTCTACACTGTTTCAGGTGCACACGTCCCCTCTACACTGTTTCAGGTGCACACGCCCCCTCTACACTGTTTCAGGTGCACACGCCCCCTCTACACTGTTTCAGGTGCACACGCCCCCTCTACACTGTTTCAGGTGCACACGCCCCCTCTACACTGTTTCAGGTGCACACGCCCCCTCTACACTGTTTCAGGTGCACACGCCCCCCTCTACACTGTTTCAGGTGCACACGCCCCCTCTACACTGTTTCAGGTGCACACGCCCCCTCTACACTGTTTCAGGTGCACACGCCCCCTCTACACTGTTTCAGCTGCACACGCCCCCTCTACACTGTTTCAGCTGCACACGCCCCCTCTACACTGTTTCAGGTGCACACGCCCCCTCTACACTGTTTCAGGTGCACACGCCCCCTCTACACTGTTTCAGGTGCACACGCCCCCTCTACACTGTTTCAGCTGCACACGCCCCCTCTACACTGTTTCAGCTGCACACGCCCCCCTATACACTGTTTCAGCTGCACACGCCCCCTCTACACTGTTTCAGGTGCACACGCCCCCTCTACACTGTTTCAGCTGCACACGCCCCCTCTACACTGTTTCAGGTGCACATGCCCCCTCTACACTGTTTCAGGTGCACACGCCCCCTCTACACTGTTTCAGGTGCACACGCCCCCCTCTACACTGTTTCAGGTGCACACGCCCCCTCTACACTGTTTCAGGTGCACACGCCCCCTCTACACTGTTTCAGCTGCACACGCCCCCTCTACACTGTTTCAGCTGCACACACCCCTCTACACTGTTTCAGGTGCACACGCCCCCTCTACACTGTTTCAGGTACACACGCCCCCCTCTACACTGTTTCAGGTGCACACGCCCCCTCTACACTGTTTCAGCTGCACACGTCCCCCTCTACACTGTTTCAGGTGCACACGCCCCCTCTACACTGTTTCAGCTGCACACGCCCCCTCTACACTGTTTCAGGTGCACACGCCCCCTCTACACTGTTTCAGCTGCACACGCCCCCTCTACACTGTTTCAGGTGCACACGCCCCCTCTACACTGTTTCAGGTGCACACGCCCCCTCTACACTGTTTCAGGTGCACACGCCCCCCTCTACACTGTTTCAGGTGCACACACCCCTCTACACTGTTTCAGCTGCACACGCCCCCTCTACACTGTTTCAGCTGCACACGCCCCCTCTACACTGTTTCAGCTGCACACACCCCCTCTACACTGTTTCAGCTGCACACGCCCCCTCTACACTGTTTCAGCTGCACACACCCCCTCTACACTGTTTCAGCTGCACACGCCCCCTCTACACTGTTTCAGCTGCACACACCCCCTCTACACTGTTTCAGCTGCACACGCCCCCTCTACACTGTTTCAGCTGCACACACCCCCCCTCTAGAACTCTAAAGCTTCCTATATCTCTAGAAATGTTTCGCATTTTCAAAACTTCTTATGACCACCCGTCATCAGAATATCTCATTGAGTCATGGTGTCCTACTCAAACAACCCTGCACCACCAGTCTGTTGTTATTCCATCATTTATTTTATTTGTTGACAAAACCTAGACCACACTAAACTCTGCCTATTTTTCTATGAAAGGATCCTTGTAGTTGAGAAACCAATGCAGCTAATCACTTGATTACATCAATATTGTGCTGTCAGAAGAATATTATATTTGTAGGTTAATAAGCATTTGAGCCACCTTGTTCAACAACCAGGAAATACCCCACAAACCCAGTTGATGAATCTAGTAATCAGTGCATTAACTATTCCATTCCATTCCATTCAGGAAATAAAAAGTTAACAAAAGCTTGAGCTAGCAAGGAGGTGTTATGTTTATACATGATGTATTTACAACACATCTTTCATTTTGGGAGAGGCGAAGGAGGGGGTCATTTGTTTCTAGTGGTCACAAAACCATTATTACCTTTTAAAATACCTTTTAAAAGTTCTCCAAGGCAGGCAATATGGCTGTCTTTCAGAGTAGCACTTCCCAAGCCAGAGGGCATGGTCATTTTCGAAAGATTCAATTGACCTCTCACCACAAGATATGTGAAAGAAATTGGCCTCATTGGAACACGACTTTTACAGTAATGCAGAATTGAATGCTATAGTCACCATGCAGTGTTGAGCTTTGGTATACACATTTCTACATCTACATAGATCAACTAAAAATCCCCTGTTTGACATAGATGTTAAAGGAACACTATGGGAAATGCGCTTACCGTCTTCTCCAGAGTCAGACAACAAAATAGATACCAATTTCCTCTCTGTGTGTTCAGTAGAAAGCTATCCGGCTGCACAAATTAATTTAAGCAGATACGGATCAGTAGCCTAGATTAGAACTCCGGGAGACGTGTTGTTGGCCCACAGCTAGGCTAGCTGATTCGTATCCGCTTCCATACATTTTTGCTAAGCTTGATTTGATTTATTGACAAAAACATGTAACAAAATTGACAGGTCAACAGCAAGCTAGGTTAACTTGCCGCCAGATAGCTTTCTACTATTATGTTCCCATAATGTTGGCGTGTTCCTTTAAGAGGACAAACGTCACATTGCTGGAATGACGTTCTTTCAAGATGCTTAGACCACAGAGTCTGCGGATAAGGAGAGCTTGGTGACATGTCAAACAGAACATTATGCTGTTACAAAGGCGGTCATGTTCCACTGCCGGTACTCTATTTGATGCCCCCATGATAATGGAGGGAATGTGCCTTCTGTTGCAGGCGCAGGTCTAATCATCAAAGATAGCCTATACAAGCAGGGACACACTCACATTTTAATGTTTACAAAAAGGCAAAGGAGACACACAGGCACACATACAGTACAGTCTGGAGCCACCGTTTGTTAGGATTAATGGTTCCATGGCAAGGTGTAAACATTTACAAGGATAGCAGCAAATTGGAAGAAACTGTTACCATGGGAATTACACTATAAATATGCACAACATCCTTCACCGATATTACTAACATCAGTCTTTGGGCTTACAAATTTGTCCACTAATTAGGAGGAACGATTATTATAATTAGATTGTAAACACCACAAAGGAGCGCCCACCCGCACGTACACATGCACGCACACATGCACGCACGCACGCACACACACACACACACACACACACACACACACACACACACACACACACACACACACACACACACACACACACACACACACACACACACACACACACACACACACACACACACACACACACACACACACAGCTAGCACAGCAGCACCGAAGGAGTAGGCAGATACAAGTCACTCAAGTAATACTTTTTCATGTCATCCAATCAACGTTTGTGATGTAATTTATTTTGCTTGCTATTCCCATTAAAATCGACTTGAGCTATTATGTTATTACTATGACAAAAAACAATGCTGGTCTTTGTCCAATTGTCCAACATGTCCTTGAAACCACACATTGTGGTCCGAGATTAATTCTGATAAGAAATGAAGGGCACCAAAGGTGGACTAGATTCCACTGAAGCATAGAGAGAGAGTGCATATATTCCAGTTTTGGATACCAAAAAGGGTCTTAAAAACACGAGTTGCAAAATTTGAGAAAATGTAATGGAATCAGCCTTGGAATTTTTCCAAGTCAGTCTTGGGATGTTTCCAAGTATTAAAGAATGTTATCTTCTCCTCTGTGATTAACATTCCTTGATGGGAGAAGTGAGGTCAGATGCACAAAGAGTTCTTTGTGATTAAAAAGTAATCAGCTCTAATCTGTAGATTAGTTAGAGGGTTACAAAGTGGGTGTTTCCTTGTAAGAGTTGCCAACAGGGATTCTACTTAAAGTCCCCTGATAAAATGTGGAAAAATCTAGATTTCCCCCTCAAAATAATCTCTCTGTTTGAATTGTTTCAATTAGAATAATTTCTAATACAAATACATTTTGTAAACTATGTTTAACTTTGGATCACCTGGTTTTGGAAACCATTGAAAGTGACAGCGGCAAGTGTGCACAGTGAATGGTTGACGAAACGGAAATCCAATAAATGTATCTCACAAGTTTAGTTGTTTTACTTATACTGTTAAATCACTGCACTACTCAACTTACATTTTGAGTCATCTTGAATGTAGAAACAGTCATAGATAAAAAAAAATTTAAATAAAAAAGAATCATGGATTTAATTATCTGATTACATAGGCCAATTCATCTATACTGTAGCTTGAATTTCCTGTGGGAAATACAGTTGCTGCCTTCAAATGGAACTCGTGAGTATGTGGTCTCCAGTTGGGGAGTGGGTTGGAGGCATGGGAACATTGCTGTTGGCAACTGGGCAATGTGTCTCAAAGCCACAGAGGCTAACGATTTAGCTAACTAAATGTAAAGTCATAATGACAGAGGAAAAAGACGAAACCTTTGACAACTTTTTCCAAAGATATATTAGTATAGTAGCGCGTGCCTGTTGGGAATGCGTGCCTGTTCGAAACATGCCAACTGCTTGTCCCCCGGAAGGGCTGCTTGTTCCCTGTTGTTGAACAGCTCTTTGTTCCCTGTTCCCACCCCCCTTGGCAAAACAACCATTTTCCGTTAAGCTGTAGGAATATTTCGCCTAAAGGTACATGCCTAAGTAAATGGAAGATTGCTCCACTTCTGCAAGGTCAATTTGCATGTTCTTGGTATCTAGGAACATCTAGGGACCTGGGGGTATGTATTTCCAGTGTCAGAAATATTGTGTCTGTTACTAGGCTGAGTAAATTGTAATGAATATAAATTATGAATATAAATGAATATATATTATATGAATTTATATGAATATAAATTATGATTTATTTTTGCATCTTTAATGGTGAATAATACCATGTTAAATCTGCGGGGTACGAGAAAATGCTCACTGAGCTCATTCACCACCTTATTGAGATCATGTGTACAAAAAATCTAAGCAAATGAATAAAGGGAAGATGATTAAACAGAAGGATTTGTAGATACAGTAATAAATGATAATCGATTTAAATTATAAATTCATATTTGACCTTGAACTTGACCTTGACCTTATTATGGCCAAATCATACATCTATGGATAGGGAAAATGCTCCTCTTTCCAATGGCAGGGTTGAATCTGGATTTAGTCATTTCCTTGCGGTTTTACGATAATTAGCATTTTCCGATAAATCGTATAAAACATCGGTAAAAATGAAAATATACACTTTGACTACTGTTTTTGATAGGGTTATGGTCTTTACTCTTGGCTACAAAAAAAATATTTAGAAACATTAACCTCTTAACATCCAAGGGCCCACATGTGGACGATTCTTTGCCGACCTCTAGTGGCTCGGGTGTGCATTTCTTTTAATACAATATATAGATAGAATTAAAGCCCTATTTGTTGCCTGTCGATTGCCCTTTCAGGTGACAAAATCCGTTCAGCGGTTCTCGAGTTACATGCCAATATGTGAGGCGTGCCCCAAAGTACGCAAAAGTACACATTACCAATTGTAGCCAATGAGTGTGGCTTTCCAATGATACCCCATGATATGATAATTGGGGATCTAATACGGTCTCTATTGATCGATTTATGATAAAGAAAAGCAGGGTCCCTGTTACAAAGGGTCAGATTAAACCGAATATATATATTTATTGCCTGAGATCCCATGTATAATATTTGTATATCGTTTGATATCCCTTGTATATTCTTTGTACATATACACAGAATATCCCTTTACCTGGTACAGGACAGACCATAATATTCGTTCTCCTATTGGAAGCGATCCCCTAGGCGCCACGGCCATACCCCCAATGTCTAGTTCAAAGTCACCGCTAAGACATGCCTGGACATGCCCGGTTCTGCGCAAGAATACGAGACAGAGATAAGGCTGGTACTAGATTGTTCACCTTACGTATAAATACGGCGCAGGTGAATACAGCAGTATGTTACCCCAATAAGTTGAAGCCTCACACCACAATACAACGTGCTGTGAAGTGGGCCCGTTTTGCCCTGAAATAGAGCCTTGAGACCGCGTGCAAATTGATAGCTGAAGTGTCAGAGTTTAACGCTGGATCGTCGAGTTCGACCTATTCTATTATTAAGTAATAGTCTATTATGTATAGTGTATCGTGCGGCTACCGTTCTACAGTGACCAGCATTACCAACGTTTCATCGTACCGAGCTAGTGTGCTTATCCAGGCTGGGCGGCTTAACCTGGTGCCGTCATCCGAGGAGCCCTAGACGAGAACCGTGTGGATATGTACACTGGATAACCTACCCGACGACTACAGAGCCCTTTTCGGCTGGATTATATTTGCTTTGGTCCTGTAGCTGTTGGAGCGGAGAATCGTCTACACCCACTGTTGTGTGGGATTTACCCTGTGAGGAGCACCGTCGAGCCCGCCTCTAGTACTCTGAGGCTGGCTAGCTTTCTTCCATGCGGCACTGCATACCGGAGAATAGCTGTTGTTCGTCTGCGGATCAAGGGATTATTGCACTGTCTCCTGTACCTGGAGTCTCCTTATTCCTCGTTGACCCAGACTTTCTGCTACCGACAAATCCTCCCCCCTGCTGGCTTACAACCGGAGGGACCCTTTTAGTATCTCCAGCGGACCTACTAGTGTACCATATATAATTCTTATGATACAGGTGGTATTAATTATCTCCTGCGTAATATTCTCATGGACTTACGCTCTTGACCTATTCATGCACATTCTTCGCCTTACAAGCGCAACTCTCAATCTTGATAAGTAATGTAAGATAATCTTCGTGCTGCTAATAAATATTCTTCTAAACAGTATTTCTTGTGAAGCCGTGTTATTGTGGGAATGTTCATCTCATATACCTGTGTACTGTATGGCCAGTAGTAATGTACATAACTCAGTAGTGGTTTAATGATACCATACTTATTCAATACAGTCAGGGAATTGTACCCCTCAGTTACAATTGGTCCTTCGAGCCGGAGGGTAATTAGCGTAATATTAATATAATATTAATATTAACATGGCCAATGATGAACACTCCACAAACGGTTCTCCTAAGCTAGATCGCCCGGAGCGCAGACGGCAGCCACCTCGTTACCTAGAGGACTACGCTGCCAGTCTACTATCTAGCTTTATACAGACGTTAAACGCGGAAAAAGCGGATAGTAAAAGCATGTCAAACCGTACCGACCAGACGACCCTGCCAGTAGAGACCCCAGTGGGTTCTAACGAAACTGACCAAGACCACGGGGGGGACCAGGGGGGACATGACATGACTACACCCCCAGACAACGACCACGGGACGGTCCCCGGAGAGCTCCAGGATAAAGAAAGCGCTCCAGGGACAGAACCCGACCCACTACCAGAAGAGAAGCGCGCCCAGGAGACGGACCTCGAGGCGCGCCCAGAGAACAGATCTCCAACGAGCACTGCCAGAAGCCGATCACCTCCGTCGGTGTCTTCCCCCAGCAAAGCGGACAAGATGCTGGCGCAGGCATTCATCGCCACCCTGGCAGCCTCCACCGAACGTGATCGACTTCAAGCGCAACAGACGAGCGAGCGCGAACAAGCTGCAGACCAACGAGAGCGCCTTCACGCGCAACTCCAAGCGCAAGCCCTCAGTGAACGCGAACATTCTGCAACCGAGCGAGAGCGCTTCCAGGCGCAACAAAGGAGTGAAGACGACCGCATAAGACTGGAGACCAGACGCCTTCAGACGGAAGAGAACATTGAAAGAAGCCGCGCCGATGCACAGCACGCCGCCGCCAATGCACAGCGCGACGCCGCAAATGCACAGCTCCACGCCGCCCATGCCAGCGCCAATGCACAGCGCGCCGCCGCCAATGCCCAGCGCGAAGCAGTGCGCGACGCCGCCCATGCCCAGCGCGAGGCAGAGCGCGACCGGCTGCAGGCGCAGATGATGGATAAATTGATTGCCATGGCGACACCCCCTCTCTCCGCACGGAGCTCCCGGAGATCATCACAACAAGGGTCTAGGACACATTCCCCTACCCGACCAAGCGACCCGGGACCCCGCCAACAGGAGGATCCTGTCCACGTCTCCGAACCCCCTTCCCGGCCGGTCCATACGAGACCCAGCAACCGGGAAGAACCGGACCACGCCGAGAGACTGAACAGAAGACTCCAGGACCTAGCAGAGGAAGAGGAAGAGGAGGAATGTCAAGCCGACCAGCAGCAACGTACTCTGGACCAGGAGGCCCAGTACAGCCCCGACCAGCAGCAACGTACTCTGGACCAGGAGGCCCAGTACAGCCCAGACGTCAGCCCTGAGTCACTGCGCTACAAACCCCCGACTCAACTCACGGGTGAGTTTGACGCACCGCCAGCCCCGAGGAACAGCACCTGGGTACCCAGGCTTCGGTACCCACCAAGTACCAGCCCACGACGACACGTACGGGGAGACTCGCCCAGGAGGCCTCTCCCCCAACGCTCACCGATGTGCCAGCCATCCATGGCATCGTACCTTGGCACACCGACGTTCCCGGACTTCACACACGAGAACAGAGCACAGTACACAGAGCTACGAATGTGCTTAGAGACAATGATGTCCGATGTCCCCGATGAGACGTACAAGTATGCTATCCTACTCAAGCACCTGAAGGTGCCCAGAGCGCATAATATAGCGCTGGCATATTCCAACTCAAGTACCCCATACACCGCGGCTCTAGTAGCCCTCGACCAACGTTATGGACGCATATGGGACTACGTGATACAAGAGATAAGAGACATCGACCGTCTCCCCCCAGCCAGAGACAACAGAGCATTAGATGACCTCTCTATCAAGGTACAGTCCCTGGTAGGGATGCTGGGGTCCCAAAAGGAAAAAGGGATATACGAACTGTACGCTAACTCTAATGTAGAGAGGATATTAGAGAAGCTCCCTCCCGCCCGACAAGAGCGTTTTCGGCGGCAGAGAGACCACCGTGACCCCAACGGCCCAGAGGCATCCCTCCTAGATTTATCTGATTTCCTCGCCAGGGAGGTCAGCAGCCTACGACTGGACACGTTCGTGTGGAGTGGACCAAGCCCAAGACCAGGACCTCGGGGATCAAATGATAACCGCCGGTCGGTGACCGTTTTGCACCAAGCCGAATCAGTACCGCAGCACAAGAACCACAACGCCCCCTCGACGAAAGAGGAGTGGAAGATTGAATGCCAGTACTGTGAAGGGGAACATCGGCTGTATCAATGCGACACTTTCGGGAAGCTGACCACGGACGAGGTGAGTCAGTGGATCAAAGACCACCGCCGCTGCTTCCGCTGCGCACGCAGCCACATGGCAGCTGAGTGCCGCTTGAAGAAGAAGTGTAGCAGGTGCGGCGGCGCCCACTTGGAGGTCCTGCATTACATCAACAGGTGTCCGCCAGGACAACAAAGTGGGCCCGTCACGGTAATGTACCAGGCCGAGGCAGTGGCACCAGTACCAAAGATCCACCAGACCGCCCCCTGGTGTCCCGACTGCTACAGCAGACACTGGGAGTCACGGTGCTACTCGGACGACCGCGAGTCGGCACCACTCCAGAAGATCCAAAGCAACCGACCAACAGGAGTGCTCCACATTGACCACCATAGCGGGACCCCCCGAGTGCTCATCAAAGTGGTCAGAGTGCTCCTGAGCTACGAGGACAAGGTCCTGGACACTTACGCCGTCCTGGACGATGGGTCTGAAAAGACTCTCCTCCTCGCTTCCGCCGCAGCCCAGTTGGGCCTGCGGGGTGCCAAAGGTACCATGACAATACGCACCATCAGAAGAGACCAGAAGACCATAAAGGGTAAAAATGTCTCCTTCAAGATAGCAGCGGTGGACCAGCCAGAGAAGCAGTATAGTATTACCAACGTCTTCACCAGCCACGACATAGGCCTGTCCCAGTACACCTACCCCATCCCACAGCTGATGGCGAAGTATGTGCACCTACGTCAACTACCTATACCGCTTATCGACGGCGCCACACCGACCCTGCTCATCGGCTCCGACCACGCGGACCTCATTCTCCCAATTGAGGCGGCCCACATCGGACCCAAAGGATGCCCAGTCGCGGTTCAGACCCGACTGGGGTGGACGCTCCAGGGCCCCCTCTACGGACTTGACAGTCAACCCACGTCTACGCGCTGCCTACACACAAAGGCGAGCGACACCGGCCACTCCCTCGTACAGCCCGTTGAGAGGCTATTGACATTAAGCGAGAGGCCCGTGAGAGAACCGTGGGCACAAGAGGGAGTTCGGGACTCCACCCCCCTCAGCTGCGCTCCAGACGTAGCTGACCTCGAACCCAGCACCCCAAGCGACTCCTTGATGGGGCGGCCGGAACCGGCCCCTCCTCAGACGGGGTACAGAGCAAACAAGAGAAACAGACGGAGGAGGTGGAGGCGCAGCCAAGCACAGATCAAAGCAGTCTCAGGCCCGCTTCCTCCTAACCCCCCTACCATCCCTTCCAGCCCGTCAGAAGCGGGTCAAGGACGGGGACAACTTAAAAGTGGACACAATCGTCGTGATCATAGACCAGTCACTACCCCGAGCTGCGTGGCCGGCCGGCCGCATAAGCAAAGTGATCACTGGTGCCGACGGAAAGGTCAGAGCGGCAGAAGTGCTCGTCCAGGAGCGGACATACACCCGACCCGTGGCGAGGCTGATAGAGTTGCCAAGGCTCCCCGACTCTCCTAATGATGACCATGACCCACTGACTTTGTGAATTGCCCTACTCCTCACAACGGACATTGAGTAGTGGACAAGGCGGTTAATCTGTCTCTGCTTATCTAATTAGGTGCGGACTAATTAGGAGGCGGCTGTTACAAAGGGTCAGATTAAACCGAATATATATATTTATTGCCTGAGATCCCATGTATAATATTTGTATATCGTTTGATATCCCTTGTATATTCTTTGTACATATACACAGAAATATCCCTTTACCTGGTACAGGACAGACCATAATATTCGTTCTCCTATTGGAAGCGATCCCCTAGGCGCCACGGCCATACCCCCAATGTCTAGTTCAAAGTCACCGCTAAGACATGCCTGGACATGCCCGGTTCTGCGCAAGAATACGAGACAGAGATAAGGCTGGTACTAGATTGTTCACCTTACGTATAAATACGGCGCAGGTGAATACAGCAGTATGTTACCCCAATAAGTTGAAGCCTCACACCACGATACAACGTGCTGTGAAGTGGGCCCGTTTTGCCCCGAAATAGAGCCTTGAGACCGCGTGCGAATTGATAGCTGAAGTGTCAGAGTTTAACGCTGGATCGTCGAGTTCGACCTATTCTATTATTAAGTAATAGTCTATTATGTATAGTGTATCGTGCGGCTACCGTTCTACAGTGACCAGCATTACCAACGTTTCATCGTACCGAGCTAGTGTGCTTATCCAGGCTGGGCGGCTTAACCTGGTGCCGTCATCCGAGGAGCCCTAGACGAGAACCGTGTGGATATGTACACTGGATAACCTACCCGACGACTACAGAGCCCTTTTCGGCTGGATTATATTTGCTTTGGTCCTGTAGCTGTTGGAGCGGAGAATCGTCTACACCCACTGTTGTGTGGGATTTACCCTGTGAGGAGCACCGTCGAGCCCGCCTCTAGTACTCTGAGGCTGGCTAGCTTTCTTCCATGCGGCACTGCATACCGGAGAATAGCTGTTGTTCGTCTGCGGATCAAGGAATTATTGCACTGTCTCCTGTACCTGGAGTCTCCTTATTCCTCGTTGACCCAGACTTTCTGCTACCGACAAATCCTCCCCCCTGCTGGCTTACAACCGGAGGGACCCTTTTAGTATCTCCAGCGGACCTACTAGTGTACCATATATAATTCTTATGATACAGGTGGTATTAATTATCTCCTGCGTAATATTCTCATGGACTTACGCTCTTGACCTATTCATGCACATTCTTCGCCTTACAAGCGCAACTCTCAATCTTGATAAGTAATGTAAGATAATCTTCGTGCTGCTAATAAATATTCTTCTAAACAGTATTTCTTGTGAAGCCGTGTTATTGTGGGAGTGTTCATCTCATATACCTGTGTACTGTATGGCCAGTAGTAATGTACATAACTCAGTAGTGGTTTAATGATACCATACTTATTCAATACAGTCAGGGAATTGTACCCCTCAGTTACAGTCCCCCTATAACCTTAAGGCTTTTAAGTTACATGCCAAAATGTAAGATTCATTGTTATAGCGCCACCATGTGGCCAAATGGCACCATATTCGACATTGCAATCCCTTGGGACCTCAGCAGTACACCCACAATGTGTGCAGTTTATCTGAGAAATGTTTCTCGATATATGTTTAAAGTTTATTGTAATAGTGCCACCATTTGGCCAAATGCCACCACATTGAACACTACACTCCCTTGGGTCCTGAGCAATACACCCGCCAAGTGTGATGTCGATTGAATGAACAGTTCTCGAGATATGCGAGCCACAGACACACACTTTTTTTAAATAAATGTTTTACTTCATCACCATGTCACAACTTGTGAACTCTGAGCTCATAAAATGTCCACTTGCAAAGTCGTGGATACCACAACTAGTGGGTCATTCACATGGACTCTTCTCATGAACCTGGTAAACACGATTGACTCCATTTGAAGGCACCAAGTATGTTACGATGGTGCCGCTTTGCTGGCATGATGTGGTGGAACTCAGTTTGCAGTGTAGAACGGAGAGATATACAGGATACAGGAGACGGCGTAGTGGTGAATAATAAGGCTTTTACTTGAAACAGAAAACAACAAACACGACTGACAACAACGGTAACAATTAAACAATGAACCAGCAAGTTACTGCTGGCCCACAACACCTAATATACAAACACTAATTAGAGACAGAGGGTCATTACAAACAGGACACAGGTGTGGTAGACAGAAACAACAGAACACAGAGCACACTGGGAAAAACAATAACAATTGAACAAACTGAGACCAACAAGACTAAAACATATTTACAAAACACAGACAGGGGAACACAAGTCTAACAAAGTGGAGACAACAACAACAACACAGACAATAAACATAATAAACATAAATGGCAGTAAATAATATTAATCAGGTGAGTGAGCTGATGCCAGATCTGCCAGATCTGGATCAGCCCACCGGTTGGCAATGTTGTATTATGAAGGGGTGTATGGAAGGGAAGTTGAGACGGTCCGACACCTGGATCAGTCGAACCGGGAGAAGGGTTGCCATCCGGTCCCGCAGGACCGGGGGAACCGTTACACAAGTATATATCTTACAAAACATTCATGCTACATACTAAACCATACCAAACATTTCAATGCATTTGAATTTCTCTGAGTCTACAGCTTAATTCAGCTGTTTGCCTATGTGAGGAAATGAGTACCCATTAGTAGTACTCATGTCATGTCAGACTGGTAAACATACCCTTGAATGTCACTGAGTTTAGTCAGAATTAGTTATATTGAAAGTGTTACGGTTGCGGTGCAGGTAAGCAATTGTGAGTCCAGTAGAGGAGGAAATAATACGAGTCGGAGAATGATTGCTCTTTCTTAGTGGTGCCTTTTAATGTAAGAACACAGAGCACAGATAATCCAGGGAAAGACGCCGGGCGTCAAATTGAGAGCAAGGTAGATACATGAGAATAATCAAGAGCGAGAAGGTCAGCAATATCTCCAGCTCCTTCCACACGATACACGGTCTGAAGCCTCGACAGGGGCAGAGAGAAACAACAATGAATATATAGTCAAACCTCAAACATTCCAATGCGTCAATTAGTGACAGGTAAATGACAGCACAGTGACAGCAACCAGTGGTGACAGAACAAGGACAAGTCAAGTCAAGTCAAGAGTTTTAATTGTCACGGCATACAAGTATACAATGAAATGCGGGTGGTCTTGCCCGCAACGATGTGCAATACAGTGTTACAACATATAATAGAATCCAATAAAAAAACAACATTGTGCAATAAACAGGTAACAGGTAACATGGTGTGACATCTCTGTATCTGTACATAGTTATTTACAGAGCATATAGGACATCCTAGGTAGCTTTGGTAGTGCAATACACTGTTCCTGTTATTCTAATTTAAAGTGGCCTTTCCTTTTGGCCATAAGTGTGCGGCATGAGTGTGTGCCCGCTCATGTTAAAGTGTTAAGTGGCTGCTAGTGTGTGAGCGTGCACAGCGTGCGTGTCGTGTGTGTGTTCATGTGTGCTTGTGTGTGGATAGTTCAGTGTTCTGTGGCACTCAATGTTCATTGTTCAGGGCTCTGATGGCCTGGGGGAAGAAGCTGAGCCTAAGCCGCTCTGTCCTAGTAGCTGGGGTTCGCAGGCGTCTGCCTGACCTCAGCAGCTGGAACAGGCTGTTATTGGGGTGGTGAGGGTCTTTCATTATCCTGCAGGCTCTGGATTTGCACCTCTTGTTGTATAGAACCTGCAGGGGAGGTAGTGCAATACCCGTGGTACACTCGGCTGAGCGCACCACTCTCTGTAGGGCCTTCTTGTCTTGTGCCGTGCTGTTTCCATACCAGGCAGTGATGTTTCCGGTCAAGATGCTCTCTACAGCTCCTGAGTAGAAGGACTGGAGTATCTTCCCCGATACTCTGAACTTCCTTAACTGTCTCAGGTGGTAGAGGCGCTGTTTCGCCTTCTTTACTACTGTGTCTATGTGTGTTGACCATGTCAGATCCTCTGAGATGTGGACCCCCAGGTACTTAAAGCTGCTCACCCTGTCCACGGTAGCCCCGTTAATCATCAGTGGTGTGTGTGTCTCCTGCTGTCCTCTCCTATAATCCACGATCAGCTCCTTGGTTTTACCAATGTTCAGGAGCAGGCTGTTGTCCTGGCACCAGCGTTCCAGTACCTCAACCTCCTCCCGGTAGGCCTTCTCGTCGTTGTCCGAGATCAGCCCCACCACCACCGTGTCGTCTGCGAACTTCACTATGGAGTTGGAGCTGAACTTGGCCACACAGTCGTGTGTGTAGAGTGAGTACAGCAGGGGGCTTAGAACACAGCCCTGGGGGGACCCGATGCTCAGGGTGATGGTGTTGGAGGTCTGACCCCCCACCCTGACCGCCTGGGGTCTTTCACTCAGAAAGTCCAGTACCCAGGCGCTCAGGGCGGAGCTCAGACCCAGCTCGATCAGCTTGTCCACCAGTCTGGTGGGGACTATGGTGTTGAACGCTGAGCTGTAGTCAATGAACAACAGTCTCACATAGCCCCCCTTCTGACGGTCAAGGTGGGAGAGGGTGCTGTGCAGTACCTGGGAGACCGCGTCGTCAGTGGACCTGTTTGTCCTGTATGCAAATTGCATAGGGTCCATATCACTGGGGAGGGAGGCACAAATGTGGTCCTTGACCAGCCTCTCAAAACATTTCATGACCACAGAGGTGAGTGCCACCGGTCTGTAGTCATTTGGACATGTTGGGGAGGGTTTCTTCGGTACAGGGATGATGGTAGACATCTTGAAGCAGGCAGGGAACACCGACTCCGCCAGGGATTGATTAAATATGGCGGTGAACACCGGGGCAAGCTGGTTGGCACAGGACTTAAGTATGCGTCCTGTTATACCATCTGGGCCAGCAGCCTTCCTGGTGTTCACCTGCATAAATGCTCTTCTCACACTGTGTACCGTTAATGAGAGAGCGTCCCCGCCCCCCCGCGGATGCCCCCCCCCCCTCCACAACAGCCGGCGCACCAGTGACGTCCCTAGCCGTTGGGCTAGCAGTGCCACTGTTTGCACCAAACCGCGCGTAGAAGGTGTTGAGCTGGTCCGCAAGGGAGGCGTCGTCGCTCCCCATTGAGGGGGCGCTGACTTTGTAGTCAGTTATAGCCCTCAGTCCCTGCCATAAGCCTCTTGTGTCATTCTGTGCCATTTGTGCCTCCATTTTGTCGGCATACGTCCTCTTAGCAAGTTTGACAGCCTTGCGCAGAGTGTAGACTGTTGTCTTGTACTCTTCCATGTTTCCTGACTCTCTGCCCCGGTTATAAGCAGTGGTGCGAGAGTTCAGGGCTGCTCTGATGGTACTGTCCACCCATGGTTTCTGGTTTGGGAACACCCTCGCCTTCTTTGTGGGGACGATACTATCAGCCAGTGTTGTTATGAATGACACCACAGCGTCTGTGAAATCGCTGACGTCACTGTTACTCCTCCTGAACATTCCCCAGTCGGCGTCATCTAGTGCGTCCTGAAACTTGGCCTCTGAAGGAGGAGTGACACATCAGGAATAGGGCGTGACCAACAGTGAGTGCAGATACCAACCACCAGGGGAATTAACTCCAGAATTACAGTGGGGTTCCTAAAACCAGAACCCTGAACGTTACAGAAAGTGCATTTCAATATAAATCACATCTGGGACTATCAGATTTTCTACTGAACCCAAAAGACCCGACTCGCAAAGAAGAGTTGATTTAGTATATTTAAATCAACAGTGTGGTTTGCTGACAAGTAACGTCCATCCACACATTCCATAATTCCATCTAACTTCAGAAGCCACGGTCACGCAGCTTGCTAGCATTTCGTTATGTCATTTTAATTAGAAAACCTTTGCTTTTCTGCAGAGGTCACAGTTGATAAAATATGTATGGCTTGACGCAGCTGTCCCCAAATTGAATTTAAATTAACCCAGTGATGAGTTTACAGCTTTTTTTTTCAGAAAAAAAATATTAATTAAAATAATAATTAAAATATAAGATTGTAAATGATGGGACTATATATGTTTGAACATTGTTGTTTTAACTCCCAGCCCCTCACGGCACAACTAGTTTACAAGAAAATGATTTATTTGCATCTTCTCTCTGAAGGTTTTTCACAATGCCCCCTACCATTTAAAAAAAAATAAAAACAGTCTTTGTGGCAATTTGCAACATTGTAACTACGACAGTGGCTCGGTAGGTAGAGCAGTCGTCTGCTTATCCGGAGGTTCCCGGTTCGATTCCTGCTCCTTCCGGGCAGCATGTCGAAGTGTCCTTGACCAAGACTAACTAACTGCTCCTGATGAGCAGGTTGGCATCTTGCAAGCTTGCCTCTGCTGTCGGTGTGTGAATGTGTGAGTGAATGGGTAAAATGTGAGGAACAATATGAATGCAGCCATTTACCATTGGTACTTACTTACCATACATTTGAGTTTTTCAGATTCAGAGTATTTATTTGCCACATAATCATACAATCAGGGTTTATTCATTACACAATCATAATTATCATTCCATGGACAAAAGGAGCAGGAAGAAGAATACATCTTATAGTTACCTGCCCCTTATTCCTAAACTAAACAAGTATTTACTTAATGGTCGGCGTACAACCTAATTTACACAAATAATAATTTATATCATTATACAAGAAACACACAATCCACAGTTAAACAAGAAAAAAATTAATAATAATAATAATAATAATAATAATAATAATAATAATAATAATAATAATAATAATAATAATAATAATGAATAAAAAAAAGAAAAAAAAAGAAAAATATCTCACTATTCAGATCACATTTGATTTTCATACTGACTAAATATATTTTTTTATACTTTTTTTTTAATTGATAAACACTATTACATCCCTTAAGCTCGCTATGGAGAGAATTCCACATCTTTACACCAATAACTGAAGGACACATCTGTTTAAGTGTGATACGTGCAAACTGATGTTTAAAATTGTATTTTCTCCTACTTCACTTTCTAAATGAAAAAGATTTTGTAGTTTTTCTGGCAGTGTATTATGTCTTGCCCTAAACATAATTAACATTGTTTGAAACTTAACCATGTCTTCAAGTTTAATTATTCTAGATTTAATAAATAATGTATTTGTGTGTTCTCGATAACTCACTTTATGTGTGATTCTTACAGCCCTCTTCTGTAGTATATATAATGGTTTTATATTGGTCCCATAAGTATTCCCCCATACTTCAACACAATAACTGAATAGATGAGTGAACAGTAGAGTGTTCTCATTGCCTCATACTCTAACACATCCTTTACTTTATTCATAACAAAAATCTTTTTTTTAACGTGTGCTATGTGCGATTTCCATGTTAATTTATCATCCATAATCACACCAAGAAAACGAAATTCATTAACTCTCTCTATATCAAGTCCATCTATGGAGTGATAGACTACAGACTAGTCAGAGCTCCAGACTAACTAACAAAAGTTAGGCGCACCACTTACATCGACAGTGTCGAGAGAGACAAATGGAGCAGCAATTACTGTAATCTATCGGATGGATTCCACTAGCTTGGAGAGTGCGTGTGTAGTGTTGGGCCAGCAAGAGAGAAACAAACGGAATGTTTTTTTCTGCCAAGTACGCTTTTCCAAGATAATATATTCCTTTATTGATCCCCTTGGGGATGAGTAGATCTGAGTGGGTATTATTTTAGATCCACACTTAATTAGTCTCAGCTCCTTTACAATTTATATTAGATCACCACGTGGCCTTATCTGGCCTTGTCCCTATAGTTTTCATGTCACTACCAAAACACAGGAGTTTTGGCTGAGCCTGGTTTTTAGCCACACTCCTGCATTTTTTACCAGGCATGACACTGCCTCCCTGTCCCTCATGGCTGCATGGTAAGTAGCTAAAACCCATACTTTTGAAATAAATGTGTTACAAAGTCTGAAAATCGGTGTGTAACCATAATTGTCACCACCGAACACATATTTTCTTCAATTAAGTAAACTTTTTTGGGGTTTCATGCAGAATATTATGTTTTTATGTGTGTACACCTCTTCAAAGATGTGTATACTAGCCATGTGCTTGCTAGCATTCTTTAGTTATGCTCAAAGTTAGCCAGAATTGTCACTACCGAAACAGTCACTACCGAAACATTATGGTAAAGTTTTGGTAGTGACGTGATAATTTCGGTAGTGACAAAATGGAATGGTAAGTAGTTAAATCCCATAATTTTTTAATAAATGTGTTCCAAAGTTTGAAAATCAGTGTGTAACTTTAAGAATGGAACACATATTCTCTTCAATAAAGTAACATTTTGGGGGTTTTATGCTCAATATTATGTTTTTATGTATTATGCAGTCACTACCGAAACGCTGGCGGCTACAGATCCACAAAGAATGGATTGGACTGAGCAAGTTGCACCCTTACTTACAATTCATTATGAATTGAAAATGGGGGACCCTGATGTAAACATCTCTGGTCTGCATCCCCTTAACACTTTGAGTGCCAGCAACGCGTTTTGTTGTTAGTTCATGCCGACCGTTGAGTGCCGCCAACGCTATATAGCGTTTGTTTGTAATTTTTTTTATTTATTGGCGATTTGAATTCATATTTCATCAATCGAGCCTCAGGTTAGTGTTGCAGACTCTCTCTGAGCTCAATTGGGAAGATACCGCCCCCTATCGTCTCTCCCTGTGTAACTGCACCCCTTTAGTTTAGACTGATGGGGCGGGCCAGTTTCCTCATTTTACTTTTTCGTCAAGCAAAAATCTCGTTTTCTGCATACAGGGACCTGCTGTGAGTAGCATTCATTCAACATCCGACCAGCAGCATGTCTCTGCTCCAGAATCCCTGCTCCAGAATGAAGAAAAGCACTGCGGAGCTAACAATATACTCGTTATCACCATACATAACGCTTATATTGAAACACGTTGACATTAGGGCCGTTCTTTCAACCTAAAAGTGCACTTTCTTCAACCTCGAAACTAAATTCCTTAGCAACCCGTGTTACCAAGTAAACAAATCACAGAACGGTAGCCAGTTAGTAGGTATCAACGTTAGCTCCCGGAACGGTAGCTAGTTAGCCAGCACCATCCAGGTATCAACGTTAGCTCCCGGAATGGTAGCTAGTTAGCCAGCACCATCCAGGTATCAACGTTAGCTCCCGGAACGGTAGCTAGTTAGCCAGCACCATCCAGGTATCAACAGTGAGGTACAATGCAGAATTTATGATGTTGTAAATGCCATTATATGAAACCTTGCTTATAAAGCATGCCTGTGTCTTAATGTTCCTTAGATTTACCAGCACCTGATGAGCACCTGATGGCCTTTTGGCAACTCATAGAACCATCCACTGCCAACATCATCCGGGTTACTCGAGCACGTAGAGCCCAGCAGAGAAATGAGGAAATAATTTTTCCATGTACTTACTTAGTAAGTTGCGTTTACTGGTTTAGTATTTTGAACAGTGCGGTATGTTTTTACTGTAGCATATCTATACCACAAAAGTATGTAATCAAGATCAGGTGTAATTAAAAGTACAGCAACATGGTGTTGGGGAAATTTGTTCTCTGCATTTTACCCATCTTAACTGCTTTAGAGAGCATTGAATAGCCATAATGCAATGTAGATGGACCAGCTGTATGCTCAATGAACAATGAACAATAAGCAAACTATCAACACACCCACAGTGCACATACACTCACTTAAATAAACAACACACTGTAGCACCCACTTACCACTTTAGACACACTTTACACTTTATATTTATATTATTGGTAAGGAAATTGCACATCATTCTCATTCCTTATTGCACCTCCTTATTGCACCTCACCACTACAAGGTGGCACCACAAGCTAAGCTATACCTTTTTTTGTACCAGCTGTACATACTGTATATATAGATACACTGAAATGTTTTGTTATTTACACTTGTTTACGTACTTGACTTCTTGACTTTCTATTTTATACTTATTATACTTATTTTATACTATCTTGTTATTATCTAGCACACTCTCAGGAGCAACACAGAAAGAAACATTTCATGCAAAGTATTCTGTATGACAACTAATAAAGAAACTTGAACGTTAGGTTATGACTATAACCAAGTTCTGTTAGTTAGGGGCGATGCTTGGCATCGCCTTCTGCACTATCTCGCGTACGTGCACGCGTACTGAATAAACCACAAATGTACCTCTAATACCAGTATTAGTCTGACCACACCCCTCATCAGCTTACCTTCATAAGCAGGTGTGTGGTCACCTGCTCTCCTCCTTCCCAAGCTTTCACCACAAGGTGAGGACAAGGGCTGCAGCGGCGTCCGATGCCAAGCATCGCCCCTAACTAACAGAACTTGGTTATAGTCATAACCTAACGTTCTGTATCGTTAGTGGCTTAGCTTGGCATCGCCTTCTGCACAAGGGAGGCCAAGCGGAGCCACTTGGCTGACAAATACACCCCGCTGACAGCCCCCCAAAACCATCAGAACAGGGAGGGCCGAGCCCCCCCGACCCCCCCTAATGGAGGGTAGCCCCCCTATTAGGGACGTCACGGGAGGGCGACGGACCCGACCGTGCGAAGAGGCACTCAAGCAACTCAACGCACAGGGTGAGCAGACCGTGGCTTGACCCACGACTACACACACGCACAACCCGCATGCCACCCGGGAACGAACGGAGGAACAACCTCGTTACTGCCCCCAGAATCACGGGGTCAAGGGCAAACCCAACCCCGTGGCAAGGCCGTAGCAGCGGAGCACGAAGGAAGACCCAGACCCACCAAAAGGACCGGACTCCCTGGAATGGGGGCCCGGAGAAGTCCATGATGCCAGCATCAAGACCCCACCAGGTGGGCACGTAGTGCCCCGCCCCCCACATCGCCAGCGTATTCGGACAAAGGCCCCTCAGTTACTGCACCTGGTATTCCCAGGCGGAACCAACCAGGCCAGTAAGCCGAGCGGGCCCCGTCCCCCCAATAGTACACCGCCTGGCACACTGACCCTGCAGAATAGGCAGTCAGCATGGCCGTAAGCACACAAAAAAGGTTAACCAACGGAAGCAGGCAGCGCACCGGGGAAAAACCAGGCAACAGGCTGTTAACCCTAGCCTGGAGACTGCGGACGAGACAGGCGCCAGAGGGGACAGCTGAACACAGCCGCCCCGGCGGAAGGAGCGTAAGCTGGCGGTGTTGCATGACCAAGCCTCCATTTAACAACCCCCACCCAGAGGGGTCGAGGCAGAGAAGGCTGACACGATTGGCAGACGTCATGAACGTGCAGGGGCACCCTCAACCGGTGAACCCGGGAGTTGACACTGCTCCAACACACCAGGGAATCAACCACCTCGGTGTTACCCAATGCGGTGGTTGTTCCTATAACCCCTCAAGAAAAAACTCCAAAACACACCTGCGGGTATACACCGGCTATACCGCAGTACAAGTGTTTCAGTTTCCAAAAAGGGTTAACCCAGGCCTACGGGTCGCAAACATCACTTCGGACCGGGCCTGGCGGTACGGGAAGCACAGGGTCACCAGAGGAGGTCAAAAAACCACCCCCACAGGCCCCTCTTCGCCATGCGTGAGAGAGGAGCGAAAAACAATGGAGAACCAGCCCCTAAGCACACCGTACCTGGTATTCCCCGGCGGTCTCCCAACCAAGTACTAACCAGGACCAACCTGTGTAGCGGCCGAGATCCGACGAGATCGAGCGCGTACAGAATGGCATGGCTGTAAGCCATGACGACAGTGCTGAGTAAAAACATACCCAACCAGGGTCTCCATAGCGCTTAACCCTGTGACACCCAGACCGACCTGGCATTTTTCCCCCTGAAAAAAGCCCAAGTCCCTCAGGGTACCAGAACAGCAGATCTGCATCCCCGGCGGACAACGGGTTCAACTGATCTGGACCAGCGTGACCAGAACCAGTCCCGTGCCCTAACCACGCCGACATGCCTACTCCAGGAGAAGGGCAGATATGCGTGTTGATCTTAACATGAAAAGAAGGCGCCACCCAGACGTCGGGACGAACCGCGCCTGGTGGCCCACCCCAAGGGCGTGAGACCCCACTACATATGTTCAGATCCATCCCGTCATCATCCCCCAGACATGAACGAGGATCCGTCGACAACCCACCCAGGTCATGGGATGTGGTCGCCGGAAGAGGAAAAACCCCCATCTCAGTTGCTTTATAAAAACGCTGTTTCAACCACAAGCAACTAAGGCGTGCCAGTCAATCGCCTGTTTACAGCGAGCTAGCACTATACGTGCGTCGGGACACACCCCCATCAATGAACAGGCTATTTAGACCTGTCATTGAATCCCCAAGGCGCCCAGGGGAACGACAAGAGGGGTGTGACACTCCCTAACTCCAACACTTCTGGAATAGAAAGAAGGAAGCATCAACAGTATGTATCCCAGTCTACACAGCCGGGGTAAAAAATGTTCACATTTTTACATCCCACCACCCTCCCATAGGAAAGAGACGGGGATCCCCAGAGAGACTTCCCACGCGAGCTGTACAGATTGAAAAGAATATATTGCACCTTGAGCCATGTAAAAAACTGGTTTTAGGGCCTCCGGGGAAGAGGCACCGAACCCATACACACTCAATAAACGAAATGAATCGAATATACATACAATAGAAAAGGACCCTTCTAGAGGGTCCACTCACTTTGACAATCTGAGGAGGAAGGCTCTGTACTCTGATGGAGGCTTCCTCACATGGATCACATGGAAGAAGGAGTCCGAACTCACAGAAGGCCTGAGTAGGCGCTTGGTGAGGAGGAGCCCTGACCACCCCCCCTGAAAACAGATCCATCACATGGACCTGAACAGCACACGGAAGTCCTACCAACAGAGACGCGCACGGTGACGTACTCTATGGCGGGGGAATTCCTGCGGTGCACACGCCCAATATACCAGGCCGTGGGACCAGGAACTCCCTCCCCCCCCCCCCCCCCCCCCCGTAACGTGCCGAACCGCCACGTGACGGGAACCTTGAAGGACAGGGGGTGTACCCCTGACCGACAGAACAATGGGGAGAGGAAAGGTTACCAGTTCACCCCTTTACGACCCCACACCCATGATACGACGTAACGACAAAAAGAGAATATGACACAGTCATAGTCAGCTCTATGAAGCGTTTCACAGCTCCACACAGCGCACGAGCTAACCTGCTATCTGATTTTTACTAAGGAAAAACACAGAATAGAGAGGGCTCTAAGAACCCCGGTCCAACATACACATGTGCTTCTGTGGCCAGTACAACCCAGTTGTAGGTCACATGACACACACAACCCATCATCATCACAATGAGAGAATACATCATTCTTGATTAGTATCGACCACAGGCCTTGCTAAGCACACATGACAGCAACCAAACCAATTTCCCTTTAGGAAATAAGTTTCTCCAGCAGATTTAGCACAACCTCAGCAATCAAGCTGAGAGTTACATCGTATCCCTACCACACAAAAGACACAATTAATGCACAACATGTCTGATAGGAGGTGATAAAGTCCCCAGGGAACCGGGGGGGGAAAAACACAATCCTCCTATTTTACCCTCAATACGGCCAGTTAAAACAGGAAAACCTGTTAATGTGTGAACTCACTGTTCATTGTCATTACAGTCTGAGAAAGAACATTCTTTTACTCACTCGTCACCAAGCATAGCTTCATAGGTTAGTTGCCTTAGTAGTGAGTACACGGTACACATAAACACCATGATGTTTCTCACACAACAACCAGATCAACACATCACGACCTGCACGGAGAAGCTACTGCCAGTGACAAAAACAGCTCACACACAACCCGCAACGTATCTCAAATGCATTGCAACAACACACGTTTTGGGAAAAAACACCGTCATTCACAATACATTTAGCAAGGTAAAACCAGAAGACGTGTTATGAGGGTCTGGCCAACCCCGTACCTGCCCGGAACGCAGATCAGCGAAGTGCAGTCACAAGCCACCGTAGAACACAGCCCTCTTTGTTGACGCAATCCCCGTCTAGGCTCAGGCAGGGTTGACGAACATCCCCTGTCAAGGATGACGTCGTGGTCAAGAGTGTAAAACATGTTAAAAATCAAAGCACGTTCAACAGAATAGCATCAAGCTAACGGCTGCTCCAACCGTTCGGGTGCTATCGCTTCCGCTCGCGAGACGCCGATCTACGACGCACGCGATCAGGAGCGAGCTCCCGGCGGCGCGCGAGAAGCCAAGCTACCCCGCGCCAGGCCACCGACCGGCTAACCGTAAGCTATGAACATGTAAACAATGACATAACACTCACCCAGACAGGCCGCCGTTCTGAACCCTCCTCACTTTTTAAGAGAAAAGAGAAAACAAGACGTCAACACCGCTTCACAACGGTGACATTAACACGTCCGGCGGAATCAGCACAGTACCAACTGGCCTGTATAGCTGACTTTGAACATGAATCTGCCGCTATCGCACATTACATGCACATATCCCCTCGTGAAGGAATACTCTCATTTGGATATGAAAGATGGGGTCTTAACACGGTGACAGAGAGAATCCACTCGTCCAGAACACACAGGGATCACCAGTGTCAATGGTCGCGGCCCACTAGTTAAAACTATAATGGTCGCCAGACCAAGGCCTTCTGTCGCCTAGACGGCTAAACAAAGGACCCTAGCCTGGGGCCGGTTTCCATAAACTTTGTCTAGTAGCCCCCATAGCACTAACAGACAAGTGGAGCCCGCCAGCAAACACTACTCACCCAACCTGGAACGCACCGCTCCTCACAACAGCGGCATGTCCGACAGTTCAGCTGTGGCCTGACAGGTTTCACCCCAACAAACACAGCAAGGAACTGCAGTTGAGAAGCATGCAGCGGCGTGCTCCCAATACGAAAACCGGTGGAGGGTTTGTAGAATGATCATCATCTTCTAGACACTCCAGTACGAAGACAATATCGCCGTATTTTCTCGAAAATAGTGAGAGAGAAAATAAAGATATGATGTCAACGTATCCTTGTTTCCCAAGCTGTTCCTAATCCAATTTCTTCCATCATGGTGTCAAGTGTGGGGATCTACCGAGGCACCTCTTCCTTGTGGTGAAAGCGAGAAGGAGGAGAGCAGGTGACCACACACCTGCTTATGAAGGTAAGCTGATGAGGGGTGTGGTCAGACTAATACTGGTATTAGAGGTACATTTGTGGTTTATTCAGTACGCGTGCACGTACGCGAGATAGTGCAGAAGGCGATGCCAAGCTAAGCCACTAACGATACAGAACTGTAGTTATGATGCCAGTACCTTGGTCAAGGGAAATGGCAGGAATACATATAGCATGCATGTATTTTTGACATCAGTAAGAGATGAGATGGCTGTGTAAATGTCTGGGAAAAAGACATTCCCAATTGGTAACATTAGGAGATTTCTTTCCCTCTTCAGACTATTAGAAATATGTGGGAAATGAATGCTTGACATAATAATTGTCTAATCTGTTTTGTACAATTTCTTACAGAGACATGCTCTTCCTCTGCTGGATGAGATGTTCCTGTACCTAATGTACATGGCCTTGGGGTCCACAGAAGTTGACCTGGCAGATCGCTTTGGGATCCATCCATCGATGGCCCTGAACAAACACCGCCCTTCCACCGTACTCTTAAACTGTGGGGCTTTTCATTCTTCTTCAGTGACCTGTAGCAACAGGCTCTGATGCTGACTTCACCTGTCAGCTTGTCTTTATTTGAAACTGTCAGGCATAAAACATGACATGATGAATAACAAGATAGTTTGACTATTGATTGATTTAATACTTTATTAGCAGTTTGTATACAAAAAGCACATGACAGTACAGTTCAATACAGGGTCTGCTAAGAGGATTTAAACCCAAGAAAGCAATATGGCTTAGGGGTGGACGGTATAAACGGTATACGGTATGAATTTGCGCTACGGTATGGATTTTGACTATACCTTCATACCTTGTGACAGGTAGACTAGAACAGCATTTATTGCCTATTTCTTTCTTTATATCGCTTTATCCATCAGGCTGCTCTCGTTTCCAACTCTGTGTGTTGACAATGACATCCTGGTGTGACATCATCAACTACGGCAACTTAGGACGCTCAAACCTCAAACTCAAACCTATTACATCACGCTCTCTCGCTCTCTCTCTACATTGTCAAACATGTACACTAAAGTTAAGTTATGTTGGAGTTTTATTGTGTTTGAGTTGTTTGAGGGAAAGAAACCTTCTGTCCTGCAGTAGTTTTTATTTTCACTTTGTGCCGCTTGATTTAATTGTATTTCATGAAAAAAGTGTTTTTTTAGAGATGGAAGTAACTTGAGAAAAGGTTTTGCATTTTTCTATTGCAGTTTTGCACAATACATTTTCTTAAAATACCTCTGTACTGTGTGAAATATGTCCTAGTAATACAAGAGTACAGTAATAGCTGCCAGTGTTTTACCCCTTCAGAAGCATTTATATAGACATTTTAAGATACATTTATATACCGTGATATATACCGTTACCATCTATGCTTCAAATTATACCGTGATATAAATTTTTTAGCATACCGTCCAGCCCTAATATGGCTTGTTTACATTGGGGTCCTTTGTACTCAATTCATAGAAACATTAAATGACAGACAAATATACAGCAATACTATGTACAACATCATATGACAGACAAATCAGAAATAAACAATATTTAGACCAACACTAATTGCTCAGTGTTCAATGTGTAGGCTATTCTGTCAACACAAATTGTAATGGAAAAATGTACAACACCTTCATAATCGAAGATATAGCTGGACACATATAGTTTAAACCCCTTGTCCAGCAAAGAGTTAGATGCTTTACTGCTCGATTTTGCAATCCTGTGGACATCCGTCACTTTCATTCTTGGTAGCTCTTCTAAGCATCTGGTGTAAAAAAGAGCTGTGCTGCTGGTCAGGGATGTTGAATGAATGCTACTCACAGCATGGAATGGGCTACATGACCATATCCACTTAGATACCCTGGTCTCTCTCTGCAAATTTAAATCTGTATTACATAACTTCCTACAAGAAGAATGTCGCTGCTTTCTGTCCCAACTGCAAAACTGCAAAATTACTGTATTACCCTGTATTTTACTGTCGTACACTTTTACTATTATGTAGACTATTCTGTTTTGTGTTTACATGTGATGTATTGTATATTGTATACATGCACTTTTATTATGTTCTTGTGTGATGTACCGCACATTTTATTGCTGTCTGATATATTGTAAATGTTATTGCTGTCATCTTGGCCAGGTCTCCCTTGCAAAAGAGATCTTGTATCTCAATGGGACTCCCTGGTTAAATAAAGGTTAAATAATTTTTTTTTAAACATTTAAAATAATAAATAATAATACAAACGTTTCATTACCTCTCTGTGACGAGAAAGTTGTTTAAATAACGGGAGAAAAGTTTCTGAAGACGATGTATTGTGATGGGACCAGAAGAAGCCTACACAGCCTGGAAGACCTACCGGAAATGCCTACTTCACGTTGTGCAAGTGGAGAATTGGGTCCTCCGCCAACACCAATCCGTAACAGATATAAATAAATGCAGCCCATTTAATGAGATATCAGGTCAGGGAGAAACAATCAACTTCTAGTCATTAACAAGATCTATTCTTAGGTAAAGTACAAGCTACAGACATGTGTTCTGTGCAGAAACAACTCATTAACATTCATTAACAACAGATTCCCTCTATTCACCATAAAAGCAAGACACTGAATGAGACTTGACTCTTTTAGATTTTCTTCCTTCATGATTATGATATAGGAAGTTACCACTTTATTATTTCTTTTAATCATTGACAATATTGTTTGCTCCAGGCCTCCAGCGGCCTTTCAAATGCCAACTTCTCACTCTCTGCAATGCGTCAAGTCCCAGTAAAATCACCATGGCTACTGGCATAGTGTAGAGCCGCTCCAGGTTTAGTCTCTTAATGACATCATCACTGGTGTTGTCTTTCTGGTGTTCTTAAGGAGGGCCTTTCATTAATTTTACAGTTCATTCATTCTATATTACAATGGATTTTACGGATTATTACAGTAGTTTGTACGAGCCCTGGGTTGCGGTGCTCCTGTTAAGCCCACAGTATACTCCTTCCATTTTCTTCAATTTCCTCCACTCTCTCTCTTCCAATTGCTTTAGAAGAAGTACACATGTCAGTTTGACCCAACCCAGCAACATAACGTTAGGTTATGACTATAACCAAGTTCTGTTAACACTTAGTGAACGCTCAGCGTTTCATGCATATATCTCGCTTCAGCATATATATACTGAATAATTTCACAAATGTACCTTTAATGCCCGCATTCATCTGGCCACACCCCCATCCGCTTACCTATATAAGCAGGGATGGTGCCACACACTCATCTCCTTCCCAACAAATTTCACCACAATGAAAAATCAAGGGCCTGCAGCAGCGTCTAGACGCTGAGCGTTCACTAAGTGTTAACAGAACTTGGTTATAGTCATAACCTAACGTTCTGTATCACACTTAGCTCACGCTCAGCGTTTCATGCATAATAGGAGCTGAGCGGGAGCTAGACAAATGTACCCTGCTGAGGCCCCCCACAACCATCAGACCAGGGAGGGCTGAGCCCCCCCAACCCCCCCTAATGGAGGGCACCCCCCCTATTAGAGGTTTACCGGGAGGGCGACGGACCCGACTGTGCGAAGAGGCACTCAAGCAACTCAACGCACAGGGTGAGCAGACCGTGGCTTGACCCCACGACTACACACACGCACAACCCGCATGCCACCCGGGAACGAGCGGAGGGAAACAACCTCGTTACAGCCCCCAGAATCACGGGGTCAAGGGCAAACCCAACCCCGTGGCAAGGGGTCGCTTTGGTCTCCTGAGGCTCGCTGAATTTAACATTCATCAAAACGCATCAATTATGTATCAAGTTGTCAACAACATGAATCACAGACTGTCTGAGCTTGTCCCAGTCTGCCAACCACTGCACATCCACAACACAAGAAACAAGCATCTTATATCTGGCAAGAGGAGAAGGCTAAATTGTGCTAGCCTAAGCATAGCATGCAGGGGTCCACAGATCTGGAACAAGCTTGATGAAAATCTAAAAATGACTAATACCTTTAAAACCTTTAAAAAATCACTGAAAGAGGAACTGATAAAATCATATCTCTAATTAAAATTATAACTTAGGAATAAAATTGTCTGTATTATGTATCTCTGTTATATGTCAGTTAGTAGGTAGGTGTGTAAACCTACCCACGTTGTATTTTTTTTGTTTTGTTTTTGTTTGTTTGTTTTTGTTTATTTGTTATTGTTTTGTTTGTTCATATTCTGTTTGTATCTGTGTTCAGGCTCCCTCCAAAAGCTTTAAATAGCTTCTTGGGAGACCTGGCACATGCACACAATTTGCGACATGTTATCACATGAGGATACTCGCATGTAAAATGTATCGTGTGTGTGTGTGTGAATAAAAATTCATTCAAATTCATTCATTCATTCATTCAAGGCCGTAGCAGCGGAGCGCGAAGGAAGACCCAGACCCACCAAGGGACTGGACCCCCTGGAACGGGGGCCCGGAGAAGTCCATGATGCCAGCATCAAGACCCCACCAGGTGGGCACGTAGTGCCCCGCCCCCCACATCGCCAGTGTATTCGGACAAAGGCCCCTCAGCCGAGCGGGCCCCGTCCCCCCAATAGTACAATGACCCTGCAACAGACAGTCAGCATGGCCGTAAGCACACAAAAAAGGTTAACCAACGGAAGCAGGCAGCGCACCGGGGAAAAACCAGGCAACAGGCTATTAACCCTAGCCTGGAGACTGCGGACGAGACAGGCGCCAGAGGGGACAGCTGAACACAGCCGCCCCGGCGGAAGGAGCGTAAGCTGGCGGTGTTGCATGACCAAGCCTCCATTTAAAAAAAACCCACCCAGAGGGGTTGAGGCAGAGAAGGCTGACACGATTGGCAGACGTCATGAACGTGCAGGGGCACCCTCAAACGGTGAACCCGGGAGTTGACACTGCTCCAACACACCAGGGAATCGACCACCTTGGCGTTACCCAATGCGGTGGTCGTTCCTATAACCCCTCAAGAAAAACCTCCAAAACATCCCTCAGGGTACCAGAACAGCAGATCTGCATCCCCGGCGGACAACGGGTTCAACTGATCCGGACCAGCGTGACCAGAACCAGTCCCGTGCCCTAACCACGCCGACATGCCTACTCCAGGAGAAAGGGCAGATATGCGTGTCGATCTTAACATGAAAAAAAGGCGCCACCCAGACGTTCGGGCGAACCGCGCCTGGTGGCCCATCCCAAGGGCGTGAGACCCCTCTACATATGTTCAGATCCATTCCATCATCATCCCCCAGACATGAACGAGAATCCGTCGATAACCAACCCAGGTCGTGGGATGTGGTCGTCGGAAGAGGAAAAACCCCCATCTCAGTTGCTTTATAAAAACGCTGTTTTAACCTCAAGCAACCAAGGCGTGCCAGTCAGTCGCCTGTTTACAGCGAGCTAGCACTATACGTGCGTCGGGACACACCCCCATCAATGAACAGGCTATTTAGACCTGTCATTGAATCCCCAAGGCGCCCAGGGGAACGACAAGAGGGGTGTGACACTTCCTAACTCCAACACTTTTTGAATAGAAAAGAAGGAAGCACCAACAGTATGTATCCCAGTCTACACAGCCGGGGGTAAATTTTTTTCACATTTTTACATCCCACCACCCTCCCATAGGAAGGAGACAGGGATCCCCAGAGAGACTTCCCACGCGAGCTGTACAGATTGAAAAGAATATATTGCACCTTGAGCCATGTAAAAAATTGGTTTTAGGGCTCTCCGGGGAAGAGGCACTGAACCCATACACACTCAATAATCGAATTGAATCGAATACATACACAATAGAATAGGACACCTTCTAGAGGGTCCACTCACTTTGACAATCTGAGGAGGAAGGCTCTGTACTCTGATGGAGGCTCCCTCACATGGAAGGAGGAGTCCGAACTCACAGAAGGCCCGAATAGGCGCTTGGTGAGGAGGAGCCCTGACCACCCCCCCGAAACAGATCCATCACATGGACCTGAACAGCACACGGAAGTCCTACCAACAGAGACGCGCGCGGTGACGTACTCTATGGCGGGGGAATTTCTGCGGTGCACACGCCCAATATTCCAGGCCGTGGGACCAGGAAACTCCCTCCCCCCCCCCCCCCCCCACCCCGTAACGTGCCGAACCGCAACGTGACAGGAACCTTGAAGGACAGGGGGTGTACCCCTGACCGACAGAAACAAGGGGGAGAGGAAAGGTTACCAGTTCACCCCTTTACGACCCCACACCCATGATACGATGTAATGACAAAAAGAGAATATGACACAGTCATAGTCAGCTCTATGAAGCGTTTGACAGCTTCACACAGCGCATGAGCTAACCTGCTATCTGATTTTTACTAAGGAAAAAACACAGAATAGAGAGGGCTCTCTAAGAGCCCCGGTCCAACATACACATGTGCTTCTGTGGCCAGTCTAACCCAGTTGTAGGTCACATGACACACACAACCCATCATCACCTACAAAAAATGGCAAAAACACTCTACAGAGGAACGCCGTTTTTCATAATGAGAGAATACATAATTCTCGATTAGTATCGGCCACAGGCCTTGCTAAGCACACACGACAGCGACCAAACAATCTTTTCCTTTAGGAAAATAAAGTTTCTCCAGCAGTTTCAGCACAACCTCAGCAATCAAGCTAAGGGTTACATCGCATCCCTACCACACAAAAGACACAATGTAGTGCAACAACATGTCTGATAGGAGGATGAAAAAGTCCCAGGGAACCGGGGGGAAAACACAATCCTCCTGCTTTACCCTTAATACGGCCAGTTAAAACAGGAAAACCTGTTAATATGTGAACACACTGTTCATTGTCATCACAGGCTGAGAAAAGAAAATTCTTTACTCATTTGTCACTAAGCATAGCTTCATAGGTTAGTTACCCCTTAGTTGTGAGTACACGGTACATAACAACACACATGATGTTTCTCACACAACAACCAGATCATTTTCACATCTGTAACAATAACCCGATTTGCCCGGAGAAGCTATTTACCAGTGACAAGACAGTTCACACAAAACTTGCGTCGTATCCCAAATGTATTGCAGCAACACACGTTTTCTTACTGCACCTGGTATTCCCAGGTGGTCTCCCATCCAAGTACTAACCAGGGCCGAACCTGCTTAGCTTCCGAGATCGGACGAGATCGGGCGTGTTCAGGTTGGTATGGCGGTAATGGAAAACAGCATTATTTACAAAACATATAGAAGGTAAAGCCAGAAAGACGCGTATAAGGTCTGGCCAAACCTTGTCCTACCCGGAGCGTAGATCAGCGAAGTGCAGTCTCAAGACACCGTCGAAACACAGCCATCCTGTGTTGTTCGATCTGGGCAGCGTCGCCGCTCTACCCATCGCAACGGTCCCTTTGTTGACGCAATCCTTGCCGTCCTGGCTCAGGGCAGGATCGACGAACATCCCCTGTCAAAGATGACGTCGTAGTCAAGAGTGTAAAACATGTTATAATCAAAGCACGTTCAACAGAGTAGCATTAAGCTAACGGCCGTTCCAACTGTCGGTCGCTACTGCCCCTGCTCGCGAGACGCCGAGCGAACGGCGCACGCGACCAGAGGGGAGCTCACGGCGGCGCGCGAGTAGCCGGAGCTACCTCGCGCTGGCCTTGTCCGATAGCAGCAAGCTAACGTTTCCTAGTGATCACAACAGGCTAGCGCCGCAGCTAACAGCTGACTGGCTAACAGTAGGCCCAACCTCTGTAGGCCACGCAGTGATCCCAGCAGGCTAACGCCGCAGCTAACAGCTGACTGGCTAACCGTAAGCTAAGCAGCTATCACCTGAACTTGTACACAATGATATAACACTCACCCAGACAGGCCGCCGTTCTGAAACCCTCCTCACTTTTTAAGAGAAAAGAGAAACAAGATGTCAACACAGCTTTACAACGGTGATTTTACCAACACCAGACGGAATCAGCACAATACCAAACTGGCCTGTGTAGCTGACTTGAACATAGATCTTCCGCTATCGAACATCTTATGCACATATCTCCTCGTGAAGGAATACTCTCATTTGGATATGAAAGATGGGGCTTAACACGGGACAGAGAGATACCCACTCGTCCAGAAAACACAGGGATCACCAGTGTTAATGGTCGCGGCCCACTAGTTAAAACTACAATGGTGTTCAGACCAAGGTCTTCTGTCGCCTAGGCGGCTGAACAAAGGACCCTAGCCTGGGGCCGGTTTTCATAAACATTGTCAATTAGCCCCCATAGCACTAACAGACAAGTGAAGCCTGCCAGCAACAGTACTCACCCAACCTGAAACCCACCGCTCCTCACATCAGCGGCGCGTCACACAGTTCAGCTGTGGCCTGAAAGGTTTCACCCCAACCAACACAGCAAGGAACTGCAGTTGAGAAGCATGCAGCGGCGTGCTCCCAATACGAAAACCGGTGGAGGGTTTTAGAATGATCACCATCTTCCAGACACTCCAGTGACGAAGACAACATCGCCGTATTTTCTCGAAAATAGTGAGAGAGAAAATAAAGATATGATGTCAACGTATCTCCTTGTTCTTCCTCTCCTCGTAAACATTGCTTTTCCAGCCAATATTTTTCTCCACGTCAAGTGGGCATATGAGCAACACGTTGCTTGTGATGAAATTTGAGAAGGAGATGAGTGTGTGGCACCATCCCTGCTTATATAGGTAAGCGGATGGGGGTGTGGCCAGATGAATGCGGGCATTAAAGGTACATTTGTGAAATTATTCAGTATATATATGCTGAAGCGAGATATATGCATGAAACGCTGAGCGTGAGCTAAGTGTGATACAGAACTGCTTTAGACCTCATTACCTTTGCATTAGTTTTGAGCTGTGAGTATCCATTATGAAGAACAGCATGGATTGTGCTGAGAAAGGACTCTACCGGTCGACAACATCCTTGGTATGTAAATATATAGCTAGGGGTCCAAAATTCTGAGCTTAGCCTTTAACCTTCTATCATGCTGATGGCCACAGAAGGTTTAGACTGAGAAGCAACTCCCACTTTGCTGTTATGAATGACCTGTAACCAGATTACAGTGAGCAGGTTAATCATATTATAGCATTGTTTTGTTGTTCGAGTATCTTGAAGATGATAATAACAACACTATTCAAATCACAGCCTGTAGAATAAAGTGTTAGTTTAACTACATGTTATGTCTATTTTGTAATCCAAAAGTAATCAGACTACTGTATTCCAGTGGATTATGATGCTAATTCCAATTTTAAACATATACTCAGTGTTACAAAGGGTCAGATTAAACCGAATATATGTATTTATTGATTGATATATATTGCATAATATTTGTATATCGTTTGATATCCCTTGTGTATTCTTTGTACATATACACGGAATATCCCTTTAACCTACTACAGACCATAATATTTCGTTCTCTTATTGGATGGCGTGCCACCAGCGCCAGTGTCTTACCCCCAGAGTCGAGTTCAAAGCTACCGTCAAGGCTTGTCTCAACATGCCCGGTTCTGCCCAGGACTACGAGACAGGAATAAGGCTGGTACTAGTTTGTTCCCCCAACATATAAATATGGCGCAGGTGAATACAGAAGTAGTTCAGTCCGCAGTTCAGTTCGAGTTCGAGTTACCCAAGTGAAGCCTCACCCACTATGCAACGTGCGGTGAAGTGGGCCCGTATTGCCCCAAAATAGAGTCTTGTTTTATCCTAATACGTTTGTTCAACGTATCGTTCGCTCCTTACTAGTAAGCCTTCATCACGAGTCAAAGACCAAGTGAAGTGAGCAATTGTGTGTCTAAATAGAGCACTTATAGCCGCGTGCGAATAGGATAGTAAAGTATCAGCGCTTGGTTGAATAACGTCCAGTTCAACTTAGTTAATGTGAACCACCGCGCACCGGAGGATCTACACCGGTGAATGCAGACCCCCTTTCCGACTGGATTATTATTATTGCTTTGGACCAGGCTGTTAGAGCGGAGAAGAATCGTCTACACCCACTGCTGTGGGACCTGCCCGTGAGGAGCATCATTCGAGCCCGTCTCTATTGGAGAGGCTGACCGGCTTCCACCTGTGCTGCGCGCACACTGGGATTACAGCTGCCTTTCGTCTGCCGAGCAGGGAGTAATATACCGCCTCCAGGAGCCTATTGAGTCCCCGCTGACCCAGACTTTGCATTAGAGCATTGCCTCCCCCTGCTGGCTTACAACCGGTGGGACCCCCCTACCAGCATCCCCTAGATATAATTCCTAATATTCAAGTTGTATTATTATCTCATGCGTAATATGAGAATGGACATTCATTATTGATTTGCCTACGCACATTCCTTTGCCTTACAAGTGCATTCAATTAAAGTATATTATGTATTCTTGCTGCTAATAAATACTTAAAGACAACTTTGTGTAGAACCGATTCATTGTGGGGAAGTGTTCTCATCATATACTCGTGTACGGTATGGCCAGTATAATGTACATAAGACGGTAGTGGTTTAATGATACCATACTTGATTAATACAGTCAGGGAATTGTACCCCTCAGTTACAATTGGTCCTTCGAGCCGGAGGGTAACTAGTGTAATATTAATATAGTGGTATTAATATTGACATGGCCAATGATGAACACTCCACAAAACGGTTCTCCTAAAGTAGATCGCCCGCAGCGTAGACGGCAGACACCTCAGTACTTAGAGGATTACGTTGCCAATATACTACCTAGCTTTCTACAGACGGTAAACGCGGAAAAAGTAGATAGTAAAATTATGTCCGACCCTATCGACCAGGCTACCCCGCCAATAGAGGCCCTAGTGGGTTCTAACGTAACTGACCAAGCTCACGGTAGGGACCAGGAGGGACCTGACATGACTTTACCCCCCGCCAAGACCGAAGAAGTAGTCCCCGGAGAGCTCCAGGATAAAGACAGCCCTCCAGGGATGGAACTCTACCCGCTACAAGAAGAGGAGAGCACCCCGGAGATGGATCTCCAGGACTCGCCACAGGATAACAGATCTCCAACGAGTACTGCCAGGAGCGGATCACCTCAACCAGCGTCTTCCCCCAGCGAGGCGGACAAGATGCTGGCACAGGCATTCCTCGCCAGCCTAGCAGCCTCAACAGAGCGCGATCGACTCCAAGCACAGACGCTTAGTGAGCGCGAACATTCTTCCATGGAAAGAGAACGCCTTCAGGCGCAGCAACGGAGCGACGAAGATCGTATACGTCTAGAGATTAGACGCCTTCAGACGGAAGAGAACATTGAAAGAAGCCGCGCCGATGCACAGCACGCCGCCGCCAATGCACAGCGCGACGTCGCAAATGCACAGCTCCACGCCGCCCATGCCAGCGCCAATGCCCAGCGCGACGCCGCCCAGGCCAGCGCCAATGCGCAGTGCGACGCCGCCAATGCCCAGCGCGAAGCAGCGCGCGCCGCAGCCCATGCCCAGCGCGAGGCAGAGCGTGACCGGCTGCAGGCGGAGCTGATGGACAAACTGGTTGCCATGGCGACACCCCCTCTCTCCGCACGGAGCTCCCGGAGATCGTCACGACAAGGGTCAAGGACGCATTCCCCTACCCGACCAAGCGACCTGGGACCCGGCCAACAGGAGGCTCCTGTCCACGTCTCCGAACCCCCTCCCCGGCCGGTCCATACGAGACCCAGCAACCGGGAAGAACCGGACCACGCCGAGAGACTGAACAGAAGACTCCAGGTCCTAGCAGAGGAAGAGGAGGAGGAAGAGGAGGAATGTCAAGCCGACCAGCAGCAACGTACTCTGGACCAGGAGGCCCAGTACAGCCCCGACCAGCAGCAACGTACTCTGGACCAGGAGGCCCAGTACAGCCCAGAAGTCAGCCCCGAGGCCCTGCGCTACAAACCCCCGACTCCACTCACGGGTGAGTTTGACGCACCGCCAGCCCCGAGGAACAGCACCTGGGTACCCGGCCCTTGGTACCCACCAAGTACCAGCCCAAGACGACACGTAAGAGGAGACTCGCCTAGGAGGCCTCTCCCCCAACGCTCACCGATGTGCCAGTCATCCATGGCATCGTACCTTGGCACACCGACGTTCCCGGACTTCACACACGAGAACAGAGCACAGTACACAGAGCTACGAATGTGCTTAGAGACTATGCTGTCCGACGTACCAGATGAACCGTACAAGTATGCTATCCTACTCAAGCACCTGAAGGTGCCCAGAGCGCACAATATAGCGCTGGCATATTCCAGCTCTACTACCCCATACACCGCGGCTCTAGTAGCCCTCGACCAACGTTATGGACGCATATGGGACTATGTGATACAGGAGATAAGAGACATTGACCGTCTCCCCCCAGCCAGAGACAACAGAGCATTAGATGACCTCTCCATCAAGGTACAGTCCCTGGTAGGGATGCTGGGGTCCCAAAAGGAAAAAGGGATCTATGAACTGTACGCTAACTCTAATGTAGAGAGGATACTAGAGAAGCTCCCTCCCGCCCGACAAGAGCGCTTTCGGCGGCAGAGAGACCACCGCGACCCCAACGGTCCAGAGGCATCCCTCCTAGACCTATCTGAATTCCTCGCCAGGGAGGTCAGTAGCCTACGACTCGACACGTTCGTATGGAGTGGACCAAGCCCAAGACTCGGACCTCGGGGATCAACAGATAACCGTCGGTTGGTGACCGTTATGCACCAAGCCGAATCAGTACCGCAGCACAGGAACCACAACACCCCCTCGACGAAAGAGGACCAGTGGAAGATTGAGTGCCAGTACTGTGAGGGAGAACATCGGCTGTACCAATGCGACACTTTCGGGAAGCTGACCACGGACGAGGTGAGTCAGTGGATCAAGGACCACCGCCACTGCTTCCGCTGCGCGCGCAGCCACCTAGCAGCTGAGTGCCGCTTGAAGAAGAAGTGCAGCAGGTGCGGTGGCACCCACTTGGAGGTCCTGCATGACATCAACAGGCGTCAGCCAGGACAACAGAGTGGGCCCGTAGCGGTAATGTACCATGCCGAGGCGGTGGCACCAGTACCGAAGAGCCACCAGACCGCTCCCTACTGTACCTACTGCGACGGCGGACACTGGCTGGCACAGTGTGCCGAATATAAGACACTGAACCCCGTCCAAGTTGACCAGTGGCGTGAGGCGGCCCAGGCGGGCGCCGCTTACCGCGCAGGGGCGGCCCAGGCGGGCGCCGCTTACCGCGCAGCACGGTGCGGAGCCCACCAGAAGGTCCAAGGCAACCGACCAACAGGAGTGCTCCACATTGACCAGCATAGCGGGACCCCCCGAGTGCTCCTCAAAGTGGTCAGAGTGCTCCTGAGCTACGAGGACAAGGTCCTGGACACTTACGCCGTCCTGGACGATGGGTCTGAAAAGACTCTCCTCCTCGCTTCCGCAGCAGCCCAGTTGGGCCTGCGGGGTGTCAAAGATACCATGACCATACGCACCATCAGAAGGGACCAGAAGACCATAAAAGGTGAAAAGGTCTCCTTCAAGATAGCAGCGGTGGACCAGCCCGAGAAGCAGTATAGTATAACCAACGTCTTCACCAGCCACGACATAGGCCTGTCGCAGTACACCTACCCCATCCCACAGCTGATGGCCAAGTATGTGCACCTACGTCAACTACCTATACCGCTCATCGACGGCGCCACACCGACCCTGCTCATCGGCTCCGACCACGCGGACCTCATTCTCCCAATTGAGGCGGCCCACTTCGGACCCAAAGGATGCCCAGTCGCGGTTCAGACCCGACTGGGATGGACGCTCCAGGGCCCCCTCTATGGACTTGACAGTCAACCCACGTCTACACGCTGCCTACACACAAAGGCGAGCGACACCGGCCACTCCCTCGTACAGCAGAGGCTATTGACATTAAGCGAGAGGCCTGTGAGAGAACCGTGGGCACAAGAGGGAGTTCGGAACTCCACCCCCCTCAGCTGCGCTTCAGACGTAGCTGACCTGGAACCTAGCACCCCAAGCGACTCCTTGACGGGGCGGCCGGGACCGGCCCCTTTTCAGACGGGGTACAGAGCAAACAAGAGAAACGGACGGAGGAGGAGGAGGCACAGCCAAGCACAGATCAAAGCAGTCTCAGGCCCGCTTCCTCCTAAGCCCCCCTTCATCCCGTCCAGTCGTCATGACCATAGACCAGTCACTACCCCGAGCTGCGTGGCCGGCCGGCCGCGTAAGCAAAGTGACCACTGGTGCCGACGGAAAGGTCAGAGTGGCAGAAGTGCTCGGCCAAGGGCGGACATACAACCGACCCGTGGCGAGGCTGATAGAGTCGCCAAGGCTCCCCGACTCGCTTAATGACGACCATGACCCTGACTTTGTGAACTGCCTACCCTCACAACGGACATTGAGTAGTGGACAGTGCGGTTAATCTGTCTCTGCTTAGCTAATTAGGTGGGACTAATTAGGAGGCGGCTGTTACAAAGGGTCCGATTAAACCGAATATATGTATTTATTGATTGATATATATTGCATAATATTTGTATATCGTTTGATATCCCTTGTGTATTCTTTGTACATATACACGGAATATCCCTTTAACCTACTACAGACCATAATATTTCGTTCTCTTATTGGATGGCGTGCCACCAGCGCCAGTGTCTTACCCCCAGAGTCGAGTTCAAAGCTACCGTCAAGGCTTGTCTCAACATGCCCGGTTCTGCCCAGGACTACGAGACAGGAATAAGGCTGGTACTAGTTTGTTCCCCCAACATATAAATATGGCGCAGGTGAATACAGAAGTAGTTCAGTCCGCAGTTCAGTTCGAGTTCGAGTTACCCAAGTGAAGCCTCACCCACTATGCAACGTGCGGTGAAGTGGGCCCATATTGCCCCAAAATAGAGTCTTGTTTTATCCTAATACGTTTGTTCAACGTATCGTTCGCTCCTTACTAGTAAGCCTTCATCACGAGTCAAAGACCAAGTGAAGTGAGCAATTGTGTGTCTAAATAGAGCACTTATAGCCGCGTGCGAATAGGATAGTAAAGTATCAGCGCTTGGTTGAATAACGTCCAGTTCAACTTAGTTAATGTGAACCACCGCGCACCGGAGGATCTACACCGGTGAATGCAGACCCCCTTTCCGACTGGATTATTATTATTGCTTTGGACCAGGCTGTTAGAGCGGAGAAGAATCGTCTACACCCACTGCTGTGGGACCTGCCCGTGAGGAGCATCATTCGAGCCCGTCTCTATTGGAGAGGCTGACCGGCTTCCACCTGTGCTGCGCGCACACTGGGATTACAGCTGCCTTTCGTCTGCCGAGCAGGGAGTAATATACCGCCTCCAGGAGCCTATTGAGTCCCCGCTGACCCAGACTTTGCATTAGAGCATTGCCTCCCCCTGCTGGCTTACAACCGGTGGGACCCCCCTACCAGTATCCCCTAGATATAATTCCTAATATTCAAGTTGTATTATTATCTCATGCGTAATATGAGAATGGACATTCATTATTGATTTGCCTACGCACATTCCTTTGCCTTACAAGTGCATTCAATTAAAGTATATTATGTATTCTTGCTGCTAATAAATACTTAAAGACAACTTTGTGTAGAACCGATTCATTGTGGGGAAGTGTTCTCATCATATACTCGTGTACGGTATGGCCAGTATAATGTACATAAGACGGTAGTGGTTTAATGATACCATACTTGATTAATACAGTCAGGGAATTGTACCCCTCAGTTACACTCAGTATAATAACTCAAAGTAACAACCCTGTCTGCAAGGCTCTTTTACATTCTACAAACAGAACATAATGAATGTGAACTCATGGGAGACAAACAATTACTGGTAATGTGCTACTGTAAGTATTAGTCATAATTGTTAGGAAGTTGGAAGGAATGTAATATCCGATGCCTCGTGCAGTAAACATGAAACTTCTAGAAGAAGATAACACTTCTAAAAAACAAATAAACCTCCATAGAGGTGACAACCAAGACAGGGTTTGTTTTGTGATCATATGAATATATATTCATTTGAATGACCCAGACATCTGTGATAAAACAAATTAAAACATTCTGACTTGCAGCTTGTAGATTCAAAGTGAACCTGTTGGCATATTCTGAGGCCAGTATTCCAAGCAGTGGAGTTGGCAAATGTCTCGCATATGGGTGCAATGTTTTGGTCATGGAGCAAAAGTCCATATGAAGAGAAGAAATGCTAATAAATCTGCTACTGTGTATGGATCCATACTGTGTATGGATATGGATATGTGGGAAGTGATATCTGCCACAGTATATACGTAGAAGGATTGTATGCAGGTATATTCAGACAGATATACTTACTCTTACTCTGATTACTGGTAGTAAGAATCTCTAACCATGATCTTCGTTTTTCAGCAATAACAAAACACCATATGCTTGAATACAAGGACAGGAACACAGCCTGCCAGCATAAGAGCTCTTTCTACTTGTCGTGTGACAATTGACGGTACTCAAACTATCCTCACAAGCAGGGGCGTCGTTCTGGTATGGCAAGGTATGGCACTCGCCATACCTTGGCAAATAAAAATGTAAAAAAAAAAAAATTATTACAATTTTTTATGTTGATTTAGAATTCGAATGTCAATATTATGAACGAAGCTTCGAACTATTCGGTACAGCCCTAGCATGTTTTGATATTGTCAATTATCTCACTTTTACTAGGTGACTTTTACTGTGACTAACTGAAATATGCCAAAAAAAAGGAAAATGGACATACAGAATTTTGATACAGGTGATACAGGGACACAGGTAAGGTCTGGCTTAGTGAGTATAATAGTGCAGTTCAGCATTCAGTAACCCATACTTTTTGTGAATGTGTTTTTGATACTACATTCTGTTGAACAAAAAAAAACGTACCTAAGGAAAATTGGCTCAATTGCAAGAAAAGTAATAGACAGTTATGATATTACATTCTGCATAATTCGTATGCAAAATATTGTGGTTCCCTTCCTGCTTTAGTCTGTTGACACATTTCTATACTAAAAATGCTTGTGTAGTCCTGTGTCATACCTAAATGTCATATAACTGAATTGTATAGAAACAACTCACCAAAAGTGACTATTGCACAACTGATTTGACAAAAAAAATCCACCGTCACACGGTTGTGGTTTAGCTGGATGTAAGCGGCTGGTTGTACCTTTTCTAACTACTATACCTGAACCATAACGCTACCCTGAACCATAACGCTACCCTAAACCATAACGTACGCTTATAGCCATAGTTATATGAGCATAGTGACGCTCTGCGTCTACTGCAATACTCTTCCATATCAGTATTAGCACTGAATACATTTTCACATGCACCTTTACATACCTCATCTGTCTGGCCACACCCCCATCCGCTCCTCTACATAAGCAGGGGTGTGGCCATACTAACAGCTCCTTCCCAAGTCTTTCACCACAAAGGCAAGACCACGGGGTCCTCAGTAGGCTTGGGCGGTAGCATTTTTTTCACACCGTCATACTTTAATGACATAATACCCCGGTATACGGTATATGACGGTATGACTTTCATTTTATTTTTAATTTTTTAAACTTTGGCCATTCCGCTGGCTCTTTTTTGCGTTTATCGCATTTTCTCTGGTCAAGAATGACCGACAGAAACAGTTTTTTTTGAATGGGTACAGATGGGGGGAAGACACTCTGAGAAAGATACGGCTGCAGTCCGGGAATCGAACTCGCTAACCCCAGATCCGTGACGAGCACGGTTGTCCCCGGCGCCGAAATAGCGCTCGAGGTACGCGGTGAGCTACTGGAGCTCCCCATGACTTTCATTTTCATCAGCGCGGGGGGGGGGGGGGGGGGGGGGGAGCGGAGCTAAGTTAAGTTAACAATATACTCGTTATCACCATACATAACGCTTATATTGAAACACGTTGACATTAGGGCCGTTCTTTCAACCTAAAAGTGAACCTCGAGCCTAAATTCCTTAGCGACCCGTGTTACCAAGTGTAAACAAACCAGCGCGCTGTAAACAAACCAGCGCGCACATTCGATACACGCAGATATGAAACGAGTCAGACGGAGCATATAACGGAGGCTGACATTAGAGCAATATGACTCACAAACTCACGACAGTAGTACACAACTACACAGACGCACAAAATGTATTCTGCATTAATAATAATCAAAACCCAGCTTAAACCATTAAACCAATGTAGTGAATCGCGATGCCAATACGCACACACACAGTCAAACTGGAACGCTTTACCAAACATACACTACCACCAGCATTCATATCTCATACGTTCATCTTCCAATCGCTTAACCATAACATAACTTACTTACCGGGCGGTACCCAAACAACGTGTCCCTGAGTCCACATTCATACAGTACCAGGGATAATATATTCCAATATGCTCGACTCATCACCCACGTCTGGGTTAGTACCATGTATAATACCTCTATCAGCCTTTAATTATATGGCAAGAATAATACCTCTCTAAGGCTTTACTTATGATGCACCAGGTCTGTAACCTCCCCAAAGGGAAAGGGTTAATTAAATGGGAATTATTATTAAAGAACCAACACGTTATCACACTCAAAGGAAATCAAAAATGTGGGCCCACTGTACCAGAACAAAAGTCCTATGCTAATGCCGGAATGTAATGTTTATGGGGTACTACCTCTATGAACTGTAGTTAGCAACCATTAGCTTCGCCCGTAGGCCGCACCACACTGTGTACTGTGTAATAGATCCGGAGCATCGACGCTCGATTGTACTCAACCAAAATGGCGGCCTCGCCGTGCCACCACCGTCCAGGTAGCAAGATGGCGTTGAACGCTCTCGTCGCGGGCGCTAGCAAGCGGGGCTGAAGCAGAGGGGCAGTAGCGGGCTGTGAGCGTGTGCTGGATGATGGCGCCTCTGCTGGACGGGAAGAACTCCCGTGCTGGGCTGAAGACCGCCGGTGCAGAGCAGACATCCACGCCGGTGAAGACTGGTTGTTGACGGCCGGTACTGGATAGACGCGCAGCCATACACTTGCCCTACCTTACACTGAAGCTACTCTCTGGGTCCCAAACAGCCGTGATATATAATGACGCAGGGTGTCTCTAAACACCGGTCCTCTTCAGGCCACGCTGGCGGGGCACCTCACTAGAGGGAATATCTTTAACTTAAGCCACACTTGGTTATACCGTACTTCTTCTAGGATAACTCGTTGTATCACTAGGGTTATTCAGTGGGGAAAACATGCAACGCTCCACTACGGTTACTCTTCTAGGATAACCCGTAATATACTCAAGTTCAATACGTTCGCCCGTGTGCTCCACAACGGGGGCTCTGTCGAGACACGTCTGATCACATCAAAGTCCAAACTCGAAGAGGCTCGTTCTCTTCCTTCCGTCTCCATTCACCTGCTTCCTCCCCCGTCGCTCTCGTACGCTCACTGCCTGCCACCGCCCCCTGCTGGTCGCCAACTAGCCACACAGGGAAAACTGGATGGGTGAATATGATCCAGTGATACTGCTTATAATCCATATTCCAGCCGGTAGAAAAGGAGAAGCCCGCGTCATTGTCCGACCCTGAACCATAACGCTACCCTGAACCATAACGCTACCCTGAACCACTTCTTCTTCTTGTCTATAATCATAACCGCTACCTAACCAGGAAAACGACTTCCCCCGACAATTATGTGTGTCCCAAAATGTCAAAATAGGACCAATAAAAATTATGACATGTTATCACAGTGGTAGATCATAGTAGCAGTGGTTCTCAACCTTTTTCATGCGTGACTCCTAAAAACAGAGGAATTACTTTTTGTGACCCCCAACACAGTCAAAGCACAGACAGAACGGTGAATATTGACACCAAAGAATGATTATTACTTCTCTGTTTCAGGCTATTTCACTTTATTAATACCTGGAGGAAGGCTTTAGACTTCAAATATTGCTTCTTCATCAGTAACAGAGATTATAAACATGATGATTTATTTGTATTCCCCCCCCCCCCCCCCGAGAATCATCTCATGAGCAGCCCCCAGGTTGCGGACTAATGACCTGTACTGTCTCCTGATTGGCCAACCCTTGCTGATGAAGCCCATTCCATTGCTGATTTTGATGGCACAGCGGTCCGTGCTCCAGACACATTGGCCTTGGTTAGCCAAGTTAGGTATATAATTTCATCAGTCATCAACAAACATGCACGCATGCGTACATACACACGCACACACACACGCACGCGCTGTGTATGACAATGTGATAAATGTAACCCCTCTTCGCTTTTCAATTGCCTCAGTTTATCAAACATCACTGATAGTGTTGCTTACAATAATAACTCCCCTGTCTGTGCGACTGGAGAAAAGCCAATCAACCAGCGACGGGAGGGAGGAAGATTAAAGTCATGGAATACAATTCCCCCCATGCTCTCCGTTCCTTGTCAGTTGTTATTATGGCGGGCAGGGGAAAAATTGGAGGAACATCAGATAAATTCTGCTATTATTAGATCAAACTAATTGGATGATGCAGTGTGTGTGTGTCTTTACTTATATGCTTCAGTGATGCATTACATAGTAAATAATTAAGGAGCTGTTATATGGTAAATGGAATATTGTACAGTTAACAGGCAGCAAGGAGCAGGGAATTGTACAACAAAATCACTTTATATACTGTATCATACATAATATATTGTGACAGACACTGGGGTGTTTTGAGCTGTCACCAGATTGGAATTAACAAAATACACACGGCACAAGGTACAGTAGAAGCAAGTTTAACAGCAGTTGTATTGCTGTTTAGGGGAATAGGAAAGGTTAGTGAGATTGTCAGACAGTCCATAATACAAGAGAATCGTCTTGGTCCATTAGCAGGGTTCGGTACACAGAGAGCGGTTCTCATACGGGTGGGGGCTGATCCGGGAGAAGAGATGTCAGGCAAGCAGGGGTCGATACACATGCAGGTTCTCAGACGATCGGGGGTTATAGCACACAGCAGGGTCCTCCTTCCAAAAGCAGGTAAACACAGCATTGGTCACACAGACAATAATCCTCCTCTTCTCACTCTCTCTTCTCTTACTCACATCCTCTCTTTCCATACAGGTTTCGCCTCAGCTACTCCAAAGATTATCTGTCTCTGTCTCCATTTTCGATGCCACTTGATTGGGCTTTGATTGCGCTCACCTGTCCCGTGCACGTCTGACACAGGTGCATTGGGGTTGACACGTTCTGTTCTGCCGGGAGTCTCCTCGGATCTCCTAATATGAGCATATGCCCCAGTACCTTGGCCGATACATAGCTGCCTTCTATTACCACGCCAGCCGGTCTGCCACATATCCCCCTCAGCTCCGAGCGGGAGGGAGGGGCGACCCAGGATGCCAGCACATCTCTCTGTGAGAGCGCATCCGCATTCCAATGTGTGGCTCCGGACGACATTGAAGGCATAGGATTGGAGTGAGAGAAACCAGCGGGTGACCCTCACATTGGTCCGTTACCAGGGTGAAGTGCCATCCCAACAAATAATACTTCAGTTCCCCCAAGGGCCACTTGATTTGCCAAGCAATCTGGGCAACAGCTTCCGGCTGACATAGGTAATGGGATGTTCCTCACCTTCTTGTTGTTGTGACAGGACAGCACCCACCCCAGTTTCTGAGGCGTCTGTCTGCACCACCCATTTCTTAACCCTCTGTAGTCTGGGCGATTAGCGCCTTTGAAGTGCTTTGGTACCATGAGGTGCAAGTATAGTCGTAGTACCCTTAAATGAGTGCTCCTGCCAGAGTCTTCAGGGTATTCGTGTTTACCAGAGGAGATTCGGTACAAGAATCTAGTTTGTTGGTTGACTTTTTTTAGTACATTGGATGCCATTTTGTCACAGGAAAGATTTGCCTCTAGGATGGAACCCAGGTAGGTAATTTCATCTTTCCTTGTGACAATATTGTCACCCACTGTAACTGAGAAGCCGTCGGTCTTGCTGAGTTTGTTATTTGAACCGAAGAGAATGGACTCTGTTTTGCCCATGTGTAATGATAGTTTGTTATCAGCGAGCCATATGCAGATTATGCCTAGTTCCGAGCTGAGGGTTTTTTCAACCTGCAACTTGTTCTTGTCAGAGACCAGCAGGGCTGAGTCGTCCGCAAACAGGAACAAGTTGCAGTCACAAGCTGACAACATGTCATTTGCATAAATTAGGAACAGTAGCGGTCCTAGTATGCTTCCTTGTGGAACACCACAGCTCACTGTGAAGGCGGGGGGGGGGTAGAGTACCGTTTACCTCCACCATCTGTTCTCTCCCCTCCAGGTAGGATTGCATCCAGCTCACTGATAAACTATCAAAACCAATTGCTTTTAGCTTGTCAATCAGAATGGAGTGATTGACAGTGTCGAAGGCCTTTTGTAGGTCCAGCATGACCATGCCGCAGTTTTTGCCCGCGTCCACCTCTTGTTTGATGTGGTCGTTCAAATAGAGAAGGCATGTGTCAGTGGAGTGGGACGTTCTGAAGCCAGATTGGAATTCGTAGATTAGATTTTTTTCCGCCAGGTACTTTTCGACCTGTTCGTAGACTATTTTCTCCATGACTTTCGAGATGGAGCTAAGAATAGAAACAGGGCGGTAGTTGCCTGGGTCTAATTTGCTGCCCTTTTTGTGCAGAGGGGTCACTCTCGCAATTTTGAAGTCCTTGGCGTTATTTATTTCTAGCGTCATTCATTCATTGACTCGCTTATATCACTATATATATATAAAAAATAAGGATATTAATGTGATATGTTATGTGTGTTTTTATGTTACACATTATGTTTGGTTACTTGGTACCCCTGTCCCCTCCCAGTTAATAGAGTGTCCGCCATTTTGTGTATATTTAGTATTGGTTAATTAATCATTTTGTATTTGTCAGTCTCATCATTTAAATACAGTCAGGGTCGTGTAGCCCCTTAGCTACAGATTTCATTCCATTTATTTGTGTGGTTCTTAGCGCTGAATTTTCTTGATATTATTTTTATTCAGTGTTTTAACACATACAAACAAAGCAGACGGGACAGACAAAATCAAGACATCACAGCGACAAAAATTTAAATATATACTAACCAGTCACTCCTTCGTGTCTCTTACCAGTGTTAGACATAGACATATCAAATCAGAGATTGAGAATATATATCTATAATAGACATTCAGTCCATATAGTCCAGTTATAGTTTTTGTACAAAATACCATCAGGAGTCCCTTTAGTTGATGCCTGTATAGAGCAATGAGCCGAGGGAAGAAACATCACACAACAAACACATAGGAAAAACAAAACACACAAAGAAAATACAGTGCTCTATAAGTTCACATTTTTTTAGATATCTACAGTATATATTGTATCTAGTCGTTTGTTAGTTAGCGCTGAATTTTTAGGAAAGGTTGCATCAAAATAACTGTGTTTTCTCTTCAGTCAGCTTCAGTCAGAAACAAGAACGAAATAACTCACTATACTGATTCAACATCATCATTGATAAGTAAGAAATAAGGTGTGGGTTCTATGATATGACTATACCCCATTCAGCATTATGAATTAATGATTTTATTTCTTTTTTTTACAAAGCATAGTAGTAACACTTTTTTTTAAACGAAAGAAAAAATAAATCTCATCATATTGACTTTTCAATTGCAAATCTATCATGAGGTGGACAATAGGGAGGTGTAGTCTGACGTCACTGGTTGTTCCACCCGTATAGGGATTTATCATTGGGAAAATGGATTATCGGCTATTGTAACAATTCTGCCGCATGAACATTGGCAAGCTTTCCATTTTTGCACAAAATGAGTTCCCTTCTACCACTACTATTATTGTTTAAGGATTTTTGGTTGAAATAAAGGTAGTTATAAGGTTTTTAATTTGTTGTAAAAAAAGAACTACATTTACCAGTAGGCAGCCTGTTGTTAAGTAGGCAGCTGTCGCCTACCTCACGTCACGGAAAGCTGATACATAGCTAGCTAGCTAACGTTAACATTACCCCGTTTCCCAGCGAACGAAAACATAAACGTTGTTATTTTGCTACCTTTACGATTAATTGCGAATATTTTCACGTTGAGCTATAGATTGTGGATAAATATGCACAGAAAGGTACACCATGCCAACGTTAATGCTTTATTTATCTAAAACGAGCCGATTTAGAAATGGTCATGGGGAAATACATTAAGTGGAACAGAGGGTGGAACAGGAAAATGACGTAACCACTACACCTAGGAGCCGCTGCTTGCAGAGTTTTCGCTGCACATAGAAGCAACGCGACTCGAGATGCGAGTGAAATGCTTAATAGTAGTAAATAGTAATATTAATCTTCTTGCAAGTGACAACTGTTGTCGTATTTTCTGTGAGGCTTTTAGACACAGGTCTGCATTTTGACAGGGCCCGTGGAGAAAAGCTATGTCAGGAATGTTAGAGCATGTGATGCATCTGAACCAATCACATTGTCAGAAATCTGCACCAGCCAATGGGAGCTTGTTGTTTGTGGCAAACAACAGTGCCTCATATGATAATGGGAAGAGAGCGACCGCGAGGAACTTAGGCAAAATCTACAGGTACAAATGTGTATTTTGAACGTCTGAAGGAAGACATGTTATGGAAGCAAAATAGCAAAAAAGTAGCACTAGATGGGGCGCACCATGTAACTGCACTCATCAACAAAGTACGAGGGCACACACACACAATGCAAAGCATAGATAGACTATTGGAACCGCTGCTCGCGGAGTTTTCGAGATTAGCGACAGTCTCTGCGGGGGGTCTGACACCTATTCAATGCGCAGAGTGTGTGCGTGCGTCTATGTGCGTTGTGTGATTTTTTTCCGTAGCCGCAGTTTGCAAAGACGCTCTCTGATTGGCTAGCCCACATACAGCGAAGACCCTCTCTGATTGGTTTAGCTCCAAAGGGCTCTGGGATAGAAATGTCCGCCTTGTACATATATATTCTCTGCTTCGAAGTGGTTATGCTTTGGCCCTCTTTCGAAGTGGGTTATGCTTAGAGTTTGGAATCAGGGCTGGTGGTCCATCGCCCTGCTCTAAAGATAAACTCTAAGCATAACCCACTTCGAAAGAGGGCCAAAGCATAACCACTTCGAAGCAGAGAATATATATGTACAAGGTGGAAGAGCCCTTCGGAGCTAAACCAATCAGAGAGGGTTTTCGCTGTACACGGGCTAGCCAATCAGAGAGCGTCTTTGCAAACTGCGGCTACGAAAAAAAATCACGCATGTGCGTTTATGTGACGTAAGCTGCAGTGAGTGTGAGAACCGGGATAATTACAGCCATACAATCTAGCAAGAATTAAACCTATTTACAACAAGTCGTATTAAGTTTTGCAAATAAGAAAACAGATATAGAACAGCACTCAAAAATGCCATTTCTCTATTTTGACCGATTTCTGAAATGCGCAACACTTGGGCATTTCTGAGGAATCCTCTCGGCTGAGACAAGACGATTTTCACACCTTTGTTCTACCGCATGCGGGAGCAAACAGGAGGTCTGACCCCAGAGGGTTTTTAAGCAAATTGATGTGGTATACCTTGGTGGGATGTCTTCGTCCTGGCTGTCGTACTCTAGTTTACGTCGCCCACTCTCTCCATGATCTCATATGGTCTGTTCCACTTAGCTAGAAACGTGCACCCTGAGGTGGGGACGAGGAGCATCACTGTCACCGGGGGTGAATGCCCTTGGTTGTGCGCCCCGGTTGTACACTCACGCTTGTGCCCTTTGGGTGGACGCCGTGTGTTCTCTTACCATTGGCCAAATGGTTGCCATTCTCTCTCACCTCCTCGACATGTTCCACCATGGTTTGATGGGGTGACGGTTGGTGTTCCCAGGCCTCCTTGGCGAGGTCCAGCATCCCTCTGGGCTTTCGGCCATAAAGAAGCTTGAAGGGTGAAATGCCTATAGATGCTTACGGGACCTCCCTAATGGAAAACAACAGAAACGGGAGCAGCTGGTCCCAGGTCCTTCCATCTGCCTCCATAGCCTTCTTGAGCATCTGCTGGAGGGTTTGGTTGAACCTCTCCATGAAGCCGTCTGTCTGGGGATGATACACAGTGGTTCTCAACTGCGTTACCTTCATTAGTCAACAGAGGTCCTTCATCACCCGGGACATGAACGGGGTGCCTTGGTCTGTCGGGATCTCGTCTGGCAGGCCGACCCGGGAGAACAGCATCATCAGCTCATGGGCAATTCCCTTAGTGACCATCGTCCGCAGGGGGATCGCTTTGGGGTATCTGGTGGCGTAGTCGAGAACAACGAAGATGTATTGGTGGCCCCGCCCACTCTTTAGCAGGGGTCCCACGAGGTCCATCATGATCCTGCCGAACGGAACTGATATAATGGGGAGAGGGATTAATGGGTTCCTCACGTGTGGTCTTGGCGCCACCCGCTGGCACTCGGGACAACTGCGGCAGCAATCCTCCACCACCTTCTTAATGCCCGGCCAGTAAAACCTCGCCTTAATCCTCTCTAGGGTTTTCTCCACTCCCAAGTGAGCTCCGAGCAGATGGGAGTGGGCTAGCTGGAGGACAGAGGGGAGGAAAGGACAAGGCACCAACAATAGCTCCCCGGCTTTCATGATCACTTGGTACAGTAATTGTTTTTTATTGGCAATTCATGGGCTTCCCGTCCACTGTTGTAGGGCACTGATGAGGTTCACGTCCTCCACCTGGGCGGTCCCGAATCGGCCAGCCAGCGCTGGAGGCATGGGCTGGCCCTCCTCTTCTGGGTTAAGGGGGAATATGTCTCCTAGTGCCATGTCTCCCTCCTCCTCCTCGTGTGGGGTCCTCACCTCGTCATAACTCACCATCCCCTGTCTAGCTGCCTCTTCAGCCATGTTGGCCTCTGCACTGTTGAGGCCTCTGGGTCGACGTATGCTGGTGACCCCCACTGTTCTGGCCAGGTGGGGTTGCTGGGAAAACTCGGGCCTCACCAGCATCACAGTACTCCCTGAATCCAGTAGAGCTGTGGCATCCTTCCCATTGGCTTTAACGGGGGTGAGGGGGGAGTCTGCCCTCCTGGGCCCAGCACGTGGTCAGCAGCCCACAGGGCCGCCGCTGCAGGGGGTCTGCGCCTTTTCCTCCCTGGCTTGGTTCCTCTGGCCAGGTGAGCTCCCCCTCTTCTCTCGGCAGCCGACCACTCTGGAGTACCCCTTGGGCCGCCTGGTATCCCTCCATGACCTCCACCAGATCTGCTGCAGTTTTTGAGTTGCACTGACAGGCCAACTATTTTACTCTCATCGGGAGAGCTTGGATATATCAGTCCATGATCACCCTCTCTACCGCACTTAAAGGCCCACTTGCATGTTGTATTTTTGTTCAATAAACAATGTGGACTAGGCCAACGGTGACTTTCATTAAGAGGGGAAATTCTTTTTTTCTAAATTGACCCAGTTTTAGCGTTTTTATCAAACATTTTGTCCGCCAAACCACAATCACCACGCACGTGCATATTTTAATCCATGTTTTATAGCGTGCGTGTGTCATCGAAATGATGATGTCACACAAGGTACAGGGCAGCAGGGGGCCTGAGAATCACAGGCAGCAGGTAGTGGCAGGAAGCAAAGAGCCTTCTTGTTACTACTAGGCTAGCCGAGGATCTAGTATTTGTTTCACCTAACACTATTGCTCCGTGATCATAGCCATTTATCTCTAAAGCTAACCACTATTTGTAAAAGCCACAACCACGTTACCATATTTGTAAATAAATACTAATGTAAATCATTGTGTTGTTGTACATATTGTGTATATAACGTTAGTAGCTAAGTTAGCTTGCTAGTCAGAATTCTCGAAACTCCTAACTCCTGTATACATTTGTCCTCACAAACAAAGTATTCTGCCAGGGAAGTTATGGACACGACAGTAGTAGTAGTTATAAGGTGTTTGAGCTTGTAACGGTAACGTTAGTTAGCTATCGTGGTAGCCCCTATCGTGACTGTGATGCACCGAGTGCTATCCGAGGGGCTACTATCGTGCTATCAACATGCCGTGACGTGTAGCTTGCTAGCCGGCATGATGCGTGCAGTGCTTTGCCCCACAGGTCGGGGCTAAGGCGACAGCCTAACAGACCAATAGCGCTGCTGTACTGAACAACAGGCTGCCTAGTGGTAAATGTAGTTCTTTTTTTACGACATTAACAACCTTATAACTACCTTTGTTTCAACCAAAAATGCAGTTGTAGCTGGTCCATCAAAGTCTCTCCGACGATTAAACCCATTTTCGTCTTGTAAGGCGTCCATTTGGATCAAGGAAATGGCTTTCTGCACTCGTCAAACTCCATTGTAGTGGATGAGAAGTAGGGGAAAGTTACCTGCAGTGACGTCACGGCACTGATAGCGTCTGATAAGCTTTTTGATTGGCTCCATACAATGTATTCGTGCGTGGAAATTTTTAACCCTTTCTGAGTGGAATTTCCGGCGTCAAATGGAAAAAAATAAATAATGAAATTAGATACCAATGATGTAAACTACCCATAATTGAAGAGTAGGGTTTAACCTGCAAGTGGGCCTTTAAGGTCCGGGGCTCCGACATCAGCCAGCTATTCGCGATCCTGCCTGGTGAGGTCATACATTTGAGCCCTGGGGGATCATAACCCCAGTCATGGTCATCCGTGTGTTTCACCAGGAAGCGTGCAGGGTAGACTGAATTTGTTCGATTCCCATCTTTGATCTCTCGCATTTCTTCCCATAGCTCTTTCATCTGTTTGAACTGCGCTGCCATATACTGCTCCAGGTTATACTGTTGCTGCTGCATTGTCTGGGTATGGCGCTGCTCCTGCTGTTGATTATTATTAATCAGCTGGGCGAGGAGCGTGTCTATTCCGCTGGGGGTTGTCATATTTTTGTTGCTTCGGGTGACCAGGGCTTGGTCCCCGAATCTACCGGCTATTTGCATGTGTTATTAATTCCAATCAGAATGCGATGCCCGCATTCTCCACCATTATGTGGAGTGTTTGAGTGTGGGTGTTTTGAGCTGTCACCAGGGCCCTATTCCCCGTACCTGGTTCAACTAAGTTGATCAAAAGTCCCATTATCCAGATTCAATTAACCGATGTTTGAATCCAGGCTTTCCCTGTTCCTCGAACACTGATTTAGTCTCGTTCATTCGAACCAGACTTGATACTCAGGATAATTGCGCACGGCCGCCTCACCTGAAAAGACAGCAGGTGTCGATCGCAGAAATCCTGATTTTCTAACGGCATTGATTGATTGATTGATTGAAAACTTTATTAACAGATTCCAGAATGGGTACAATACAGTACGGCTCAATAGCCTCGGCAACAAGTTAAATGCATAATCTATAGGCTAATTTTAAGTCCCTCATTACCCCAATCAATCAGATTATATTTCTTTAAATGTGCCTGCTGGCAGTAGGCTTAAAGGAAAACTCCAACATTTTGGGAAATTAGCTTATTTGGCATCTACCCTGGAGTTAGACAAGAAGATGCATACCCTTTTTCTTCTCTGTGCATGCAGTAGGAGTAGGAAGACGTGCACCGTTAGTTTAGCGTCAGTCACTGGAAGTAGGTTCCTCCATTAGCCTAGTTCCAAACGTCTTCCTACTCCTACTGCATGCACAGAGAAGAAAAAGGTATGTATCTTCTTGTCTAACTCCAGGGTAGATGGCAAATAAGCTAATTTCCCAAAATGTTGGAGTTTTCCTTTAATGGAATGAATAATCGAATGAGTTCAACTCTTTCAGAATAAGTAGATGAAAACAAGCCCAGAGTATCTAATTGATACGAATTAATAGATACTTATGAGCAGTGTTGGGCAAGTTACTTAAAAAAGTAACTAGTTACAGTTACTAGTTACTTCTTCCAAAAAGTAACTAAATTACTTACTCAGTTACAAATTATAAAAGTAATTATTGCGTTACTTTCAAGTAAATTTTTTACATAAACAACGTACACAAATATAAACTATTTTAATGTTGCTGTGGGACAAAGTGAGACTAACCTCCAATCAAATGCCATGTATGTAGATATTATAATTACTATGTTTACATAGTGGATCATACAAATACAAACACAATAGATGTTTTGGAACTTTTTATATGTATTGCCCCTCAACAGGCTACAACTGGGCAACATTAAATTATGCGTGTTAAGTACTACATTATTTTTTTATTAACAGATTGCAGAATGGGTACAGTACAGCTCAATACACACAATTGTTAAGGGGATGCAGACCAGAGAAAGACTTTCGTCTTGTTTACATCAGGGTCCCCCATTTTCAATTCATAATGACATTTATGACATACACAACATACAGATATACAGATATAAGAATCTAATCTAATCATCTAAACTAATCTAATTATGACATTTAAGCCATACAGATATACACTCTTTGTAGTGCAAATAAAACAAAAAAACAGATGTGTTGTGTGTCTCTCACTCTCTTTCTGTATCTCTCTAGTTCTTTCTTTCTCTCTGAGCACCTGAAGACTGTGCTATTAAACCAGGAAGTGCAGCACTATGTTGATAAGGCTGTCAGCAGTAGAGCCTCCACTACTGTAGTGCCCTGCGCTGCAACACAACAAACACAAAGAGCGAACAAAAAATGCTCATGGACCCGTCTCTCGTTGGCTGACTCACTTGTGTTGTTCGTTGGATTCCTTTTGGATTATTTGGGCTCGCCAAACAAACTATCAAAGCGTACATGGACCCACGGACCGCGGTCTCTCGTTGACTGACTCGCTTGTGTTTTCGTTGTGTGTCCAACTATGCATGCTTTCGAACACCCGCCCAACTCTACCTCTGATTGGCTTACCTTGAAATTGTACTCAACCTCAGCCAATCGTCAGCATGTATGCGCTTGTCTCGCGCACTGCCCACTAACCAAGGAAGAAAAGTATTGCCTCTCGGCGCAGAGATCTAGTTGGTCTGATGAAAAAAACTGCTTCAATCATAGTAACGTGCCACATATTTTGGCAGTAACGATTGGAATTAAGATTGGAAGCGTAATCCGTTAGATTACTCGTTACTGAAAAAAGTAACGCCGTTATTCCCATCACTGCTTATGAGGATATCTGTGCTTAAGTATCATCTACTATATAAATACATGGTTCCCAAAGTTTTCAAGGCGCGACCCCTGAAATAACGTGTCAGAGAGGGAGTTGGAGGCTATACAGTTTCACTATTAATCAGGTTTTAATCGGTTTCGGACATCATCCATACATGCATTGAATTGATTAACCTTTGGTTTATACCGGTGACACCAGTCATGTTAATCACCCTCTTGTTCATCATCAGATAACAGTGCTTGAACAGATAAATGCATTTTCTCAAATTCATTCATCAAAACGTCAAAAGCTTGCAATTGCTCATTCATTTTCTCAAGTCACGTCCACGTCATCAAATCCGTCAAACAGTGCATCTCCTCCTCAGACATTTTAATCCCAGTTACAATATCACAATAACGTGAGTGACTGATACAATTCAACAATCCACATATTCAGATTCGTCGTAATTCACATCCACAATCCACTCATAGACGCTTCAATGTATGCTTGAATGAAACACAATCCGGGCGCTCCGTTAAGCAAATACATCCACAGCCGAGAATATGAAATGAATCAGAGCCAAATGCCAGATATGTTTCATTTATTAAAAATATCCCTGCGGCGGCGGCTACGTGGCGTAGTGGGCAAGGCGCTCACCACGAATGACGGAGACGCTGGGCTTGCCTGTTCGAGCCCAGCGCTCCACATTGCTTTCAGTTTAGCTGGCCGTCCATACTAATACACATTGGCCATATTAGGGGGTGGGAAACTGATGGGTGGGGATCGGGCGCTGTGGACAGCGACTCCTACAGGTCGGTTGGTGCGCCTGCGCAGTAGAATCAGGAAGTGTCGGGGGCAGCGTGAGCCTCCCACGCGTTACTCCTCGCCACTGAGAGATCGAGCTGCGCAGGTGAAAAGATGCGACTGCTGTTACCTCAAGTACCGGAGGGGACTTGTGCTATGTATGACTTAGTCCACATTGCAGCCGGCTTGTGGGAGGCAAGAAACAGCGTTCGTGACAGGGGAGGGTTGAATTGGATGATACGAAATTGGGATGGGAGGAAAATATAGAAAAATGGGAGAAAAAGTGGATAAAAAAAAAATATCACTGCGGGATTCACATTTGCAATGATCCGTTATTAAAATAACCACATTGTGTGTGTCGCGACTCGCGAGCGCCATATCCGTATAACTATGACGTGCATTATTTAAGACTAAGTAAATCCATAGGCTGAATATGATTTATTATCACCTTTTTTGATCTATTATTTTACATTTCAAAAGCTTCCTCTAGAAAAACGAAGCACAAAAACATAATTCAGAATGGTATAATGGGATCTAGACTGTGAGGATTATTTCAGGAAGGGAGCTGGCATTTCTTTGCAAGGGCGTGGCCATGCAGGTTATCCAGCTAATTGAAGTAAACCCTGCGCTGGAGTAGGTTCAAACTTTTTGATCTGTTGCCAATTGCCATAGTGATTTAGACAATCGCGCATTGGGGAACCGACAGGTCTAGCTTAAGTCAAGTTATCCTGAAAATTTTCCGGCTAACTCAGTTAGCCAGGTACGAGGAACAGGGCCCAGATTGGAATTAACAAAATATACACGGCACAAGGTAGAAGCAAGTTTAACAGCAGTTCTATTGCTGTTTAGGTTATTGAGATCGTCAGCCAGTTCGTAATACAAGAGAATCGTCTTAATCATGCTCTGTTCTGCCCGGGAGTCTCCTGGGATCTCCTAATATGGGCATATTCCCCAGTACCTTGGCCGATATATAGCGGCCTTCTATTACCATGCCAGCCGGTCTGCCACAATATATATACACAGGGAACAAAATAACTAGACGCCATTCGCCAAATGCGTGTAGATTTACCGTCTGGCGGCTAAAAATAATAGTCTGCCCGCCAGCTGGCGTGTAGTTCATATCGATACTCTTATTTTGAAAATCCTGTGCGGGTCTCATTGCCGCCCCAAGCGCAGCTCCAGTCATAATATCTGGGCTCCGGCAGCTAGCAACGTTCAGGTTCATATGATACTCTTATTTTGAAAAACCCTCTAGCAACTCCGCGAGTCATATGATATCCGCCCACTCCGTGTTTCACTTTCTTGAAAACAGAGCAGCAGCGGCAACACAGCAGCGTTAACACAGCAGTGCGCCTACAGACGCGAAATAAGTCTGTGATGTTTTTTTTCTTCTCACAACGAGTCCAATGCAGCTACTTGCTTTGCACCGTCGCCATTCCTTTATGCCCACATCGCCCCAAAATGAACGTTTATGTACCAATCACTACAACGTTAACGTAAGCTAACAAGCTAATCCTGATGATCAGACGAGGCAGAGCCACAGTGAACAGCACTGAGGAAAGGGAAATGGGGGGGGGGGGGGCACTTTCCCCGTCCCTGTGTGTGTGTGTGTGTGCGTGCGTTTGGAAAGACGACAGAGTCACTAGTCAGGACTCAGGACAGGAGTATATTATAGTAAACTGAGGATTACTGAGGATGGACAGATAATGTTGATATTCAAATATAAAAAAGTTTCGAGAGGAGTGGAAGTTTGAAGACAGACTACAATATGATGCGGGGGTGGTGAGTTGAAACACAGTGTGTGTGTATGTGTGTGTCCCGACCCCACTTCTATGTTTCAATAAATTATTTGCATTTAAAACTATTAACGCTGACTCATTCCTTCAGTCCACTCAAAATTATGCTAATATTCCTTATGTTGTTTATGATATTAATTTAAAATAGCATATGAGAGTATTATATGTAATAATAACACATGGCGATATACTAAAAAGCTATTTATAATTTTTGGCTAGTAAAAAATCTGCCCGGCTGGTACTAAAAATCTACCAGCCAAATGGCTGGTAAGTCAAAAAGTTAAGTTTGTTCCCTGTATATACATACACACGCACATATACACGCACATATACACACACACACACACACACACACACACACACACACACACACACACGCACACACACACACACACACACACACACACACACACACACACACACACACACACACACACACACACACACACACACACACACACACACACACACACACACACACACACACACACACACACACACACACACACACACACACACACACACACACACACACACACACACACACACACACACACACACGCATACATTTTTGTCACAATCCCTCCTATGTGACATCTACCAGCCTGTCTGTCTATTTGTTATCTCTCTCTCTCTCTCTCTCTCTGCACACCTGGTCGTCACTAAGAATCTACACACCTGCCGGTCATCCTGTCGTCACCACTTCCTGTTCTGACAACCAGATCTGACAGCACAGATGCTTGTGCCATTCACGGTTTTGTCAATGTGCACTTCTGGTTATATATCATTCAAGTTCCATTATTAGTCTGATTCTAATCTACAGTATCTTCCTGCCTGCCTGTGTGGCTGCCTTGCTCTACGCCTGTTCTCCATCTGCAGGTTAACCTGCCTGCCTGCCTGTGTGGCTGCCTTGCTCTACACCTGTTCTCCAGATCTCAAGATTCAAGAGTTTTATTTGTCACATACATACACGAGACATGTAGTGAAATGAAAGTGGCCATGCCCGCCTCGATTGTGCAAAAATACAAATAATAAAATAGAATAATAAAATAGAATAGATAATAAAATAGACATGATAAAAAGTTATATGAATAAAATCCAATGCTAAGCTTAATAAATAAAGGTAATGAGTACTACTGTATACAATAATATACAAATATACAGTTGTGTTTTTAAAGTGACCTTTTTTGTAGTGTATTTGTGTGTGGGGTGTGTGAGCGAGTACAAGTGAGGATGTGTGGTGTTCATGTGTGCTCAGGTAACACCAGGGTCACCTGACTGCCTGCCTGTGTGGCTGCCTTGCCTCACACCTGTTCTATATTGTATTAGCTCCGCTCAGCGTCTACTGCACATATCTCACTCCAGTGACGTGCACTGAACAAAAACTCACAAATGCACCTTTACCTACCAACATCCGTCTGGCCACACCCCCATCTGCTACCTACATAAGCAGGGGTGTGGCCACACACTCATCTCCTTCTCAAAATTCACCACAAGAGAGTGCCTGTATACCAATCACTTGACGAGGTTATTTAGTTGAAGAAAGGAAAACAGAAGAACAAGGAGATACGTTGACGTTATATCTTTATTTTCTCTCTCACTATTTTCGAGAAAATACGGCGATAATGTCTTCGTCACTGGAGTGTCTGGAAGATGATGATCATTCTGACCTCCACCGGCTTTTTCGTATTAGGGGCTCGCATCGCTGATCTACTCCCCACCTGCAGTCCTCCTTGCTGCGGCTGGATAGGTATTGAACCTGCGGTTATACAGCTGGACTGTAGGAGGCACCGGCTGTTTGTGAGACATTGGTTGCCTCTGGGCTGGGTGAGTAATGTTTTGCTATGCGGGCGCCAGTTGTCTGCTAATGCTATGGGGGTTAGCTGACAATTTTACGAAGGCCGGGCCCAGATTGGGGTCCTCTGCTTGGCCTCTTAGGCGGCGGACGGAGGATCCTGGTCTGACGCCCATAATGGTCAAACTAGTGGGCCGCGACCGAGATCTGGTTGAACCCGGGGTTCTCTGGACGAGCGGATGCTTCTCTGTCCCGTGAAGGCCCCATCTTTCACATGAATGTGAGAGTACACCCTAAACACGAGGAAATGTGGGTCTGTATCTTCTTTATCGGTAGTTCCATGCTCAAGTCGGCTGCAGCCCGTATGGGAATTGTGCCGACTCCGCTGAATGTCTGGTAAATCACAGTTGAAAACTGTGTTGACATTTCGTTTTCTCTTCTCTCTTAGGATGAGGAGGGTTTCAGGCCTGTCTGAAGTGTGGCTTGTTATGTCGTTGTGTACAGTTCAGGTGATAGCTGCTTAGCTTGCGTGCTAGTTTGTGGCCTACTGTTAGCCAGTCAGCTGTTAGCTGCGGCGCTAGCTCGTTGTGTTCACTAGGCTAGGAAACGTTAGCTTGTTGCTATCAGTCGGGAGCGGCTGTTAGCTTAATGCTACACTGTTGAACATTACTGTGAGTATAAACAAGCCTTAAACACTCTGACTACAACGTCATCTTTGACAGAGGATGTTAGTCGACCCTACACCGGGTGCCATGCCAGCGAGGACTTCGTCAACATGGAGAACAGCGGCTGGGTGGCGCAGCGGACATTACCCTCGTCACCAACGCAGGAGACGCCGGGTTCGACTTCGGCTGTCCCGTTAACCAGTGTTGCAGTCCTCTCTGCCTGCGCTCAGGGTGGAGGTAGGAGTCCTGACCGGACATTAAACACCTCTTCTTTCCTTCCCTTCTAAATGTTTTGTAATAACAATGTTTTCCAAAACGCGTGTTGCTGCAATACATTGAGGATACGACGTGTGTTGTGTGTGAATTGTCTTGTCGCCTGGTATAGCTTCTCTCTACCTAGGAAATCGGCGTTGTTTTTTACGTGTGTAAAAATTAACTGGTTTAGTTGTGATGAGAACATGTGTGTTCATGTAACGTTAGTAACGTGGTTGAACTCACAACTAAGTGGGTTAATTAACCTATGAAGCTATGCTTAGTGACATGTGATTGAGGAATAAATTCTTCTCTCAGCTTGTGATGACAATGAACAGCGTGTTCACATATTAACAGGGGTACCTGTTCAACCTGGTCGTATCAAGGGTAAGGTAGGAGGGGTGACCCCCCCGGTTTTTCCCTGGGGCTTCCCCCCCTCCACTCAGACATGTTTTGTATACAATATATTGTGTCACTGTGTTTGTGGGGATACGATGTAACCCTCAGCTTAAGCTGCTGGGGTTGTGCTTCTGCTTGAGAAATGTTTTTTTTCCTAGGGAAAAGGTTGTTTGGTCACTATCAGTATCACGTGTGCTTAGCAAGGCCTGTGGCCAATGCATAATCGAGGACTTATGTCTCTCTCGTTATGAAAAACGGCGTTCCTCTGTAGTAAGAGTGTACTTTTGCCATTTTTTGTTGTGATGAAGGGTTGTGTGTGTCGTTGAGATCTACAACTGGGTTAGGTTTTGGTCCACAGAAGCACATGTGTAAGTCTGGTACCGGGGCTCTTAAAGGGGCCCTCTCTGTTCTGTGTTTTTTCCTTAGTAAAAATCAGATAGCAGGTTCGCACATGAGCTGTGTGAAGCTGTTAAATGCTTCATGTAGCATGCTGTGACTGGTGTCATGGCTCTACTTTGTCATTACATCGTATCAGGGGTGAGGGGTCGTAAAGGGGTGAACTGGTAAACCCTTCCTCCCCCTTTTTCTGTTTGGGCAGGGGTTAAAACCCCCTGTCCTTCAGGCTTCCTGTCACGTTGCTGGTTCGGCACGTTACAGGGTAGGGGGGGTGGGGGGGGGACGAGTTTCCTGGTCCCACGCCCTGAAAGATTGGGCATGTGCACCGCGGAAATTCCCCCGCCATAGAGTACGTCAGTGGGCGCGTTTCTATTGGTAAGACTTCCGTGAGTTGGTCAGGTTCCATGTCATGGTTCTGTTTCAGGGAGTTTTCAGAGCCTCCTCCTCACAGAGCTCTTCTTCAGGGAGAAGAGCCTTCTGTGAGTTCGGACCCTCCCTCCCAGTGAGGGAGCCTCCTCAGAGTTTCAGAGCCTCCTCCTCAGATTGTCAAGGTGAGTAGAACTTCAAAAAGGAGTTCTGCTCTGTTGTATGTGTATTCGATTCGATTCAATTCAATTCGATTATTGAGCTTGGTGGGTGATGCAGCGCAGTAGAGACGTGGTTCTTCTGCGCTGCTCCCTACTGGTAGTGTGTGTATTGGGTCAGAGCCTCCTCCTCTGGTGTCGGAGTTTCTCCTCAGGGAGTTCAGAGCTCCTCCTCAGAGAGTCCTAACCCAATTGTTACATAGCTCAATGCTGCAATATGTCTTTTCAATCTATACAGCTCACGTGGGAAGTCTCTCTGGGGGTTCCCCGTCCTCTTCTTTTTGGAGTAGGTGGACGGGGTATTGTTTAGGGTTTCCCTGACTCCTCGCCTTACAGGTCTGTTGAGTCATGGGTTTCCCCCCGTCATAGGGGTACGTCGCTCACCGTCCCCTCTTATGAAGTGTGGTTGACGGGGTGGTGTTTTCCCTCAGCCGCGTCGCATGGGACCCATGTCCGTATTATTTTTTCTTTTTTCTGGAAAAATGTAAAATTAAAAAAGCGGCTTCTTGTCGTTCCCCAGGCGGCTTGGAGGAACGGTATCTGGTGTCTTGTTAGACTATCCATTGATGTGTTTTGGGTCTCGACGTGTACATAGTGCTGGCCCTGGGTGTTTCTGATCATGCATGAGGCTTGTGCGCCTTGGTTGCTCATCATTAAAACAGCGTTTTTATGGGGTAACTGGGATGGAGTTTGTGTCTTCCGAGCGCCAGTTTACTAGGTTTGTCTCGACTAATTCTCGTTCATATCTGGGGGATGTTAACGGAATAGATCAAAGCATAGGTAGAGGGGTCTCACGCCCTTGGGGTGGGCCACTGAGCGCGGTACGAACGGGACCGTCTGGGTGGCGCCCTCTATAATGTTTTAGATCGACACGCGTACCTACCCCCCCTCCTAGAGTTGGGGATGTCGGCGTGATTAGGACGCGGGACTGGTTCTGGTCATGCTGGTCCAGGTCAGTTAACCCGTTGTCCGCCGGGGACGCAGATCTGCTGTTCTGGTACCCTGAGGGACTTGTGCTTTTTTCGGGGGGGAAAATGCCGGGTCGGCCCGGGTGTCACAGGGTTTGATATTATGGAGATGTTCGTTCTCCATTCTTTTCGCCCCTCTCTTCTCCCGCTTACGCATGGCTGAGGTGGTTTTTGTAGTACTCCTCTGGCATCCCTGTGTACGTCCCGGTCCGCCGGGCCCGGTCCGAAGTCGTTTTCGTCGACCCGTAGGCCTGGGATAACCCCTTTTTGAAAGCTGAAACACTTGTACTGCGGTATAGCCAGTGTATACCCGCAGGTGTGTTTTGGAGTTTTTTCCTGAGGGGTTATAGGAACAACCACCGCATGTTGAACCAAGAGGGTGGTTGATTCCCTGGTGTGTTGGAGCGGAGTCAACTCCCGGGTTACCCGGTTGAGTGTGCCCCTGCACGTTCATGACGTCTGCCAATCGTGTCAGCCTTCTCTGCCTCTGCCCCTCTAGAGCATCAGGGATTTTTTGGTGGAGGCTTTGACATGGTGCTCAAACAATGCCAGCATACGCCCCTTCCGCCGGGGTGCTGTTTTCAGTTGACCCCTTTGGCGCCTGTCTCGTCCGCAGTGCTCCAGGCTCGGGTCAAGTGCCTACTGCCTGGATTGAGGGATCGGCCTCTTCTGGAGGTCGTCTCCCCGGTGCGCTGCCTGCTCCCGCTGTAGTGCTTCGAGTTACAGCCATGCTGACTGCCTGAGTATGCCAGGGTCAGTGTGCCAGGCGGCGTGCTAGTGGGGCGAAGGGCCTGCTCTTGGATGGGCCCTGTCCGAATACGTTGGAGATGGTGTCACTAGTGACCGCCTGGTGAGGTCTTGATGCTGTGGCGTCATTGGCCTCTCCGGGCCCCCTTTTTCCGGGGGGATCCAGTCCCTTCTGGGTCTGGGTCTTCCTTCACGCTCCGCTGCTATGGCCTTGCCACGGGGTTGAGTTTTGCTCTTGACCCCGTGATTTTGGGGGCGGTAACGAGGTTTGTTCCTTCCGTTCGTTCCCTGGTGGCATGCGGGTTGTGCGTGTGCGTAGTCGTGGGGTCAAGCCACGGTCTGCTCACCCTGTGTGTTGAGTTGCTCGAGTTCCTCTTTGCACGGTCGGATCCGTCTCCCTCCCGTCCTCCAATAGGGAGGGTATCCCTCCATTAGGGAGGGTCGGGGGGCTCGGTCCTCCCCGGTTCTGATGGTTGTGGGGGACCTCAGTGGGGTACATTTGTCGAGCATCAGCTCCCGCTCAGCTCCCGTTGTGCAGTAGACGCTGAGCGGAGCTAATACGATATAGAACGATAGGTTATGAATATAACGTTAGGTTATTACTATAGCCAAGTTCTGTTAGTATATCGACGCTCGGCGTCACTCTCTGCACTGTCCTCGCACACGTGCACGCGCACTGAATAAAGACCACAATGTACCTTTAATCCCAATATTTGTCTGACCACACCCCTATCAGCTTACCCATATAAGCAGGGGTGGGGCCACCCACTCGCCTCCTTCCCAAGCTTTCACCACAAGGCGAGATCAAGGGCTGCAGCGGCGTCGGACGCCGAGCGTCGCTATACTAACAGAACTTGGTTATAGTCATAACCTAACGTTCTGTATCGTATAGCTCTCGCTCGGCGTCACTCTCTGCACAAGGGAGGCCGAGCGAGAGCCATCGGCCGACAAATACACCCCGCTGAAAGCCCCCCACAACCATCAGAACAGGGAGGGTCGAGCCCCCCCGACCCACCCTAATGGAGGGCACCCCCCCTATTGGGGGCTTCACAGGAGGGCGACGGACCCGACCGTGCGAAGAGGCACTCAAGCAACTCAACGCACAGGGTGAGCAGACCGTGGCTTGACGACTACACACACGCACAACCCGCATGCCACCCGGGAACGAACGGAGGAAACAACCTCGTTACTGCCCCCAGAATCACGGGGTCAAGGGCAAACCCAACCCCGTGGCAAGGCCGTAGCAGCGGAGCGCGAAGGAAGACCCAGACCCACCAAAGGGACTGGACCCCCTGGAACGGGGGCCCGGAGAAGTCCATGATGCCAGCATCAAGACCCCACCAGGTGGGCACTTAGTGACCCCGCCCCCCACATCGCCAGCGTATTCGGACAAAGGCCCCTCAGCCGAGCGGGCCCTGTCCCCCCAATAGTACACCGCCTGGCACACTGACCCTGCAGAACAGGCAGTCAGCATGGCCGTAAGCACACAAAAAAGGTTAACCAACGGAAGCAGGCAGCGCACCGGGGAAAAACCAGGCAACAGGCTGTTAACCCTAGCCTGGAGACTGCGGACGAGACAGGCGCCAGAGGGGACAGCTGAACACAGCCGCCCCGGCGGAAGGGGCATATGCTGGCGTTGTTGCATGACCAAGCCTCCATTTAAAAAACCCCACCCAGAGGGGTTGAGGCAGAGAAGGCTGACACGATTGGCAGACGTCATGAACGTGCAGGGGCACCCTCAACCGGGTAACCCGGGAGTTGACACTGCTCCAACACACCAGGGAATCAACCACCTTGGTGTTACCCAATGCGGTGGTTGTTCCTATAACCCCTCAAGAAAAAACTCCAAAACACACCTGCGGGTATACACCGGCTATACCGCAGTACAAGTGTTTCAGTTTTCAAAAAAGGGTTAACCCAGGCCTACGGGTCGACGAAACATGACTTCGGACCGGGCCCGGCGATACGGGAAGCACAGGGTCACCAGAGGAGGTCAAAGACCACCCCAACAGGCCCCTCTTCGCCATGCGTGAGAGAGGAGCGAAAAATAATGGAGAACCAGCCCCAAGCACACCGTACTTGGTATTCCCAGGCGGTCTCCCAACCAAGTACTAACCAGGACCAACCTGTGTAGCGGCCGAGATCCGACGAGATCGAGCGTGTACAGGTTGGCATGGCCGTAAGCCATTACGACAGTGCTGAGTAAAAAATGTACCCAACCAGGGTCTCCATAGCGCTTAACCCTGTGACACCCGGACCGACCTGGCATTTTTCCCCCTGAAAAAAGCCCAAGTCCCTCAGGGTACCAGAACAGCAGATCTGCATCCCCGGCGGACAACGGGTTCAACTGATCCGGACCAGCGTGACCAGAACCAGTCCCGTGCCCTAACCACGCCGACATGCCTACTCCAGGAGAAGGGGCAGATATGCGTGTTGATCTTAAACATGAAAAGAAGGCGCCACCCAGATGTTCGGGCGAACCGCGCCCGGTGGCCCACCCCCATGGCGTGAGACCCCTCTACATATGTTCAGATCCATTCCGTCATCATCCCCCAGATATGAACGAGAATCCGTTGATAACCAAACCAGGTCTCGGATTTGGTCGTCGGAAGAGGAAAAAACCTCCATCCCAGTTGCTTTATAAAAACGCCGTTTTAACCTCAAGCAACCAAGGCGTGCCAGTCAGTCGCCTGTTTACAGAACACCCCGAGCTAGCACTATACGTGCGTCGGGACACACCCACATCAATGAACAGGCTATTTAGACCTGTCATTGAATCCCCAAGGCGCCCAGGGGAACGACAAGAGGGGTGTGACACTTCCTAACTCCAACTCTTTTTAATAGAAAAGCAGGAAGCACCAACAGTATGTATCCCAGTCTACACAGCCGGGGGTAAAAATTTTTCACATTTTTACATCCCACCACCCTCCCATAGGAAGGAGACGGGAATCCCCAGAGAGACTTCCCACGCGAGCTGTACAGATTGAAAAGAATATATTGCACCTTGAGCCATGTAAAAAATTGGTTTTAGGGCTCTCCGGGGAGGAGGCACTGAACCCATACACACTAGGGGTGGACGGTATAAACGGTATACGGTATAAACGGTATTAATTTGCTCTACGGTATGGATTTTGAGTATACCGTTTAACCGGTAGAGCAGCTCTAAAATAGCAATGACGTCATGTAACCACAGCGCAACTATTTCAATCGCATTTGCCCCTAAAAATAGATAGAATTAGTCATAGATAATAGATATGTGCAAACTGGAAAAAGTTATTTAGGAGGCTTCACGCAGTGGGCGTGTCAACACGCAATTGTCATTTCATAATAAACACATATCACCACGGCGCACAGCAAGTTTCAATTTCAGTTCCTGGCATTTTTAACCAGTGGAGAAAGGTAAGATATTTCCCTATCGTTTTTCTTATATGAATTATTCTACGTTAATAAAACATACCTGGTGATCAACTACAGTTTGCTGTAAACATTACGATATGTGTGTAGTGTTATGATAACGACGGCAGCAGCGGGAGCCGGGAGGAAGGCGTGCAGCAGTGGATTTGCGAATAGCATGCAGCTGCAGAGCCGCAGAGCCAGTGGCTCTTTCAGGTCTGGTCACAGGCCCGTCAAACAGTGCCCCCCCACCCTTGCGCCGTTCTGACCCCCATCGTCTCTAAGCATTTTGTGTGTCAATTTGTTGACACAATTGTCAATTCTTAAAGCTGAGGATGAGTGGCACCTTTGTCTCAATTCTTATTCAATTCAATTCGCTCTGCGGCTCTGCAGCTACATATGCTTCTAGCAAAATCCAGCCCCGCTGTTTGCAATGGGAGCAGGAGTCTCGACTCGGGACTTATTTTATTTGGAATATAATGACTTTATACGCAAAAGTAGCCTAGTTTTAAGTTAAAATATTATAAATCTACATGCCTTGAGGATGTCATTATTTATATAGCCTGCCTATCAGGCAAAAAAAATTATTCTAACAGAAACACTGATACCGTGATATATACCGTTACCGTCTATGCTTCAAATTATACCGTGATATAAATTTTAGACCATACCGTCCACCCCTAATACACACTCAATAATCGAATTGAATCGAATACATACACAATAGAGTAGGACTCCTTCTTGAGGGTCCACTCACCTTGACAATCTGAGGAGTAGGCTCTGTACTCTGAAGGAGGCTCCCTCACATGGAAGGAGGAGTCCCAACTCACAGAAGGCCCGAACAGGAGCTTGGTGAGGAGGAGCCCTGACCACCCCCCCCAAAACAGATCCATCACATGGACCTGAACAGCACACGGAAGTCCTACCAACAGAGACGTACTCTATGGCGGGGGAATTTCTGCGGTGCACACGCCCAATATTCCAGGCCGTGGGACCAGGAAACTCCCCCCCCCCCCCCCCCCCCTCACCCTGTAACGTGCCGAACCGCAACGTGACAGGAACCTTGAAGGACAGGGGGTTTACCCCTGACCAACAGAAAAAAGGGGGGGAGGAAAGGTTACCAGTTCACCCCTTTACGACCCCACACCCATGATACGATGTAATGACAAAAAGAGAGTATGACACAGTCATAGTCAGCTCCATGAAGCGTCTGACAGCTTCACACAGCGCATGAGCTAACCTGCTATCTGATTTTTACTAAGGAAAAAACACAGAATAGAGAGGGCTTTCCAAGAGCCCCGGTATCAAACTTACACATGTGCTTCTGTGGCCAGTCCAACCCAGTTGTAGGTCACATGACACACACAACCCATCATCACCTACAAAAAATGGCAAAAACACTCTACAGAGGAACGCCGTTTTTCATAATGAGAGAATACATAATTCTCGATTAGTATCGGCCACAGGCCTTGCTAAGCACACACGAAAGCGACCAAACAATCTTTTCTTTTAGGAAAATAAAGTTTCTCCAGCAGTTGTAGCACAACCTCAGCAATCAAGCTAAGGGTTACATCGCATCCCTACCACACAGTGACACAATGTAGTGCAACAACATGTCTGATAGGAGGATGAAGAAGTCCCCAGGGAACCGGGGGGAAACACAATCCTCCTACTTTACCCTTAATACGGCCAGTTAAAACAGGAAAACCTGTTAATATGTGAACACACTGTTCATTGTCATTACAGGCTGAGAAAAGAATCATTCTTTACTCATTTGTCACTAAGCATAGCTTTATAGGTTAGTTAACCCCCTTAGTTGTGAGTACACGGTACATATAAACACACATGATGTTTCTCAACACAACAAACCAGATCATTTTCACATCTGTAACAACAACCCGATTTGCATGGAGAAGACAATTCACACATAACTCGCGTCGTATCCTAAATGTAGTGAAGCAACACTCGTTTTGGAAAACATCGTTATTTACAAAACATTTAGAAGGGAAAGCCAGAAGAAGTGTATAAGGTCTGGCCAAACCTTGCCTACCCGGAGCGTAGATCAACGAAGTGCAGTCTCAAGGCACCGTAGTAAACACAGCCATTCTGTGTTGCCGACCCGGCCAGCGTCGCCGCTGCAACCTGTCGCTACGGTCCCCTTTGTTGACGCAATCCTTGCCGTCCTGGCTCAGGGCAGGGTCGACGAACATCCTCTGTCAAAGATGACGTCGTAGTCAAGAGTGTTAAAACATGTTATAATCAAAGCACGTTCAACAGAGTAGCATTAAGCTAACGGCCGCTCCAACCGTCGATCGCTACCGCCCCTGCCCGCGAGACGCCGAGCGAACGGCGCACGCGACCAGAGGGGAGCTTCGAATCCCCCCCCGCCTCTCCCCGTGAGGGAGAGGGGAGTTGGGAACCGCGGCGGCGCGCGTGGGGCCGGAGCCACCCCGCGCTGGGCCTCGGCCGATAGCAGCAAGCTAACGTTTCCTAGCCTAGCCAGGTAGGCCACCTAGTGATCACAGCAGGCTAGCGCCGCAGCTAACAGCTGACTGGCTAACAGTAGGCCACCACTAGCACGTAAGCTAAGCAGCTATCACCTGAACTTGTACACAATGATATAACACTCACCCAGACAGGCCGCCGTTCTGAAACCCTCCTCACTTTTTAAGAGAAAAGAGAAACAAGATGTCAACACAGTTTTACAACGGTGATTTTACCAACACCCGACGGAGCCAGCACAATACCCAACTGGCCTGTGTAGCTGACTTTGAACACAGATCTTCCGCTAATGAACATCTATGCCCATATCTCCTCGTGAGGGAATACTCTCATTTGGATATGAAAGATGGGGCCTAACACGGTGACAGAGAGACATCCACTCGTCCAGAAAACACAGGGATCACCAGTGTTAATGGTCGTGGCCCACTAGTTAAACTATAATGAGCTTCAGACCAAGGTCTTCTGTCGCCTAGGAGGCTGAACAAAGGACCCTAGTCTGGGGCCGGTTTTCATAAACATTGTCAACTAGCCCCCATAGCACTAACAGACAAGTGGAGCTTGCCAGCAAACATAACTCACCAAACCTGGAACCCACCGCTCCTCACAACAGCGGCGCGTCCTACAGCCCAGCTGTGTCTTTACCGCAACCAGCACACAGCAAGGACTGCAGTTGGAAAAGCATGTAGCGGCGCAAACTCCCAATACGAAAACCGGTGGAGGATTTTTAGAATGATCATCATCTTCCAGACACTCCAGTACGAAGACAATATCGCCGTATTTTCTCGAAAATAGTGAGAGAGAAAATAAAGATATGATGTCAACGTATCCTTGTTTTCCAACTCTTCTCCTACCATCACATCACTTCAAGTGGGGATCTACCGAGGCACTTCCTTGTGGTGAAAGCGAGAAGGAGGCGAGTGGGTGGCCCCACCCCTGCTTATATGGGTAAGCTGATAGGGGTGTGGTCAGACAAATATTGGGATTAAAGGTACATTGTGGTCTTTATTCAGTGCGCGTGCACGTGTGCGAGGACAGTGCAGAGTGACGCCGAGCGAGAGCTATACGATACAGAATCGTAGTTCTATTAGTGACGCTCAGCGTCTGGATGCCACTGCGGCCCTTGATCTTACCTTGTGGTGAAATGATTGAGAAGGAGATGAGTGTGTGGCCACACCCCTGCTTATGTAGGTAGCAGATGGGGGTGTGGCCAGACAGATGTTGGTAGGTAAAGGTGCATTTGTGAGTTTTTGTTCAGTGCACGTCACTGGAGTGAGATATGTGCAGTAGACGCTGAGCGTCACTAATACTCATAGAACTACGGTTATATTCATAACCTATCGTTCTCCAGGATTACCTGCCTGCCTCATCTGCCCACCAAGCCTGCCCGGTTGCTCACCCACCCCCTGGGTTCCCGTTTCCCTCGGCCTACATAAAGTTATTTTCATATTTTCACCTTACCTGCTTGTCTTGCATTTGGGTTCGGAATAGAAACGTGACAATTTTGCAGACTGCTGTTACAAACAGTTGTATAGTATATTAACCAAACATATACTGCTACAAAATACACTTACACTGCAGTACATAGTCCTATGTTTGATTAATTAATGCCTAGACTTTTCCCATCCCTGGTACAGTTTCTGGGAGAGATCAGACAGCTCTGTGGAACACAGCTTCTTCATCAATATTTAAAAAGTAGTTTCTGCAGATACAGTATGCAGCACATTGTCCGTTAGTACAAAGAAGCACACTGACATAGTGACGTAGACTGGGATCATGTTAGGAAGCTTATTTGAACGTGCCGTTGTCTTCTTTCAGTTGTCCTCAGTTAAAGCGGGCGTGTGTCTCCTAACCAGGGGCGGATTTAGGATTGTAGGAGATCCGGGGCTTAGCCCAGATAGGTGGTCGCGTTAACGGGCACGGAATCTTTTTACTTCGACACCACAACCTTTAACTTATACCACCACCTTAAAGCGGACAAAAGGCACTAGAGAACACTTAAATGCACACCCTTTAATTAATGAAGCAAACAATAATAATAATTAATAATAATAATAATACACTGTATTTGTATAGCACCTTTCATACAAGAATTGCAGCTCAAAGTGCTTCACAGCAGTACAAAAAGACAGGCATAAAATGAGCACAACATTGGCAGATCAAGAGCAATGCATAAAGTGCAGACATAAAGCATAAAATAGATAGCAGCAAAATAGACAAAGTCAAGGTAAGACATAGAACATTAAATCAGTTCATATTAGGATCTAAGATCTAGGGTTAACTATGTTGAGCGCCAGGACCCCCGAAAACCAGAGTATAGTCGGGTTTTCATCATGGTTTCCTTTATTCGATATTTCCATTCATAAAAACATGCCGGCAGCCTGTGTTATCACTGGGGATGGGTCTGAGATAGCAAAAGTCCAATACCGCCGCCTAACGCCTTGCGGCCTCTATTGCACTCCATTTGAAACGATGTGGCTTGGTGTCTGGGCCGAGCTGCGGCCTGGGGGCGGAGTCTAACTACTCTGTCAAGCCAAACGCTTATAACGCATGCATCGACGAGGGTCGGGTTCATGTTCAATGCTGGTCCTGGTCAAGGTAAGGACTATATGGTATCAATATTGCGTTGATCCAAAAATTCCTTCATGCTGATTGGGGGGGGGGGGGGGTGTGTGGTGTGTGTGTGTGTGATGTGTTCCGTTGGTTGCGATCAAAGCACAGAAAGGCGCCCCCCCCCCCCACCTTCATGCATCCATGATGAAACATAATACCGATAATCTAAATTTGATTTGAGAACAGTAGAGTCCAGGGAAGAAACGATAACGCGTTTACTAGAATACACGTTGCCGGCCATTACGGAGCATTTTGGAAATGAAACTACACTCATATTCACAACGGTATAAAACGGAAATGTATGGATGGAAAAATTATCAGTTTTTTGCATCTTGACCAGAAGAAACTCTGACAATCGACCATATTATTAGATCCATAGCTATAATAATATAGCTTTAGGTCTGCAAACACAGCCACGTATCCCCATGTTAAAAGGCGCTGGCCTTTCAACAGTAACAGTAAACAGCGCCATCTGGCGCTGAAAGTGTTAATAGGCCTCTTTGTTTACGGTTTGATTATCACTGATACAAAGTAAAATAGTGCAATGCAATAAAATAGTTAGTAAAATAGAATAAAATAATGCAATAGTGCATTGCAATAAAATAGTTATCATCGTATTTTTTCTGGAGGCCGGTAAGGAGTGCATTACAGTAGTCGAGTCGGCTTGAGATAAAGGCATGGATCTGGTTTTCAGCATCCTTTTGATTTATAAATGGCCGTACTTTAGCTATGTTTCTAAGGTGGAAGAATTATGTTTTTGTCAACTTGTTGATTGTGATTTAAATAGGTGTAGCAGTCTGAAAACATTGTATATTATTCAGGACTGCTGACTGGTGTTTTATATTCCCTTTGTACACAAATACATCATTGATATTCACACGAACAATGACACAAGCGTCCCCTTCCAAAGAGCACTGGAATATGGATTATAAACGACAGTACTGGATCATATTCTACCATGCTTTTCCCTTGTGACTGGCAGGCGGGACCAGCAGGGGGCGGTAGCAGGCAGAGAGTGGCGGAGAGAGTTGGGAGGAGATAAATGGAGGAGAGAAACGGAAGACGCTCTTTTTGGCAGTGAACTTGAACAACGAACAGTCGCAGCGAACGGGGGCTCTGGAGAGCCCTGTTGCTAAAGTTATGCCAGAGGGCCCCGTGAGATAGCAACGGGTGATAGGAAGTACTGGCTAGTGGACACGATATCCTAGCAGTACCAGCGATAGTGTGTGAACAATTAGTGCGGAGCCAGGCACTAGCAATCGGGTTATAATAGTTACTGTGTGCGGTATAGGTAACGTGCGGCTAACTGAGTATCCAAGTCCTTAACCATCGAGTTATAGTAGTTACTGTGTGCGGTATAGAGTGCGAGCCCCAGGACGAGCGTGGGCCAACAACCGGTCTGCTCCGGCTGACTTCAACCAGATCTGCACCCGGCTGCCTGCAATCAGTCTGCTCCGGCTGACTTCAATCAGACCTGCACCAGGCTGCCTGCAGCTTACGGGAGTTCCTCCCGTCCAGCAGGGGTCGTCATCGCTCAGCACACGCTCTCAGCCGGCGCTGCCTCTCTGCCCAGCTCCGCCTGCTAACATCCTCGCCGAGAGCGTTCGACGCCATCTTGCCTCCCGGACAACAGTGGAGTGGCGAGGCGGCCATTTTGGATGAGTACCAATGAGCATTGATGCTCCCGAGTTATTATACAGTACACAGTGTGGTGCAGCCTGCGGGCGAAAGTAACGTTGCTACTACCATTCCATAGGGGTACCCCAAACAATATATGCCGGCATTAAGATAGGACTTACTGGTATTTTGTGGGCCCACTCTTTTGTTTTCGTTCCTTTTCTTTGAGCGTGATAAAATGTGTGTTTCCTAATATTTCCCATTCGGTGAAACCTGCTATTTACTCCCTTATGTTCCCCTTTCCTTCCCCATATTACCGATCTGGAGCAGTATATGTAATCCCTTAGGGAAGGTGGATACTGTGTCCAGCCCAGACGTGGGCAGCACTTAGTCTGTGTACAGTGGACAGTACTTAGTCCGGGTACCGTGAGAGCACTTGGTGCCTAGGTGTAATTATATAATTACCAGATTGTAATCGTTGTGTGATGATACCCATGGTGCAATAATCACCAGACGTAGCAATGTTGTAACTAGGCCATGGTATAATAACACTCAGACAGAACGGGAGCACGGTGTGTGTGTCTTTTATTGAGTCTGATTCTAATCCTTTGATGCGGGTAATATCTCTATTATTAACCCCTTCCTGTTCAACCTCCCCTTTTCCCATTGTAAGGTTTCTGGTGTTACTGAGGGAGGGTACTGCTTGCGGGGGGAACCCAGTTATTTATTTACCATTCGGTCATTTGGTGTGGGGGGGTGCTAGGGGACAATCGGGGAGAGTGAGGGCGTGTTGGGGAGTACTGATGTCTGCCCAAGAGAGAGGGAGGAAGACCAGAGTACCGTACTAGGTTTGTAAATCCTGGGCCTCACACACCCCACTGCCAGCCTCCAGTTGACGCTCCTGACCCCAAAGCCGGAGGTGCAGCAAGCCAGAGTGCTACCGTGTCTCGCTACCTAGTGACCGTGTACCACAGTTCCCACGAAGCAGGGATAATCCACCCTGCTACATTTGGCGTTACGAACAGGATCTACATCCTACTCCACTCCCTCGTAAGTGACGACCAAGAGACCTAAGATGTCAGACAGCGACACCCCGAAGCCGGAGGCCAAAGCCGGGCCGTCCCGGGTGAAGCAAAGAGATGACTCGCCGTCCCCGCTCAAAGAGGAAGGAAGGGAAGCCGAGACGGTGCAGACCTTGACCGCCGAGGTGGAGTCCCTAAAGGGTCAACTACAAGACCAGGCGGGCGTCCTGGATCACCAGCACGAACAATTAGAGCAGGCCCGACGCCAAGAGTCACTTGCCTTGGCACAGGCCGTGCTCCAACAGCTTCCTCCCGCGCCCCTCCCGGTGGTGTACGTCCAACGAGAGCGGAAGTGCAGCGAATTTGGAGGGGAAAAGGAGAGAGGGGAACCGCCAGTAGAAGACTGGATCCAGGCGATGAGGACCCACCTCCGTGCCAGTAGAATACCTGAAGAGGAACAAGCGGAGGTCGTACAGCTTCACCTCAAAGGCGAAACAGACGGTACGCTTCCTGACCGAGGGAACCGTCCCCGACACTGAAGCCCTGTTCTCGCTCCTTGAGGAAACTTACAGGGACAAGGTCCCGGTCAGCATTCGCCTGGGGGAGTTCTTTGACCGAAGACAGGCCGCCGGCGAGACGGTGCGCCAGTTCGCCTACGACCTGCAGGAGAGAATCCGTCGCCTACGACGTCGGGCGCCTGCACAGGTTGCCGACGCCGCTGCCCTGCTACAAGAGCGGTTTGTGGTAGGCCTCAGAGACGAGGCCCTGAGGAGAGAAATGCGGAAGTACATGAGAGAGGACGGGACGAGGCCGTTTCCTCAAGTCCTGAAGGCGGCGATCGATTGGTCGGAGGACGAGCTGGTCCTCCCCTCCGACAAGAGCTCCCCCCGGGGTTTAGTACACGCCGCGGCCGCGGAGAGACGAGAGGCCCCACCGAACGTCGACGCGCTGCAGGAAGCTATTCAGCAGCTCAAGGCAGGACAGGAGCAGCTAGGTGCGCGCCAAGAGCAACTATTCCTGGCCTTAGGGAGGGGGTAGGCGCCCCAAACCTTAGGGCTAAACAGGCGGCGGTGGGACTGCGAAGTCCCGAGGGCACGTTAAAATAGGAATTATAGTGCTGGGGAGAGCCTGAAGGGCCCCCGTGTCTGATGAGGTATGAATCAACATAACACCGTGGTACCGTCTAGTCGGCGTGTGTGTCGCACACGCAAGTGTGGGGGCAACACGTGGTACGTGGATGACAGTCCACACCTAGCAGAGACGTGCACGGGCACCTCTGTGAACAGGCAAGGCGGGTGAAAACAGTCAAAGTTTCCATACCCAAAGCAAAGTGGGGTGGGGATCAGACCGTCGGTTCTTACCTGGGTGGCCAACAACCACTACGGGGTCTAGGATCGCTATCGACTGGGTCACCTGCCGGTCGGATCGCATATGGCAGTAAGACCATGGTGATGGCCGCCGCGTTCGGCTCAATGTACAGTCAGGCCACTATAAGCTGAAACCGAATGAGTTAGTAAGCGAGTAGTGTTTCTGTGATTGGTGTTTTTGAAAAGAAAATGCCGGGAAGCAGAAAGCTAAGGCTTGTCGGTCCAGAGGAGTCTGGATGGTAAAGCCTAGGGGTGGAAAGGGACCTAGCCTGGAACTGCGCCCGTAAGGGAGGTTCAAAGGGTCTAAGTGTCCAACAGGAATGTGACGCGCCCCGGAGAGGTGCCACTGGGCGGCGACGCCGAGACGACGCGACCGCCGCCACACGGGAACCACCCCGCCGAGATGAAGAGGGCAGGCTGATCTGTTACGCCTGCAATCAGCCGGGCCACATCAGCAGGGATTGTCCCCACTCAGCCCGTGGGCCATGCCTAGCCGCTAACCCCGCCCCCGAAGCTCCGGGCCCGACAGGGTACCGGCCCGGGCCACGAAGAGCAGTGGACGCCGTCGCAGCCGGAGTCACCGCCTCGGCTACGGAGGGCATTGGGACGCAGGACGTGCACGGGGAGTGCCTCACCCTAGACGTTCAGATCGACAGGGTCGAGACCCGCTGCCTCTTCGATACAGGCGCCGAAGTCACAACCATGAACGAGAGTCACTTCAGAAGACACTTCCCGCGGTCGAGGTTGATCCCCTCCAACTGGATCACCCTCATCGCCGCCAACGGGTTGGAGATCCCAGTGGTGGGGTGTCTATACGCCGAAGTGAAGTGCCTAGAGATGACGTTTGTGGGTAAATGCATATTCATCCTAAAGGACGACCCCGCCCGAGTGGCACCAGGAGACGCCGTCCAGGGACTTCTGGGCATGAACGTGCTCGGCGGGGTAGACGGCCTGTTCAGAGGAATCAAGGGGATGCGCCTGGCGAGCCGAAGACGGGTCGACACTAAGAGCATCGCCATCCGCCGTATAGTCACCGCCATGGCCCAAGAAGCCCGAGAGTGTACCGCCCCGGGAAGAATGGGTACGTCAAAGTGGCCGGCCGAGAGCCGGTGGTTATTCCCCCACACAGCGAAGTGATCGTCTCAGGCCGCTGCGAGACGACGGTGGGGATGCGGCGCCCCGTGATGCTAGAGAACACGCCAGGTGCTAACCTGCCCCCCGGAATGCTGGTGGCGAACGTGGTGACCTACGCCCGACAGGGAAGAGTGCCGGTGCGGGTGTTGAACCCGACTGACGTTGAGATGGTGCTCAGACCCAGGTCCAGGCTGGCAGAGCTCCACTGCCCCCGTCAAGTGCGGCCTAAGGAGAGGGTGACCGTGGAAGAAGTAGACGGAGGCGTCCGAGTGACGGCGATTGAGGTTCGAGACAGCCCGCCAGAAGTAGAGCTGTACGGAAGGGTCCGAGGACTGGCCGTGCCTGTGCAGGCGAATCTGCAAGATCTCACGCCGGCCCAAGTGAGCCGACTAAATCAAGTACTGGAGAAACACAAGGCGGTGTTCTCCGTGGACGACGGAGACTACGGTTACACCACCACGGTCACTCACTACGTCCCCACCGGTAACGCATCCCCGGTCAAGCAACGGCACCGCCGAATACCGCCCCACGTGTTTCAGGAGGTGAAGCGGCACGTACAAGACCTGGTTGACCAGGGGGTGCTAGTAGAGAGCTGCAGTCCGTGGGCGTCGCCGGCCGTGATCGTCATAAAGAAGGACGGCTCCGTGCGGTTCTGCTGTGACTACCGCCGCCTCAATAACGTGACGCACCGAGATGCGTACCCCCTACCTCGTATTGAAGAGTCCCTAGACGCCTTGGGGCAGGCCAAGATCTTCTCCTCACTCGACCTCACCGCTGGCTACTTCCAAGTGGCGGTGAAAGAAGAGGATCAAGAGAAAACAGCCGTCACGACGCCCTTCGGCCTCTACCAGTGGACCCGCATGCCCTTCGGCTTGTGTAACGCACCCGCAACCTTTCAGCGGTTGATGACCGCCGTGCTGGGAGACCTGGCCTTCGACGTCCTGCTTGTCTATTTAGACGACGTCTTAGTGTTCGCCCGTGACTTCGAGAGCCATTGCCAGAAGTTTCATCAACCTAGCCTCACGTTAGCACTGGGACTGGCTTTGAGCTCGAACAGGGAAAATATCGTCTCTATCCCTATCGTCCCTATCGTCTCTCCGGATGGTATTGCACCCATTGGAATGGAGTCAATGAAAACGCATGGAGAAAAAATAGTCCGGCTTCCACATTTTACTTGTCAGGCATGTAATCCGAGCCTACTGCAGTCATCGCCCACCATCAGAACAGCGTGGATTATCTGTTTCGACCACCCAGCGTTGGATCAATAAATGCGATCGATATTTGGAATGGCGATCAGGAATTGGAATAATCTTTTTGGAGAACATCTGATCTGAGGTAACAAATCTATTTTACCAGTCTTGGGATAATCAGAGCTATTTTCACAGATATATCAACGTGTCCCGTATGTGTGTGTGTGTGTGTGTGCGATCATGAAATAAGATAATAGATTTTCAGCCTGCTTCTATAGCGTGCATAAGTACACATATACTATCGATAATCTAGCGTTTATTTGAAAACGATTCATAAATAGGCCGAAAAATTACAACGTGTTTTGTGTATTCCAGTAAAGGGCGATTATCACAGAATCTTTTTTTTCTGAAACTTAAAAAAAACGAGCGCTTTTAAAAATGGTACAGTATAAAACGGAAATTAACCGATTAAAAAACAATCCGTTTCGACAATGGTGACTGCAAACAAGTCATTGATAAGCGACGGGCGTATTAGACACATAGCCATAATTTAAGATATAGTTTATGCGTTCACAATATGATCGCTCTGTCATTGAATAGACCGTTGGCATGCAACAGGGTTCCTAGGCACCGCATGGCTGGCACGGAAAGTGTTAAAATACTTGGTGCAAACAAAAGTAGCCTTTTCTGAAACTATGGTTACATTTTCTCTTCAACTCCAAAGCAATACTAATTGAAGCCTGCTGTTTTTTAACGTGACCTAAACAAGCATGAACTCATCCCTAACATAGGTGTCCTTGTAATTGTGTCCCTGTGTCCATTTATCATCATAATTGGCAGTGAGAGAGAGAAAGAGAGAGAGAGAAAGAGAGAGAGAAATAGAGAGAGAGAGAGCAAGAGAGAGAGAGAGAATCACCTGCCACTACTTTCCTACACTGCTGTTGACCTTGGGTCGACCTTGTAGTGAACCATTAGGAATGGTGTCAGGTGTCAGGTGTGTGTGTGTGTGTGTGTGTGTGTGTGTGTGTGTGTGTGTGTGTGTGTGTGTGTGTGTGTGTGTGTGTGTGTGTGTGTGTGTGTGTGTGTGTGTGTGTGTGTGTGTGTGTGTGTGTAGTGTACACACCATGGTGGTTGTGCTCCAGCAACATGCAATGTATCAGAGAAGGAAAAGCCCTGGTATGACTCAGATTCCATGTGACCTCAGGGAAGTCAAGTGATGCAAACACACAACTGTGAAGGTAAAAACTGTACACTGACGTGATGGTCAGTTAATCACAGCAGCGGCGTTGTTTTGGTTTAGCACATTGTTTTCTTGTCCACCGTCGGGAAGCGATTTAATCCAACCATTCCTAAAATGTCACATACAGTAAGGCTCTGTCCCCCTTACGGCCCTGCTCGACTAATAATAATAATAATAATAATAATAATAATAATAATAATAATAATAATAATAATAATAATAATAATAATAACAATAACATTAATCATAATAATAGCTTGGAATTCGTTTGTTAAGTCTGTCTAAGTTTATATTCATAAACAAAGGACACAGCACTGAGGCGTGTTGAAAAGACGAGAGCCTAAGCCGACGCAGGAAGCTTGGCCTCGGAAACTGTTTACTGGAAGGACGATACGTCACAACCTAACAAACGAATAGCGCCTTTCATTAACTCATTCAGCGCCAGGGGTCGCTGTTTATCTTCTGGGTAGAACGCCATAGCTGTAAGTCAATGGGGAGACTGCCAAACTTGCGAGTGCTTAAGATATATTTTATATTATAGCTATGGATCTAATAACACCGTCGATTGTCAGTGAGTTGCTTCTGGTCAACATGCAAAAAACAGATTGTTTTTTCATCCGTACATTTCCGTTTTATACCGTTTTGAATATGAGTATAGTTTGGGTGATTCTTAGTAATCCCAGGAGAAGATGCGAAAATAGCCCTTTAGTGAAATCCAGTTATCACGTTGTAATTTTTCGCCTGATTATGGAATCTTCCTGAAATCAACGCTAGATTATCGTTATTATCCTTCCTCATGCACCCATGAAATGGGGCTTGTAGTGGGGTGCTCTCCCCCCCCCCCACCGCCACCAACGGTAAACAGCACACACATAGTCCACACAGACAGCTTAGATCGCGGGAGAAAGAAATATCAGAACAACGGAAGCTTGGATATAATAGTGTCCTTACCTTGTCTCTCTAAAAAATAATCCAATTATCTGATCGCCATTCCAAGTACTGGTCGCGGAGGTCCATCCCACGTTCTCCGGCATTGCATATGAACGAGGGGGGGGGGGGCAGCCTCATAGATGTATCCTTGTAAGCGCTTGCGTCGCCGGAGTATTTAAACCCCGCCCGCACGGCTCAGCTCGGCCCAGAAAACAAACCACATAGTTTCAAATGGAGTGCAATACCGGCTGGAAGGCGTAGGCGGCGGTATTTGCCCTTTGCGAGCTCAGACCCATTCCCAATGATAACATCAGGCTGGATGGATGAAAAATTAATGGATATAGCTAATAAAAGAAATAACGATTAAAACCCGAGATTTCTCGTGATTGGCGCTCAACACATGGCGAGTTAACCCGACTTTTTCCGTGATTGCCGCTGAATGAGTTAAACCCAAGGGCGCTTTGCAAAGCAAGAAAAAGACAAATATAACAAAAACTGAAAAATTATAACAACAATGATGGACAGGGAGACAACTACAGGCCGTAGGCCTGCGTGAATACAGTAGGTGTGTTTTCAGGGCTGTCTTAACCCTTTCACTACCACACTGCAGAAGGTTAATCTTTCACTACCACAGCATATCTCAGCCAGGAGAGAGTTCCAGAGGGTGGGGGCCTCCATGCTAAAGGCTCTGTCCCCAAAGGTTCATAGGCAGGTGTGGAGGATGGAGAGCAGATCCTACTGCAGCCGCCTGCCATCGAGGGAACGCTTCCTTTGAAAGCTCCCAAAAGGCACCACCCAAAGGTCCAGGCCTTGTGTCGCATTCGCAACGTGCCACGTCCGACGACGGTGTCCAAAATCAACAATCAATTCTCGATAGCTGACGTGGACGTTCATCCTCGGATAGTGCTTTGAAATAAGAGAGAAATTAAGTTGATTTTAGTTGTTTTCTGGTGTATTGATTTATGTGAAAATGATCAGAATTAATTTCAATCCATAATGCTGCTCAATTGAAAAGGGGACATTTAAAATCACAAAAATCATATAATTCACCTACTGCAGTTTGTTGCTGTACTGTTTCATCTCAGTGGGGCTTCTGTATTGGCTTGTATTAATTCTTCTGATTGGCTTGTATTCATTTCTCTGATTGGCTTGTATTCATTCTTCTGATTGGCTTGTATTCATCCTTCTGTATTGGCTTGAATTCATTCTTCTGATTGGCCTGTATTCATTCTTCTGATTGGCTTGTATTCATCCTTATGTATCTTGGCTTCTATTCATTCTTCTGTATTAGATTGTATTCATTCTTCTGTATTGGCTTGTAATCATTCTTCATTGTATTCATGGATACAAACCGTCACTCACTTTTTATCATTCCAGCAACGACTGAAGAAGTGATATATGAAATAGTGCAAAGACAATTGGATTGGTAGATTGTTAATGTCAGTCATTATTGTGCAAATGGTCATTTACATGTATATTTAGTCGATTAGCTGATGGTTTTATCCAAAGCGACTTACAAATTGTGAACAACAAGTCAGCAGGAGGCATATAGTGCATAGTAAGGAGTGCATAGTAGTATAGACATTGGCATGGTATAGTAGGATAGGCATAGTAACATAGTGGGCTAGATGGTTCGTAAAGTACATAAGACAGTAAGTAAGATGGTTAGTTTGTTTTGTCTTTTTTTATTTCAGATATTGATTGAACAGGTGGTCAATATATGGAACATCCAAACCATGAATTAAGTGCAAAAGAGTGATTTAATACAATAGTTATTCAACCCGCTGCTGACAGACAAGGCTTTCAAACTAAGACCTGTAACAAGCTATGACAAAAGCTCTCAAAATCACAATGCTTTATTTTATAAATGCACCCATTTAACGGCTTCACAGCAAGCCTGCTCTCTACAAGTCTGACAATACGTGTTTATTATTTCTTTCCCCTTCACACCCATGTGTGAGAAGTCATTTAAAGAAGGTTGAAGTAACAACAGGCCTGATTGGTAGTAGTGAGTAATGCTATCCTGCCACCGTGTGGTCAGGGATCTACAGTACATACTGTCTGGTTTGATCACCATAACAACCCGCTGTTATGGGTCATACAGGTAGCGAGGTAACAGCACACTATTCTTATGAAATTAACTTGCTAACGTTGTATTGAAGCGCTAATAATTTGCTTGCGCGCCATGTGTAAAACAAATCCTGGATTAGAAAAAGAATCATATCATATTACCTCAGGGAAGTCATTAGTCATACACATAATAGCAAAGAAAGGTACACAATTCCTCACAAACACACATGGAAATAAATACACATGGACACACATCTTTGGTAAACTACAAATGATTTATAGTACCTACATTTGTTTAGAGAATGAATGAATGAATGAAAACTTTATTTAACAGATTGCAGAATGGGTACAATACAGTACGGCTCAATACATACAATTGTTAAGGGGATGCAGACCTGAGAAAGACGTTTGTCTTGTTTCCATCAGGGTCCCCCATTTTCAATTCATATAGACATATATGACATACATGACATACAGATAGTCAGTACTGCTACATCTATACATTTATGACATACCAGATTTGCAAATACAGTACTGTTTGTGATACAGAAGGAGTCAAGAAAAGGGAGTATATACATTTGACGTAGAAACTGTACATTGGAGGAGGTTGGGTGGGGGGGGTTGGGTACATTGGGATATTGACAACCATACTGGGTAATTTACATTGGAGGTGGTTGGGGGGGGGGGGGGGGGCCGGGGGGCACACTGTATAAACAAGTAACACTGTACATTGAGGGGGGGGGGGGAGGAGACACTGTACAAACAAACACAATTGTACATTGAACTATTGACAAAACCATACTAGGTAAATGACTGTACATTGGAGGGGGTTGGGTTAGGATATTTACAGGGGCCAGTGTTGAATTGCAGTCTCCCGTAGGTGTCCCTTGAGAGAGGTTTTGAAAGTGGGTAGTGATCCACATTCCTTTACAGCTTTGGGTAGGGCGTTCCACATTGATGTGGCATAATTGCGAAACGTGTTTAGTCCCTTATTTGAGCCGAATCTGGGTTTAACATGATTTGTGGAGCTCCCTCTGGTGTTGTGATCGTGGTATTCACTGACCTTTGGGAAGTATTTTGACATGTACATGGGTACCTTGGTCGTGTAGTGTATCTTGTAGACCAGGCCCATTGCAAGTTGTTGTACTCTGTCGTCTACTCTAAGCCATCCTAGGTTGTCAAAGTGGGCAGGGGTGAGGTGGGTTCTAGGAGTAAGGTCAAGCAGTAGTCTGACCAGTTTGTTTTGAGATGTTTGTAATTTTGTTTTTAGCGCCTTTGAGGTGCTTTGGTACCATGAGGTGCAAGCATAGTCGTAGTACCCCTGAATGAGTGCTCCTGCCAGAGTCTTCAGGGTGTTCTTGTTTACCAGAGAGGAGATCCGGTACAAGAATCGAGTTCGTTGGTTGAGTATTCAGTATTCAATATGTTCATCACTTGGACTTTATCTTAGTTAGTGATTTTTCTATAATTAATCTTGGTCTCTGCACTAGTCAAGAATGGTGGTGGGAGGGACTCGACGTGAGCGATGGCAGAGGGGAGGGCCTGAGATGCAGATATGGAGGTGGGGGCTGCGTTGGCTCATTAGGCAGAGCCCTGTGGTCAACGCTGCTGAAAGAACAGAGCAGAGGCTGTAGCAGAGATCTATCTAGCTGTAGATAGATACAGTACCAAGGCCAGGCGGCTCTTTAGTAGTGTAGTGTAGTGTAGTGTAGTGTAGTGTAGTGTAGTGTAGTGTAGTGTAGTGTAGGAAAGACAGACAGACAGACAGACAGACAGACAGACAGACAGACAGACAGACAGACAGACAGACAGACAGACAGACAGGCAGGCAGGCAGGCAGGCAGGCAGGCAGGCAGGCAGACAGGCAGGCAGGCAGGCAGGCAGGCAGGCAGGCAGGCAGGCAGGCAGGCAGGCAGGCAGACAGACAGACGGATGGACGGATGGACGGATGGACGGACGGACGGACGGACGGATGGACGGATGGACGGATGGATGGATGGATGGATGGATGGATGGATGGATGGATGCATGGATGGATGGATGGATGGATGGATGGATAGATGGATGGATGGATAGATGGATACATACATACATACATACATACTGTACCAGGGCCAGGTGGCTCTTTTCCAGACTATTATCACATGCCAAAAACAGGTTAGAATTGGTCTGCAAAACGAAATTCCAAATGTCTAAGGAATGTTGAAGTGTGTTGTTGACACAGAGAGCAAGTCATTCATGTATGATGTCAGTCTCAAACATACTGTGGCATCTAACCATTAAGATTCTTACTGAAATAGAGGATAGTTGTTGGCTTGAGAGACAGCCAAGCACAAACACATACAGTACATGAACATACACACACAAACATGCTCATGCATGTGAATGCATGCGCATGTTTGTGTGTGTATGTTCATGTGCCTATTGGCACGAGGCACGTCTCCAGGATGACATATGGCATACCAGTACTGTGGGTAAACCCAGGGTTGTATGATCCAATAGCCAGCTCTGCGTGTTTTCATATTTCTGGCTGTAGCTGGTCAACAGGGCTGAGCAGTTAGCCTGTCCAACATCAACAGAACGCTGGACATATGAGAGGGATTATGGCTTTTTGTCATTTGGATTATATTAAACTAATTACCCTGGCAGACGAGTTTAGCTGAATCGCATACTGACAGCCTGGACGGCTCTGCTGTTGCTGAATGCTGCACAGATGGATCGTGTTGTTATACAGTATATTGTGTAAATATAACATTATGAAAAAATCATCATGGTATTTAAAAAAAAAAGTACCATAGTATTTCCATTTCCATCACTATGATGATGGTGACCAAATGTGAAATACCATGATATTACCATTGGTATCATATCTTAACTTGGATTACATCATATGACACATACCACCATACCGCCTCGGCCAGTTTTTCGTGCCAGTATTAATCAAGTTCCAAAACCGTGGGCGCGGACTGCTGCCAATTGCTGGAGAGCTGACGGCTGGTGAACTTTTTGACTGAGTTAGGACTATCTGACTCTTAATAATAAACACTGCACGGACTCTGGTGCAGTGTGAACTTACTATGGTTTGGACCATGTATACCACCATCACTATTACTACTGTCTGATTGAATCCTGCCAGTCACTACTGTTCACTACTACTACTACTGCTACTGTTCAGTATTATCATTACTACTTACTTACACTTTGTTCTATGGTCTAATATTACTACTACCTATTCTACCTGTACCCTGTCCCCCTCCCAATGCTGCTATGACACTTGAATGTCCTCAAGGGGATTAATAAAATAACACTTGACTCAGACCTTAGTACAAATGTGGTACCATGGCAATACATCACTTTTCAAATATAATTTTTTTTGAGGGAAGCTAGCTACTGTATAATGTGAAAAACAATAATTGAATGCCTTCAAATATGCGCCCTTTACAGGGTTTTACAGGCTTTCAAACACACACAGGTTTGACATACATGCCAGACTACTTTGCAACGTGTTACCTCACGCAGTAGCCTACTATGGTCAATTATTTATACAAAAACTAAAATTACCATCAAACTACCATGATACTTTTTTCGTAAGGGGTAGCTTTATTTCATAAAAGAATTGCAGCTTAAAGTGCTTTACAATGTAGACATAAAATAGATATACTGTAGGCATAAAATGTGCATCAAATTGGCATAAATAGACAGGCATACAATTTGCAGATAATGAACTAAATGAAATGCAGACATAAAATGAGTATAAAATAGACTGAATTAAAGCAGTGCAATAATCATAAAAAAATACATAACATTTGCATAAAATAGACAGAATGCAATAGTGCCATAATGCAGTGCAATACAATAGCTCTCATTCACAGTACAATAATAATAGTGCGGATGTAATGAGTCTAAGTGGCAGAGTGTATTAAAAGGCTAAGATGAAGAGGTATGTTTTTAGCTTCCTTTTGAAAATATTTAGTGATCTAAATGCCTCTCTAATGTCCATAGGTACAGTAGGGTGTTCCACAGCCTTTGTGTTTGTATGACGAGTCGTGACCATTACACCATGAGGTGACTGTGACACACATCTGTCTATAGGGAGCCCATGCAGACGAGTAGTGGTGAAGCTACGCCCAGCGATAAACATTCTACCATGGCTTAGGCTCACCATAACCAAGCCACTTTATCTATACTGGCTAACATCTTGATCCGTTTCCTAAACTATTTTGAATCTTTACAGTAAATTCAACATTGGAGTTACAGGACAAGTGGCCAATACCGATGTAATGGATATTACCCTGTGGAGTAATGGAAACCGTCTGAGTCCCAGATACCGTAGACTATACGGTATACAATAGCCGTACATTAGGCCAGGGAGGGTGGGGGGGCAAAAGCTGGCGTGTGACACAAGAAGTCCCACTTTACCCTGAACGGCGCCTCAGCGCATATTACGACCTGTTGGTGAAACCAAACCCACAACACCTGCCAGGAAGCCTGCGTGTGTGGCCTTGCCATGGAATACATCCTGTATGTAGTGTGCTCAAGAGGTGATGCAACTCAAGAGATGTGCCCTTGACTTGAGTGGTACAGTAGCTCTCACCAAGGATCCCTGAACAAACACGGGGCTATTTACTCAGATGCAATACAATACACTACAATATGATACAAATATAAAACCCTGCAGCGAGACATGAGCGGTTTCTCGTGTTACGGCAAGTAGGTAGACGAACCACGTGGATAATTTTCCATGTCTATGAAACGAAATCTCTCCCACACACTCCGCATGAGTCTGGATATGTCTACGGTCGGTAAGTATTAGTAATCGAGAGTAACCAATGTCTCCCGGTTGATCAGACGGTGAGGAGTTGATCAGATCAAAATCAAATCAAATGAATTCAAAATGGTCGTTTATTATATCATGGACAACAGTATAGTAAAAATCCATACCTTTGCAAGGATCCATAACGATAGGTTATGTAGATAACCTAGTTATATTAGTATTGGCTAAGCGTCCCGCTCTGAGCCTTACGAGATACTCTATATCTCCTGTGATACCTAATGTATCTCCCACGAACAAAAAACACATGCACCCCACCTGTATGGGGCCCCGCCCCTTATGGTGGTACCACCCATATAACCATGACTCTGGTCATGAAACACCCTTCCTCGCCAAAAACCCGTCCCAGGAAAAGACCCCTCAAGAGGGAACTCAGGGCGCGCAGAGCGGGACGCTTAGCCAATACTAATATAACTAGGTTATCTACATAACCTATCGTTATATTTCGTATAGCATCGCGTCCCGCTCTGAGCCTTACGAGATAATGGGGAAGAGCGGGCGCGAGACCCGACAGATGTACCCCCTGAGGACCCGTAAGCCCACATCAAGGGGTGCGGGGAGCCCTGTCACCCCATCCTTCCTAACGAAGGGGGGGCGCAGTCAACTCCACCTGAATGCGAACAAGAGGGAGCCAGAACCCCTTGAACACACCGTACAGGCGGAACCACGTGTGACTCAACACACTGCGGCCCATACCCATACACTCCTGCTACCCGACCAAAGGACGGGAAGCAGGAAAGGCCACAGACCCCAGAACCGCCTGGGAGACAGAACCCCCGGTCATGTCCATGAGGTAAAACCTTACAAAGGGGCCCGGTGAGGACCATGAAGCTGCAGCACAGATGGCCTCCACCGAGGCCCCACCCAGGAGAGCGGCAGAGGCAGCCACCCCACGAGTGGAGTGCGCCCTGACGCCCCCAGGGGGATCCTGCCCAGCCAGCGTGTAGCAGAGGGTAACACCCTCGCACAACCAATGGGACAGGCGCTGCTCCGACAGTGCCTTACCAGCACGAGCCCCACCGTAACAGACAAAAAGCTGGTCGGTAACCCTGAAATCCTGAGTACGGCTGAGGTAAATCCCCAAGCACGGACTGGACATGACAGGTGAAGGCCCGCATCCAACTCACCAGTGTGAGGAGGACGACGAAACGCCTGAACCACAATATCCCGGGAGCGGAAGGAACTCCGGACATTCTTAGGCACGAAAGCAGGATCAGGTCGCAGAGTGACACCGCAATCGGTCCGAAAAGACAGGCACTCTGGACGTACCGAGAGAGCACAGAGCTCACCTACGCGTTTAGCGGAAGTGACAGCCAGAAGGAACGCGGTCCTGAAGGACAGCTGTCCCAACGGCGCCCGCTCGAGCGGCTCAAACGGGGCCAAGGACAACCGACCGAGGACCAATTGAAGATCCCAAGTCGGAGCCAAGGAGCGTTGCACCGGCTTAACGCGTCGAGCGCCAAGCAGGAAACGCTTCACAAGAGGGTGGCTGAACAAGACATCCCCTCAAACCCCTCATGATAGGAGGATATAGCTGCTGCATATACCCTCACAGTCGAAGCCGACAGTCTATCAAGGAGAGACTGGAGGTAACTAAGGACAGCAACCAGGGGGCAGGAGACCGAGTCCTGGCCCCCCGCCTTACACCACACTTGGAACATACGTCATCTGCCCGCGTAAGCGCGACAGTGGAGGGAGCATGCGCATTCCAGATGGTAACACCATCAGGATCAAGGACCTGCGCCCCTCAACATACCCGTCCCAACAACTGACCTAACAGATGTATGGGGAAGAATCCCTGGCGGCACGGCATCGGTCCCAGACCTGCCTGGCCATGTCCAGACGCAATCCTCACCCGTCAGGATGAGGGCCGCCCCGCGACAGTACACCTGTACCCACATTCTCCCTGCCGGGGATGTGGGGAGCCCTTAGGCCGCGCAGATGGAGGACGCCCATAGCCAGCCGCCCGCCGCCTGGTGCAGACAGGGGGAGCGTACTCCTCCCTGTCTGTCGATACACGACACTGACGTCGTATCGTCCGTCCTGATCAACACCATTTGTGGACCAGAAGGACCGCTTTCAACACCAACACATTGAACGTAGCGCAGACCGGGCAGCATGGTTTGCCAGCTGCCCCCTACTGCGTTGGCCCGACGCGTCACCAGCGAGGGAGGCGTCGGTGAAAACGCGACGTGAGACAGCGCCGTAACCGTCCTAGGACGGAACCTCCCGAGCGTGTTGACAACACGCTCTGAGATGGATGCCCATAGCCCTCCAACCGTTGACTGGGAAGAGGAATACTCTACATCCAGTCTACAGCAACCCCAGGCTGGTAGAGACCTGCCTGGTACGAGACCTGACGATCCACCTTGACCGCGAAGGACCAGAACGTCATCAGGGCAGAACACTCCGTAACCCCGGATGACGCAGAGGCCCCAGTGCGGCCTCCACGCACTTGGTGAAGATGCGGGGAGCCAGAGAAAACCGAACGGCAGCCTCTGGTACTCATACGCTAACCCTGCAAAGGAAGCGTAGGTAAGCCCTAGGATGGAAGATCGGGGATGCGCATACGCATCCTACAGGTCTATGGAGGAGAACCAGACCCCCACCTGACAGTGTTCAACAGGTAGGAGACGATCCAAAAAATGCTGAACCTTCCCATGGGACAGGTCCAGCCTGGGTCTTACACCCCTCCCTCCCGACTTCTCGGGCAGAGAACACCGGGAGGAGAACGCCACGACGATGGCTTGCTTCGTCCACAGAGATTGGATCTCGTCGACCAGAGCTGTCCCTGCTGGAGACCCCGACAACAGGGTCTGTACCAAACCTGAAAACGGGTGGGGTTGTGTAAACACAAGTCCCCGCCTCACCATTCTCTCCATCTACCTCGACATATGGTACTGCCGTAGTCATATGTGACGACACTCCCAACGCACCCGCCGTCACGTGGCGCAGGTCCGCCAGGAACTGTAGATAGTTGGCCCGGTCCCCCCCGCTGTGCGAAGACAACCCTGGAATCGTGCGAGGAGCGCGTTCCGTGTCGGAACACCTGACCCTGACACCACCCACGAGGCAATCGCACCCAAGGGGGAACCCCGACAGAAAAGGGCCTGTCTGATACGGGGGGCTTCCGATCAAAAAAGCCCCCTCACTGAACACCCCTCCAGAACATGCTGAAGGAGTTGTTCTGCAGCCGGACATGCAAGGTGTAAGGCCCCCATGGGTTCCTACACACCGTAGCCCTGCAGTGATATCACTACCACCCCAAACCATGTGAGCTGCGACCACTTGCCAATATTCCAGGAGTGGGAGCACCAACATGATACCTGGCCTGGCGAAGGCGAGGCCGGGGAAGCCCGCACTGTGTGCCTCAAAAGGTTTCGAGCCCCCCTGCTGACAACACTTAAGTTGACAGACGTAACACCAGGCTCAACCAACACAGTTCAAGGTGTGGGAGCCGCTTGACAGCACAACATTCTCACGGACAGACCCAGGCTCAGCCATCAACTGGGTGTCAGCCCCTGTCTCCATGAGAAGCGAAGAATGGGGCCGCATACGCTTCAAGAAGGTCCGCGGCCCGCAGCCAAAGGAACACACCCAGAGCCCCGCTTCTGAGGGTAACAGAAAGCGGACTGAGCGGGGAGCGGGCTGCTCGCGGCAAAATGACGACGGAGTGGTTTACCAACACCGAAATCACCCAAAATGGCCGATCCCTCGGCCGCCAAGACTGTCGGCCTCGCGATACCCTGTCGATTCTCCAACCAGGGCACCACTGGCGGGGGAAACATGGCCGCCTGTCGAGGGCCCCGTCATCGCCGCTGACGAGGCCGTGCTCTCTCTTCTTCTGGCTGCGCGGTGTGAGGCGGTGTAGGGCCTAGGACAATACCGCCCGCGCTCCAGCAGAAGACCAAAATCCCCTGCGGAGAGGGGAACCCTGAGCGGTTATAGCTTGCGGCTGGGTCAAAGCTAATAACGTCAACATCCTCGACGGAGTGGTTTACCAACACTGTGCGCGATGTGTCGACGTCGGCCGGCCCTCAAGGCCCCTCCACCAGACACCATTTCTGTAATAGAAAAAACACCAATTCGAACACAGTTCTAATCGTTGCCAATTCCATACCGTGGCGGTACAAGCCTTAACAGCCCACCAGCCACTCGCCAGGCCGACCCATGGTGTCGGCCGGGCGGGGCATTGTTTCAATATATCAAAAACAAAGGACTGACGTTAACATGGAGCACCAGTGGTGATTGCAAACAGCACCCTCCACTGTGGTGTGGACCATGAAAAGGTTAAATGAATAAAAGAGCTAAACCACAAAAACTGTAGAATGAGCAAACCCATACACACAAAGTTTAAGGGGAGACGGACCAGACCCGTCTTCATTCAAAATATTCACAACAGAACACCAGCCCTAGTTTAGCCCATTTACCAAAAAAGGTAAACAAAGCCTCCCCCCCGTACTACTCCCCCAGTATACCGATTGACCGTCAGTATGAATGGTTTGAGAGGAGAGAAAGCTTGTAGCAAGACAGACCTTCTCATAGCAGAGTGACAAAATGAAACAATAGCCCCCTACACAGGGCCGCCCCAGGAGATGGGGGGCCTCGCGTCTAAAACGCACAGGGCCTCACATTTCTCCCAAGCGGCCCTGCCCTTACACTACTGCAGCCTAACACCAGGCAATGTGGAACCCAAGACAACAATTGCCTGTGCACAGACACGCAACATGTTTACCATGTCGGCTGGACCCATAGCCCCACTACCCGACGCCAACCCAGATGGGAACACCGTTCAACAAACCCCGCCGGAACACAAGGTAATACCTGGCTAGAACCTAGCCACGACCTACCCCGTTGTCAACCCATTTACCCGAAAAAGGTAAATAGAACTCAAAACCCCACAACAGCTACCGACTGACCTTCATTGATGAACCGGGCAAGAGGCGGGAGAGTGACAACATCTCACGGCGGAGACATTAAAACAGCATAGCAATTAGCAGTAGTGATAGCATGCGGCAGTAGCGATAGCATGTTAGCATAGCTTTTAGATGTTTTAGCAGCACGCCCAAGACAGCTTGGAAACCGTTCCCTGCAGAGAACGTTCACCAAACCATCTTGCCCCTGGCGCCAACACACAACAAGGTTGTGTTAACAACACAAACCAGCATTACTAACACTAATACCCATGCCTGAAGACACAGGGCCTACCTGAGTACAAGCTGGCCCGACAGCCAGCCTTGTACAGCTGAACCTCGATGTGCAGTCATCAAACGAGGAACATCACAGGCCCGTCGTGTCGCCGAAAACATGCGTCGAAGATGCCAGGGGCCAGCAACCTCCGGTAAGCTTCCAACATTATTAATCTTCCTTAATCTTTTCATTCCGCTAGCTCGTATGGTGCAAGCATCCAGTACGCTGGGACGAAAATAGAGGAAGGGTGTTTCATGACCAGAGTCATGGTTATATGGGTGGTACCACCATAAGGGGCGGGGCCCCATACAGGTGGGGTGCATGTGTTTTTTGTTCGTGGGAGATACATTAGGTATCACAGGAGATATAGAGTATCTCGTAAGGCTCAGAGCGGGACGCGATGCTATACGAAATATAACAGTATACCTTCATATTCGGCATACCTCCCAGTACAAATCACAATGTGATATGACTTCCCTTTATGTTGTTATCTTGTAATGCAATTGTCATGGTGCTGTTTCATTCAAAATGGTATATTATTATATCATGGACAACAGTACAGTAAAAATCCATACCTTTGCAAGGATCCATGACAGTATACCTTCATATTCAGCATACATCTCAGCCCCATGTGTGTGTGTGTGTGTGTGTGTGTGTGTGTGTGTGTGTGTGTGTGTGTGTGTGTGTGTGTGTGTGTGTGTGTGTGTGTGTGTGTGTGTGTGTGTGTGTGTGTGTGTGTGTGTGTGTGTGTGTGTGTGTGTGATTGATTGATTGATTGAAAAGTTTATTAACAGATTGCAGAATGGGTACAGTACAGTACAGCTCAATACATACAATTGTTAAGGGGATGCAGACCAGAGAAAGACTTTCGTCTTGTTTACATCAGGGTCCCCCATTTTCAATTCATCATAACATATATGACATACATGACATACAGATAGACAGTACTGCTACATCTATACATTTATGACATATCAGATTTGCAAATACAGTACTGTTTGTGAAACAAAAGTGTCCAGAAAAGGAGTGTATATACATTTGGCATAGAAACTGTACATTGGAGGAGGTTGGTTGGGTGGGGTGGGGTTGGGTGGGTTGGGTGAGGGCTGTACATTGGAGGTGGGGGGGGGGGGGGGGGGGGGGTTGGGAAGGGGACACACACACATTTTACACTGTACATTGGAATATTGACAAAGCCTTACTTGGTCATTTACTGTACAACTAGGTTAGGACATTTGTAGGGGCCAGTTTCGAATTGCAGTCTCACGTAGGTGTTTTTTGAGAGTGTTTTTGAAGGTGGGTAGTGATTCACATTCCTTTACAGCTTTAGGTAGGGCGTTCCACATTGATGTGGCATAATTGCGAAACGTGTTTAGTCCCTTGTTTGAGCCGAATCTGGGTTTTACATGATTTGTGGAGCTCCCTCTGGTGTTGTGATCGTGGTATTCACTGACCTTTGGGAAGTATTTTGACATGTACATGGGTACCTTGGTCGCGTAGTGTATCTTGTAGACCAGGCCCATTGTGTGTGTGGGGACACAGAGAAGTTAAAAGAAAGAAGGTCTGGTACAGCACTTCTAACCAAGGAAAGTATAAAAGAAGGAAGGGTCATGATGTCAGAATACCAATTATTAAAAATAATCAAGCTATCTGAGGAAATATAGCTACATTAGCCAATATATCAAATGTTAGTTATATATATGCAACACATTGCTGATTATTCTGATATTCGAGGTAATAACCTGTTTAAATGACAAGGAGATGGCTGATCCCATTCAACTCAATGTCGGCCGAACTGAAATGCGTTACAAAGTGATGTAATGGCCATTCCTTCTTTTATAGTTTCCTTGCTTCTAACCAGGAACATACTGGTGCTATAGCTCATGAAGAGCAGAACTTAGAATGTCTACCAAGCACCTGAGGCTTCCGAGCACATTTCACAGAGGATTTCTGAGGAGGGCGTATAATAGGGCAGTGAAGCGTGTGGATAAGTTCCAGCAGTAGTGATGTGGTGTTGGTGAACATCTCTTTGGTACTGTAGGAGCGAAGGGAACAGAGTCGCCCTGGGAAAAGAGACTTAGGATGCTAGTGGAAATAAAACAGAACGGTCGACTTCCTGCTATAGGTTAGACTCACTCTGTTTTGATTATCGTTTCCAGACCTGTCCTGTCTTTGTAGGGAAACCAGAAATACAAATGAATAAATATGAATGAAATTAAAAGTACTGTGTAAATAAATTGTTACGCTTTCTTATTAGTGCTATTATATGATTCAATAATGTACTGTCTACAAATACTGTCACTGGCTCTATGCTGTTTTCTGTGCTAATAAACTATGGAAAATGTATAATTAAAATGAAGAGTCTTTCAAAGAAGATGTTTAATTGAATGGCTCTCTGAAAGGAGCAGAGTCATATGATCTGGCTCCTTAGAAGATCCGTAACTCCCATCACTGTCCAGCAAGATGGGTGACACAGAACCATTATTCATCTTATACGGCAGTCGAGCAGTCGACAAAGATGCCAGCTAGTGTGGATATCCCCAAACCAAATAAATAATGCATCTATACAAAACTGTTTAGCTAACTCATTATCCTTCCACCAAAGATATTAGTAAAGAAACAGAACAGGGGACTTCAAAGGCTAATATATCCCTTCATACAGTGCTATGAGCTCATATAGGAAGTTGAAAGACAAACTTGGCGAGCTGGCAGCGTCCTTGTTGCCTAGAGACATACAGTAAGGGGATATACTGCTACCCAGATGTGCCAGTCTAAGTAAGAGATAATCAATAAGTATTGTGTTAAAAGTTTTTTAGGCACAACGTGGAGGGTGAAGAACCACCCGAGTGCCTTAAAACCGTTTTACTGCACACCTACAAGTTGATTTTTGGGCTTATACCATGGTCATTTGCCAACAATATGAAACAAAAGCATGCATACATTTTTGGCCATTGGTGTGTTATCCTTCTTGGGCATTCATTTATCAAGTTGATGAATCAGCTGTGCTTGCCACAGTTGATAACAAGTAAGCTTCGACAGCTGTGCTCTTTAATTAATGTTGCTATGGTTACAGGTTGGTAAATAAAATGGTGCATTTATCCAAAGCACTTTACAATTTGTTCCTCACATTTCTACCCATTAACTCACCAACAGTGGAGGTAACAATGCAAGGTGCCAACCTGCTCATCGGGAGCAGTTAGGGGTTAAGTGTCTTGCTCAAGGACACTTCGACACGCTGACCGGAAGGAGTGGGAATCGAACCGGCAACCTCAAGATTACCAGATGACTGCTCTACCTCCTGAGCCACTGTCACCCCTAGGTTGGGTAGTGGATTAATTTAGAACAGTGATTAAACTTGAGCCAAACTACATAAATGGTTTTAACACACACCTGCCAGCAAATCAGAAAAAAGTATTCACCCAGACCATGGTATAAATAAATATGAACCTTGTGTGGACAACTCAGAACAAATAACAACTTTTAAACTATCATTGTTTGACTTCACACACTTTAATATTTTACATTTCTATGAAAACAGGTAGGTAATCAAAAATCTTTCATTTCACACCTTATACCACAATCACTTATGTCTTCTTGGTTTGCCAAACAAGACCGGAGGGAGAATGAGTCTGTGCTTCAGTAACTACAGTAGATATAAAATGCACTGCATTACGGCTTTGATCTCCACAGTAGCTGTGGATAATAAGAGGGAACTGGTGCTCTAGATTTCATCAGCGATAATAAAAAATATGATCTCCCAGCACCAGGGCTTGGATCTGCGTCATTTGCCAGCCACAGCTTCAGTACAAGTCCTCATTATAGTAACCATGTAAACAGGCCTGTGGGGTTCTGTGAGTGAGAGAGAGAGAGAGAGAGAGAGAGAGAGAGAGAGAGAGAGAGAGAGAGAGAGAGAGAGAGAGAGAGAGAGAGAGAGAGAGAGAGAGAAAGAAAGAAGAAAGAAAGAAAGAAAGAAAGAAAGAAAGAAAGAAAGAAAGAAAGAAAGAAAGAAAGAAAGAAAGAAAGAAAGAAAGAAAGAAAGAAAAAGAAGAAAGAAAGAAAGAAAGAAAGAAAGAAAGAAAGGAAAGAAAGAAAGAAAGAAAGAAAGAAAGAAAGAGAGAGAAAGAAAGAAAGAAAGAGAGAAAGAGAGAGATAGAGAGACACACCGGTACTGTCGTCAGACACTGAGCTTGATTTGACACACGACACGACTTTGATGACCTCCTCGCCTTTATGGTTTTAAGTTTCCAATGTTGATGCTCGATAATGTCCTGTTAAAAAAAAAAGCAAAAGCCCTCCACTGCTCAACTCATTAACGTACTGTAGCAATACAGAGAGTTCAGAGATGAATTCCAACATCGTAGCATACTGTGCGTGACTAAGAGACAGTAATGAAAAGGGAGAACGAATGAACGAGCAGGAATCCGAGAGGATGGCAGAATTTATTTTTGCAGCACTGTAAAATCACCCTTTGTTATGAACAGGAGGGCAGCAGTGCTGAGCGGTTATTGTTACCATCACCAGCTGTGTTCCACTCTGCCTGGTCACATGGGCAGAACAGGGCCTGTCTGACCTAAAAGCACGCTATGCATTTTGCTTAGGGCCCCGCGTGCTGTTCAAGGGCCCCAGCTCCTCCTTCCTCTAATGTCAAAAGGGAGGTTTTAATGTTGACGGGGTGAAGCGAGGATGGCCTCAAAGCAACAATAAGCCTCTGGATATACAAGAGAAAATGCCAAGTGAATGGGAGCAGCAAGCAGGTAAACTTGGTCTCTCTCCTCTCTGAATAGGTTCTGTTATTGAGTTGAGCTTTGTTGTCAGCCAATAAAGAGTAGTGCTGGTAGCTGGCAATGTGTCTCCAGTGGCCAGTGTCTTGCTAGCCAGTGAGTTTTAGCCTCAAAGAGAACTTGAGAAAACAAGTTTGAATGGGTTCGGACAAAGCCTATGTGCTGCTAGATAAAAGAAAATCAACCTCTTCTAGCTGACGGATTGCAGATTCAATTCTGATTGGGCTACTCTCTCAGAAAACAAGGAATGTGCCTAAAAGTTTGCGTTTGCCATCTTTCACAGTATTTAGTGGGCTCAATTTGTAGATAACAAATAGGGTTGTGGCGGGACAGGGGTACTGGGATGTGGGGTGTGACAAATGGTTTACATGAGGCGGGTAGGCCCCCCAGTAGAATTTAGCTTAGGGCCCCATGGAGTGTAGAAGCGGCACTGGTACAGCATGTCATTCCACCAATTTGTCCACAGTTTCCTGCTGTACAAGAGGTAAGTGAACTCGATAGCACTTAATAATTAACCTCATATTTTATTTATATCGTATACCTTGCTAGCTTGCTGTTCACCAAGAAATATAGGCAAAATGAAAAGTGACCTCGTAATACCAGATCACTGCACGTAACACAGGGCATGCATTTTAATAAGAGAGGAAGATGTCTCTGTATTTGTATTCAAATTTAATCTTATGTGTGAATAATATACCATTTAATTGAACTCCCGATCATCCCCTGTGTCCCAGATATTACATCAGTGTCTGGCTGCAGCAAATTAGAATTCTGCTGATTCTAAAAAGGGGTTGGCTTGAATAAAGAAAGTATCAATATTCATCCGCTTGGAGGGACGCCCAGCTGCGGTGTTGCGGGTTACAGGCTGGTCCAGATTAATTCTTTATTAGTGGTTCCCTGAGAGAATATATATCAACCGGCAGCAAAGGAGCATCTGACTGAAACTGCACGCCTGAGCAAACAAGAGGACAGCAAGGGGTTGTGGGTCAAACTCAAGGAACAACCGCCAAGTGGTGCTGCAATCCCAGTGGTCAGTCGCCCACACGGACACAATTGGCAGTGTTTGCGGGTGGGAAGCTGGTGGGGTATGAGTCCCGGTCGTTGCAATAGCGACTCCTACTGGTCGGTCTGTTCAGCAGGGAGGGGATCTGGGGGAGACAGCGTGAACTGTTGTGAAGGATCAGATTAAACCGAATATATATATATATTTATTTATGGATATATATTTAATAGTATTTGTATATCGTTTGATATCCCTTGTATATTCCTTGTACATATACACGGAATATCCCTTTATTCTACTACAGCCCATAATAGTTCATTCTCTTATTGGACAAAAGGACCAGGCGCCAGGGACCAGCCCCTGGCATTCAAGTTCAAAGGTACCGACGAGACATGCCCTTACTAGCCTCAGCTCCGCGCAGGAATACGGCTACCGAAAGCAGAGCGGCACTACTTGTCCACCGTGCATATAAATATGGCGCAAGAAATGTAGAATTCCTCTTAGTCCTTTACCCTTCTACCCAACTAAGTAACAAGACGTGAAGCCTCACCCCACGATACCGCGTGCGGTGTAGTACGGCCTGTTTGGCCTTAGAATAGCAGTGAGACCTCGTGCGAATTAATAGCTGAATTGCCAGAGTTTGGCACCGTATTTCTATTAAGTAATAATAGTCTATTATGTATGGTGCATCGTACGGTTAGAGTTCTAAAGTGAGCAGCACCCCCATCGCTTCCTCGTGTTATCTAGAGTCTTAACCAGGTTGGGCAGACCACACGTGGTGCTTTCATCCGAGGAGTTCTAGGCGAGGACGAGTGGACCTGCACATTGGATTACCTACCCCGACGACTGCTGAGCCCTATACGGCATGGAATATCTATTTGCTTTGGTGCTTTGATTTGTGGAGCGGATAATCGCCAACACCGGTGAGTGTTGGATTTACCCCGAGAGGAGCCAAGGTGAGACGGCGCTCAGACCAGACTGAGGTCGCCTCGCTTCTTCTCCGTTGTGGACCTACAGCTACAGCTATCGTCTACAAGAGAGCCCAAGTGTATTCATCTGCGGATCAAGGTTCTACGGGCACTGTGTTCTGTACCTGAACTCTCCCTAGAAATCGTTGACCAGACGGGATACAGCCGACGGCTCTCCTACCCCCCCTACTGGCTTACAACCGGCAGGACCCTTTACAGTATATCCTGCTATAATCATTAAGTGCCATCGTTATAATTCCCTAAGAGCCAGGTTGTATACTTGCTTCCTGTGTAACCAGAGATTGGACATTCAGTGTTGATTTGCATACGAGTACTCATTTGCCTTACAAGAGCATTCAATTCAAATCATAAATGTAATAAGTAACTATTATATGTACCTTTTGCTATATATTAAATATTTGATTATTACCTTTGTGTGGACCTGATTTCATATGTGGGAAAGTGTTCATCATACTTAGATATCGTGTACTGTATGGCCAGTAATTAAAGTACATAAAGCGGTAGTGGTTTAATGATACCATACTTATCAATACAGTCAGGGAATTGTACCCCTCAGTTACAATTGGTCCTTCGAGCCGGAGGGTAATCAGTGTAATATTAATATAGTGGTATTAATATTGAAATGGCCTATGATGAACACTCCACGAAACGGTCCTCCTAAAGTAGAACGCCCGCAACGTAGACGACAGCCACCTCAGTACTTAGAGGATTACGCTGTCAGTAAACTACCTAGCCTTCTACAAACAGTAAACGCGGTAAAAGTAGAAAGTAAAATTATGTCCGACCCTATCAACCAGGATACCCCGACCACAGAGGCCCTAGTGGGTTCTAATGTAACTGACCAAGCTCACGGTGGGGACCAGGAGGGAACTGACACGACTTTACCCCCCGCCAAGACCGAAGAAGTAGTCCCCCCAGAGCTCCGGGAGGAAGACAACCCTCCAGAGGTGGAACTCTGCACGGAACAAGATGAGGAGAGCGCCGAGGAGATAGAGCTCCAGGACTCCTCCAAGGGGAACGCATCCCCAACGAGTACAGCCAGGAGCGGCTCACCTCCACAAGCGTCTTCCCCCAGCGAGGCGGAGAGGATGCTGTCACAGGCGTTCTTCGCCAGCCTGACAGCCTCTACCGAACGCGATCGACTTCAGGGTGAACGCGATCGACTTCAGGGTGAACGCGATCGACTCCAAGCGCAGCAACGGAGCGAAGAAGAGCACATACGTCTGGAGCTGAGACGCCTTCAGACGGAAGAGAATATGGCAAGAGACCGGGCCGACACCCAGCGTGCCGCTGCCGGTGCCCAAAGAGAAGCAGATCTCACCAAGCGCGACGCCGAGCGCGACAGACTACAAGCCGAGCGCGACAGACTACAAGCGCAGCTAATGGAGCAGCTGATCACCAGGGCAACACCCCCTCCCTCCACAAGGGGTTCCAGGGCCTCGTCAAGACACGTGTCAAGGGCACCCTCCCCTGACCGAGCAGGCAACCTTGAACTCGACCACCAGAGAAAGTCTACACCCCCCTCCGAACTCCTTCCCCGACCGGTCCAAGTGAGACCCAGCTACAAGGAAGGAACGGCGGACACCGCGGAAAGGCTAAATAAACGACTACAGGATCTAGATGACCTGGCAGAAGAAGAAGAGGGAGAAGAGGAGAGTCAAGCCCGACAGCAGCACATTACTCCACAGGACCAGGAGGTCCAGTACAGCCCAGGCTATACCCCCGCGGCTCTGCGCTACAGACCCCCGACTCGATTCACGGGTGAGCATGACGCACGACCAGTCCCGAGGAATAGCACCTGGACCAGCGGGCCATGGTACCCTGCCAGTACCAGCCCACCGAGAGGCGTAAGAAGAGACTCGCCCAGGAGGCCTCTCCTCCAACGCTCACCGATGTGCCAGCCATCCATGGCGTCATACATTGGCACACCGACGTTTCCAGACTTCACCCATGAGAATCGAGCACAGTACACGGAGCTCCGGATGTGCTTAGAGACAATGATGGTGGATGTCGCTGATGAACGCCACAAGTATGCAATATTATTGAAGCACCTGAAAGTGCCCCGAGCGCACAACATAGCGCTAGCCTATGCCACCTCTACGACCCCATACACCGCGGCTCTAGCAGCGCTGGACCAGAGATATGGACGTATATGGGATTACGTAATACAGGAGATAAGGCATATTGACCGCCTACCCCCAGCAACAGACAATCGCTCACTAGACGACCTGTCTATAAAAGTACAATCCCTGGTAGGGATGCTGGGGGCGCAACGAGAAAAGGGTATGCACGAACTATACGCAAACTCGAACGTCGAGAGGATTTTAGAGAAGCTGCCGCCCGCCCGACAGGAGCGCTTCAGGCGGCAAAGAGACCACCGTGATCCTAACGGTCCAGAGCCATCCCTCCTAGATTTAGCCGACTTCCTGGCGAGAGAAGTCAGCAGCCTACGGCTGGATACGTTCGTGCGGAGCACACCAAGCTCCAGAGAGGGACCTAGGAGAGTAAACGATGGCCGAAGATCGGTGACTGTCATGCACCAATCAGAATCAGTACCGAGCAACAAGAACCACAGTACCCCCTCGATGAAAGAGAAGTGGAAGATGGTGTGCCCGTACTGCGAGAAGGAACACTGGTTGTCACAATGTGACCAGTTCAAGAAGATGACCGCTGAAGAAGTAAGTCACTGGATAAAGTCCAACAGGCGCTGTTACCGATGTGCGCGCAGTCACATGGCAGCCGAGTGCCGCCTAAAGAAGAGGTGTAGTCGGTGTGACGGAGCCCATCTAGATGTCCTACACGACAGTAACAAAAGAAAGCCTGTACCATCCAGCAGCACAAAGGCAAGTGTTATGTACATTGACCCCGCTAGCAGCAGCGGCGCCCAGGTGCTCTTAAAGGTGGTCCGTGTAACACTGAGTTACCAAGATAAGATCATGGACACTTACGCCGTCCTTGATGACGGGTCAGAGAAGACCCTTCTCCTCGCGTCCGCTGCGGCCCAGCTGGGGCTACGGGGGAGCGAGAACCAGATGACTATTCGGACAATAAGACGAGATCTAAAGACGATAAAGGGCGAGAATGTCTCCTTCACTATCGCAGCAAGCGGGCAGCCAGAGAGACGGTACAGGATTACTAATGCTTTCACCAGCCAAGAAATAGGACTATCGCAGTACACCTACCCCATCGCCAAGCTGATGGATAAATATGTGCACCTGCGTCAACTTCCTATCCCGCTCATAGACGGCGCCACCCCGACCCTGCTGATAGGCTCCGACCATGCAGACCTCATAGTCCCGATAGACCGGGTCCATACAGGACCCAGAGGTTGTCCTGCAGCAGTCGAGACCCGCCTAGGATGGACATTACAAGGCCCCCTCGCCAAGTCTCTTAACCGAACAGCAGCCACTAGCTGCCTCCACTCCAGAGCGACAGAAGGAGACACCACACTCCTGCAGCATGTCGAGAGGCTATGGACACTAGAGACAATGCCCTTTAAGAACGAAAAGAAAGACATTCGTTCTAAGGAAGATACCTACGCTATAGCCCTCCTCGAGCACGGGACAAAGAGAGTCAACGTCAACGGAGTGATGAAATACGCAACTCCACTCCTGAGGCGAGAGGGAATGCCCACCTTTCGCGCTACAAAAGAGGCGACGGAGCGGTATCTATTGAACACAGAGCGGCGCCTAGCCAAAGACCCCGACCAAGAGGCTGTGTACCGCGCTGAGATTAACAAGCGAATCACAGCGGGACACATAAAGAAAATTGACTGGCGACGTCGTGCGCTGCTCCGCGCCTCCCTGATCAAAGACGGCTTTGATCTCCGGCAGCGGGCCAGCAGCGACCCCCCAGTATTGCGCAGCCCCTCCCCCGAGGACAAGGCCGCGAGCAGTGACACCTGGATGGCGACCATCCCAGGAGAAGCCCAAGAAATGACACTAGGACTAGTCTGGCGCTTCAAAACAGACTCGCTCCATTATAGACACAAACCCCTGATCAAGGAGCAGGGAAGGTCGACGGCAATACCGACCACCAGACGGAGTGTATACAGAACACTCGCCAGACAATATGACCCGTTGGGATGTATTCTACCTTACACCACCAGGGCAAAGATGATTGTAAGAGCGCTATGGGACAAAGACCAGGGCTGGGACGATCCCATACCCGAACACCTTGCATCCACATGGAGAGAGTGGGAGACGGAACTCCGCTCACTCCCAGGTGTTAATATACGCCGCAGCTACTTCCCACCCACAGTGAGGCCAGAGACATGCAAGATCGACCTGCACGTATTCAGCGACGCCTCCGAAGTAGCCTACGGTTCGGTGGCTTACTTGCGTGCCCGAGAGGAGGGAGGAGAAATACATACAGCTTTCATCCTGGCTCGCTCAAGAATAGCCCCACGCAAGCAACAATCTATCCCGCGTCTAGAGCTCTGCGCAGCCCTAGCAGGAGCGCAGCTCGCCACGTTAATCCAACGTGAACTCACCATCCCGGTGCAAAGAACAATCTTGTGGTCAGACTCCACAACCGTACTCACATGGATCCGGTCTGATTCGTGCAGATACAAGGTCTTCGTGGGAGTCAGAGTCACCGAGATTCAAGAGTTAACAGAAGTAACCAGCTGGAGGTATGTGGACACCAAACACAACCCAGCTGACGTCATCACCCGGGGAATGTCCCTGGATGACCTCACCCGTCACAACCTCTACAGTGACGGGCCAGAGTTCCTCAAGCTCCCCGAAGAAGAGTGGCCTACACCCACCCCACGGGAGGCGAGTAAAGAGGAGGCAGAGAACAAGAAACCTATGTTCTGTGGGTTGACACACACACTCGTCCCCACAGACCCGGTTCTAGACGATTGCCTCACCCTAGAGAGTGCGCAGCTAAAGACATTTCTGTGGCACCACCCAGAGGTTCAGCCCACAACTGACATTTCAGCAGCTGACTACGAAGAAGCAGAACTCCTTCTACTACAACGAGCCCAGAGAGACTCGTTCCCCGATGAGCTAGCCTGTCTACAGGGAGCAAAGCCCGTCCCATCAGACAGCAGACTGCTCCACCTAGCCCCCGAGAGCGACGCCCATAATCTCATCAGAGTGGGTGGTCGTCTGCGGAGAGCCCCAGACCTACCGGATGACGTTAAGTGCCCGATAGTCTTGAACAGCCGACACAAGGTCACAGAGCTGATCATAAAGAAATACGACGAGGATGTGCACCACGCAGGGGCAGAGAGAGTCTTCGCGGAGATCAGACGTCGTTATTGGATACTGCAAGGGAGAGAAGCAGTGCGGCGCTTCCAGCGAACCTGTCTAGACTGCCGTAAGTGGCGCGCGCAGCCCAGTATACCCCGGATGGCTGACCTACCTCCCTGTCGCCTCCGACTCGGCGACAAGCCCTTTCACTCCACCGGTATGGACTGTTTTGGCCCGCTGTATATAAAGAGAGGAAGAGGAACCGAGAAGCGGTGGGGTATTGTATTCAAATGCATGACCACCAGAGCGATACATATCGAACTCCTTCCAACCATGAGCACAGACTCATTCCTTATGGCCTTCCGAAGATTCACATCACGGAAAGGAAAACCGTCTACATTGTTGTCTGATCACGGGACAAACTTCAAAGGCGGAGAAAGAGAGCTGAGAGAGAGCTTCCAAGCTATGGGCCCAGAACTTAAGACCCACCTCGCTCCATCCCAGATTGACTTCCAGTTTAATCCCCCGAACGCACCTCACTTCGGTGGAACCTGGGAACGAGAAGTACGTTCCATAAAGACAGCCCTGTACGCCGTGCTTGGGGCCCAGACTGTGGCGGAAGAAGTCCTAATGACAGTCCTCACGGAGATCGAGGGAGTATTGAACTCAAAGCCCCTCGGTTACGTCTCAAGTGATGTAGCAGATGTCGACCCAGTCACCCCCAACACACTCTTGATGGCGCGGCTGGACCTCGCGCTACCCCAGACAATGTACAGGCCTGAAGAAGCGAACGGCCGAAGAATGTGGAGGTACAGTCAAGTACTGGCTGACAAGTTTTGGAACAGCTTCCTACTCCACTACCTACCGTCTCTACAGACCCGCCAGAAGTGGGTAAAAGAGAGAGACAATTTGACAGAAGGAACAGTCGTCATGATCATCGACCAGTCACTACCCAGAGCTATGTGGCCGGCTGGCCGCGTAAGCAAAGTGATCACCGGTGCCGATGGAAAGGTCCGAGCAGCTGAAGTGCTCGTCCAAGGACGGACCTACACCCAACCCGTGGCGAAGCTAATAGAACTGCCAAGGCTCCCTGATACTATTGATGACGACCATGACCCTATGACTTTGTGAGTTGACTGACCCTTACAGCGGACATTGAGTAGTGGACAGTGCGGTTAATCTGTCTCTGCTTAGCTAATTAGGTGGGACTAATTAGGGGGCGGCTGTTGTGAAGGATCAGATTAAACCGAATATATATATTTATTTATGGATATATATTTAATAGTATTTGTATATCGTTTGATATCCCTTGTATATTCCTTGTACATATACACGGAATATCCCTTTATTCTACTACAGCCCATAATAGTTCATTCTCTTATTGGACAAAAGGACCAGGCGCCAGGGACCAGCCCCTGGCGTTCAAGTTCAAAGGTACCGACGAGACATGCCCTTACTAGCCTCAGCTCCGCGCAGGAATACGGCTACCGAAAGCAGAGCGGCACTACTTGTCCACCGTGCATATAAATATGGCGCAAGAAATGTAGAATTCCTCTTAGTCCTTTACCCTTCTACCCAACTAAGTAACAAGACGTGAAGCCTCACCCCACGATACCGCGTGCGGTGTAGTACGGCCTGTTTGGCCTTAGAATAGCAGTGAGACCTCGTGCGAATTAATAGCTGAATTGCCAGAGTTTGGCACCGTATTTCTATTAAGTAATAATAGTCTATTATGTATGGTGCATCGTACGGTTAGAGTTCTAAAGTGAGCAGCACCCCCACCGCTTCCTCGTGTTATCTAGAGTCTTAACCAGGTTGGGCAGACCACACGTGGTGCTTTCATCCGAGGAGTTCTAGGCGAGGACGAGTGGACCTGCACATTGGATTACCTACCCCGACGACTGCTGAGCCCTATACGGCATGGAATATCTATTTGCTTTGGTGCTTTGATTTGTGGAGCGGATAATCGCCAACACCGGTGAGTGTTGGATTTACCCCGAGAGGAGCCAAGGTGAGACGGCGCTCAGACCAGACTGAGGTCGCCTCGCTTCTTCTCCGTTGTGGACCTACAGCTACAGCTACAGCTATCGTCTACAAGAGAGCCCAAGTGTATTCATCTGCGGATCAAGGTTCTACGGGCACTGTGTTCTGTACCTGAACTCTCCCTAGAAATCGTTGACCAGACGGGATACAGCCGACGGCTCTCCTACCCCCCCTACTGGCTTACAACCGGCAGGACCCTTTACAGTATATCCTGCTATAATCATTAAGTGCCATCGTTATAATTCCCTAAGAGCCAGGTTGTATACTTGCTTCCTGTGTAACCAGAGATTGGACATTCAGTGTTGATTTGCATACGAGTACTCATTTGCCTTACAAGAGCATTCAATTCAAATCATAAATGTAATAAGTAACTATTATATGTACCTTTTGCTATATATTAAATATTTGATTATTACCTTTGTGTGGACCTGATTTCATATGTGGGAAAGTGTTCATCATACTTAGATATCGTGTACTGTATGGCCAGTAATTAAAGTACATAAAGCGGTAGTGGTTTAATGATACCATACTTATCAATACAGTCAGGGAATTGTACCCCTCAGTTACATGAACCCTTTCGTGCATTTCGCTCTCCCAGTGAAACTCCTAGCTGTCAGGGGAAAAGAAGCAGCTGGCGACTCCACGTGTATCGGAGGAAGCATGTGGTAGTCTACACCCTCCCCAGACCGACAGTAGGGCAGCGAAACGACCAGGAGGGGAATTGACTAAATTGGGGTAGAAAGGCAAAAATCAATGCCTTTTTTCTGTGGATGTTTGAAGATTTTTGTTATATGTAGCACTCCTCCTGTTGCATTTGTCTCTAGTTCTAGCACTAGCCTGACATGGCAGATCCATGTAACCATACCAACCACGAGTGTGCACTTCTGAAGTACCCTGTTCTTTATGGCCCGACGCCATTGGATTCAGATGATCTTCTGCAACATGTGTAGAGGAAATTGAGTGTTCTCATGTGTATACCGCCACCTAGAGGCTCTGATTTATTCTGTAATGAGGTTACTGATCTCCATCACTCTTTCCACTAAGTGGCAGTAATGTGGTAAATATGATTTGCACGGTGTCTTGTCTCTACTGCTGCAATTAATTTATGGCACTATGATTACATGTAAGTACGGAACAAAGACAATTTCTCCATTCATCTGTGTGTTACCAAGGCAACGGGCTGTCAGTGTGCACTGAGACAGGGGTTTTTATATTGAAATATATATTTATATTTAGAATAGCCGGCATGTGCAGCCTTAGCTTTTCTGATCTTGTCATTGCAGAGAGGTAGGGCTGTCAATGAATATTCTATAGCCCAATAATGGACTTGTAAAAAAACTAAACATACATTAGATTAATATTAGATTGTGAAATAAATAAATCATTGTCTTCCTCTCAACTTCTCATGTGGGCCTGAATGCAGTGCATGACGGACAGCTGGCCTATCTCCTTTTTTTATGTTAACGGTAGCGTTTTGGGCATTCTAGCATCAAGATAAGTAGCCTTTAGTAGTTTTTTTAATAACACTTTATTGTAAATCATCCCTCAAGATTCAAGATTCAAGATTGTTTATTGTCATGTGCACAGTTAAACAGACAGCTTGCCATACAATGAAAATCTTACTTTGCTAGTCCGCCCTTCACACAAAATCACACAATACTTAACCCATTCTCCGCCAATCACGTGTTAAGGCGGGTTTCTCCGCCATGCGTTGTCTGCCAATCACGCCGTAAGGCGTGTTTGAGATCAATATTTCATATTTTCGTCATGGTATTCATATTTCACCCACGGAGTCTTGGCTGATGCTGTCTGAGCCATCACAACTCTGCAACGCTTCAATACCGCCACCTGGTGGCCGATCGGCGAGTTGCCAAACCGGAAGTGCCCATTGGAGCTCGGTCCGTCCCCTATTTTCGTCCGGCCACTCGTTTATCGTCCCGGGGCTCAATACAGACACCGTCGATATGGATCTTTGCCATAACTCAATAATCAACATGATTTGGACGTGTATTAGTAATATACAAACCGGAAATGGATCGCATCAACATCCCATAATTGGGATCTGTTTGCTCCACTCTCATCGCCCAACGCTACGAGGAGACTGGGGTGAGTTTCAGCGTTTTTCTTTATCATTTTCGATACAAACTGCTCTGATCAATATATCACCCATACTACATAAATCATTTAACGTCGGTCATTGAATTATAAACGACCCCCCCCCCCTCCGTTCACCCGCAGATGATCAGTCATGACGTTTAGGACCATGTACAGTTGACATTTTTAATATAGCATGGATCGGTATCAAACTGCATTTGATAATCTAATATATGCATTTATGCCTATATCTCACGTTCTATGAAATACTGCAGAAAACGATAAAAACATATTTATACTCTAGACGGTATTTTAGTATGAATGTGTGAATGAAAAAGTAAAACGTTCCTACATCCTGAACGATAGATAATTGATGTTGAATGGGCCATAGTAATGTCAATTTAGCAATACAATTTAAAAAGTTATAGCTCTGCAAAGAAGGTGAACATCTCCATAGACAAATAGCGCTGGCAGAGGATGGTTTAGGATGATCAAAGTGGTGGCAGAGAATGGGTTAACTTAAACATATTTAAATACAAGCGAGTGCTAGAAAATAAGGTAAAAATAGATAAATATAATATATACAAGGCACAGTAACATTGCACGTTCCGATCAGTATTTACATATAAATGGAGGTGACAGTGAGTCACAGCAGCAGTTAAAAAGTGTCTTTAGTGATTCATAGTTCGGGGGAAGGGTGACAGTGTGTTCACAGCAGTAATCAGGTCAGAGTGTCTGCCAAGAAGGTGTGTAGGGTGGGGGGTCTAGGTGGAGGAGCTGGCATTCATGAGCCTGATGGCCTGTGGGTAGAAACTGTTTGTCAGTCTCGTAGTTCTGGCTTTCAGACTCCTGTATCGCCTGCCTGATGGCAGGAGGTTGAAGAGTCTGTGTTGGGGGTGTGTACTGTCCTTAACACAAAGAGTGCCATCTTTCCTGGCTCGCTCTGAGGGGGAGGAGCTCTTGTAGAGCAATCGCTAGGAGATCTCCTCGCCTCAAAACCTATAGTTTCCCGTATACGAGTAATTACATATAAACGAGTAATCGCGATCGCCGATGGGATCATTGGAATTATTCTTTTTGGAGTAGCTTCTGGCTAAGGTAAGGTATATTCTATGTTTATTTTACCAAACCTGGTAACGATGTTGTATCTTACCAGACCTAAACCAAGCTTTTAGTAACAATCGCATTTTCGGGGTAAGACCACCCCCCCCCCCCCCCCCCCCCCCCCTTGATGATTTTGTGATGGCGGTTTCAGGCGATCAACCAGAACGATTTGGGCTTATTGCATAAAACGCGTATCTTGCAATCTATGAAAAAAGACTGGATTATTTTGGAAATGGGCCATGTAGCGTGTAACAAACTACAGTGTGTAGAAATGAACAGATTAGTCAGTAATGGACTATGATGAACAATGCCTGTAAAATGAGCCTACTATTGTCTTCATAGCTATAATACAGAACACACGATGGGTCTGCAAACATCGATAAAATGGTGAATAACGCTGGCGCAATTTAGTAAAGATGGCGAAAGCTGGTGGCAGTCAATTAGTTAAAGGCATAGGCGTTGGGTGAGCCGAACATTAGGAGAGGCTATGTCGCGTGGAGTGCGCAAAATCTTTCCTTTTTTCTTTTTTGTCAATACACACACCCACTAGGCTATGCGAGCCCCACTCATTTAATATATAGTGCAAATTAAGTGTTCAAATGAAGGCATCCAATAATAGATTAACCATTGTCTTACCTTAATGCAGCAAAATGCAACGTTTCGTCTAGGCATCAATGATCTTTTCTGCTTTAACTTTGTCTGTGAGATCACTTTCAATGTGAATCAGACTCAGAGTTGACTATCTCTCCTGGTGCATTGTTGTTCTTAGTTTCGGATGTGATGTGCCTCATTGCTGAGAAAGACCGTTCATCATTGAGGGCAACAGTACTGTATATTTGCACATTGTATATGTAGCAAATGTAACAGTACTATATACCTGTATGTCATGTATGTCCCTATGTCATAAATGTCATGATGTCATGTATGTTGTGTATGTCATGAATGTCACTATGAATTGAAAATGGGGGACCCTGATGTAAACAAGACAAACGTCTTTCTCTGGTCTGCATCCCCTTAACAATTGTGTGTATTGAGCCGTACCGTATTGTACCCATTCTGCAATCTGTTAAATAAAGTTTTCATTCATTCATTCATTCATTCATTCATTCATTCATTCATTCATTCATTCATTCATTCACACAACTTGAATCACAAGTTGCGGTGCTGACAGCAATGAAGGGAACGTTTTTCGTCATATGGATCTCATCATGCTTTGAAAACAATGTACATACAGTAGCTCTAAAAAGTTTCCACGATTTGATGAACTCTGACTCTCATCATGTCCTCTTAGAGCAAGCCCTTGTATGCCAAGATAAAGCAACATACAGCCTCAGGTGATCCGTAGTTATGCCCAGGGGCAGCCCGGTGCAGCTTCTAAATTACTTTGTTTATATGTTGCCTTGGAAAAATACTGTATATCCATTTTGCTTTTTGAAATTTTACTCAAAATAGCGCGCTGGTGTTCGCTTCAAAGCGATTGGCGGGCGGAAATTCGGAATGCAGATGTTTACAAAAAATAAAGTACAGTATGCTTTGCTGCGGCCTGCGGATTATCATGTGATTGGCTACATTATTAAACCTGAGCCTATGCGTGATTGGTTACTGCCTGTACTTGGAATGTTAAACGTCGCCACCTAGCCGATTGACACCTTGGCCGGCCAGCGGGCAGCAGCACAACACACACACAATATAATAGCCTATATAATGCTGCGCTGCAGCCTGCGCACATATATTATATATACATTTCTAAATTCCCAGCATAACATTTGGGTAGGTGTAGCATTCATTATCCGCCGCCTATGGTTAAAGGTAATTTATTTTGTTTATATAATGCGCAATAATAGATAGTTAAAATACATTTTTTAGAAGGAATAGTCAAATGTCATTTTGAAAGCCCTACAAAGAGGGGCATACAATAACATTTTCCTGTACTTCACAGTGCCATGAATGAATTGCAGCATGAGAGACAAGACACCATCACCACACCGTCAAATTTAGCCGCGTCCCAGCTTGCTTGCGCAATATCATGATAATATCATAACATTTTCCTATGCTCATATTTGCTCAAACTCACAGCATGCACTCACAGCACAGATCGTTTCAGTAGTATATATAGTCTGGTAAGAAATGCAAAAAAGAAAGCTTTGTAAAAAATCCACTTTTATAGCTGAATCTAAAACATTTACTTCCATGTTCTTCTCATCTTCTACTTGTATTTGATTAAGCTGCTGCAGAGAATTAGATGAGTGTGTCCATGGTAACACATTCAATGACAACTCATCAAAAGATGATGATAATTGCGGAAGTGGGCGTTTTAATTACAGACGGAGCTATAAATGTAGATTTCTACAAAGCTGGGATGAGTTTTCCTTTTTGCGTTTCTTGCCAGACTATATATAATATTAACACAATCAAGTAGCTGTGTTTAGTGTGTGAGTGCCTGTTGCGAGTTTGAGCAAGCTGAAACTGGTTTCCAACTTTTCATCTGAAGGAAAATGGAAAGGGTGTAGATCAGGGACAGGAAGTGATGTCAAGACAGTGCCATCACTTGAAGAGTTTTATCACTGCCATGTCTGTCCGAGTAGTTGGCACCGTAATGACTAGAAAACCCTCAATTCATTCCTGTAAGAGAGGAGCTGACAAGTGACAACCGCCATCCAGTCAGCAGAGCTGGTATACCTTCAGCCCACAGTACATAATTGCCCCATAAAACAATGAAACCAATTGCCTCTCAAGGGCAGGTTCAACCTGGTGCTACAAAAGGCCATTAAATTTCATACGGTATGAAATGGAAGGTCACGCACACAAAACATGGAATACTATAAACAGTCTCACAGACTGTACCTCTGCAGATCCTACACCTGCTGTGGTCAATATGAGAGTATTATAAACTACAGGTGAACTGTGCATCAGGTGCTTGCCTTTCTTTCCCCTCTCAAGCTAATGAAACACACAAAGCTATCTTTTACCCACGTGTAAAATATAAATGTATAAATGTGTACAGTAACATATTCCCCACATTTCTGGCGTAATATGGATGGCCGTAGGCGGGTAGGCCTGTGTAGCAGGAAGAGAATCCAGCAGCTTTCTTTAGAAGCCATCACGTCATTAGACGGATGCCGCTTTGCGCCGCGCCGCCATCAGTGAGCTGTGTAATCTGGCTCTGACGGCGTTGTCATGCATCACCATTACCCAGGGAACCACAGGGCAGATCCACTGTGGTGGAGGTGTGATAAGTGTTCTGGGAGATGGAAGCGAGAGATGCTTAATCACCAGACCTCCGTGGCTGCTAACAACCAGTTTTCATATTAAGACAAAGCCCCCATTCGGATCCTAATTGTCCCGGGTTGACAGCTCCTTCATAAGATGTCATTTAGCTTGCCGGCACGGCCGACTGCAATTCCACAGGCGTGTCACTTCCTCTCATATGGCAGTCTCGTTGTGCCGTCTTGTGACACAGCACTCGGGAGGCATAATGATTCATAAGGTTTTTCATCAAAAGCTAAACCATTGTGCTAGTTGTAGAGTGTTGTGGAATTATTATCATGTCATTATAGATCTGTGTTGAGATATCATACATATTTTATCTAGGGATGCACCGAATATTCGGCCACTGAAAATTATCGGCCGACAATGGTTAAAAAGGGCACTTTCGGCTTTCGGCCGAAAGGGTTTTAGCACCGAAAATATATCACTGAATGTCAAATAACAGGGTTACGTTCGTAACCTAACGTGTTGTTGTGATGACGTAATCAAAACACGGCTACAGACATAGCATGTGCAACGTGTAACGTGAGCAGCTTGGCAGCTCTTCCTGCGTTCTACAGCCTGATAACTAACTCCTCTTGGGAGTCGCGCTGTTTCTATGTAAAATCTGCGAGCAACGCATCCAATAAATGCGTCTTTAACATGCTTTAAATCCTCGCCATTACTATATGCCCGTCACGGTTAAAAACCTTTTTAACTAACGTTAGCGTTAAGCTAGCTAACAACGCTTCCATTCCTCTTTCACTAGTCTCGCTTAAGCTACGTCATCCCCTGCTAAGAGTCACGGGAGATGTAGTAAATACAACAGTCCTTCCATGTAGGCTAGAACGCTGTGAATTATGACTCAGTAACCACTACACTACAGTAACATCATTAAGTCTGCTATAAGCTATTCTCCCTCTCGTGTGTGTGTGTCTTTATGCAGATCTTTATGCAGTTTTAAAGCACTTGGCTTTGTTCTGAATGCACTTTGTTGTAGTTATCCTACAGAGAAAAGAAAATGCACTTGACTTTAATGCACATTTTGATGTATGCAAAGAGAACATTTTTAAATTGTACAATCTTTCAGCAGTCAGTCTGGAATTAATGTATGCATTCAAAAGTGCTGAATAAATGTTTTATGGGCCCATAATAGTGATTATTAATATTATTTAAGTTAAGTTTTGCCATAATCAGGTAGCAAAAAAGAAAAGAAATAATACATTATATATATATTTATATTAATCATTTTCGGCCTTTCGGCATTCGGTTTTCGGCCAACTGTTTCCTATTTTTGGTATCGGTTTCGGCCAAGAATTTCCCATTCGGTGCATCCCTAATTTTATCATTGTACAACTTGACTGGGTTAATATGCTCAGATAACTACTACAGTATGTGTGTATCTCTTGTTAGGACTTCAAGGCTATATTTTCTTTTCCTAACCAGCCAAAGCAAGGTGGTATTATTACTTCCCCTACTGAGAACCCAGTTTGTTTATATTTTCATCATCATATCTGATGTATAATGTTACGTCTATTTCTGTGTATAATGTACGTTCTGACCAGACCTCTTGGTCACTTTATGGTCAGACGCTTGTGTGTGAACATGTTGTCTCTGATTGTAAACTGTCCTTTCTACTGTGGCCACAGAGGAAATTATTAAACTAAGCTTTCTATTTTTTAATAACTCGACTCGAATGATTTATACAGCGGCTCATCTTTTGTCCTTTAATATTTTCCGTAACAAGAGTGAGACTGAAGAGAAACATTTTCCAACGTGGGGTCTGGGAACCCACAGGGGTTCTTGAAGGGGTTCAAGCAGGTCCCTAGAAAAATGGGGAATCATTCAATTTCACTATTTCACACTCACTCTAAGAGTGATTATAAAGCCGGTAGCTCAAATCAAGCAATCTGATTGGTTCATAGCCATTGTTGTGAAGGATCAGATTAAACCGAATATATATATTTATTTATGGATATATATTTAATAGTATTTGTATATCGTTTGATATCCCTTGTATATTCCTTGTACATATACACTGAATATCCCTTTAGTCTACTAACAGCCCATAATAGTTTCATTCTCTCATTGGACAAGAACTTGGCGCCAGCAGCCAAGCCCCTTGGTTCAAGTTCAATCGTGCCGACGAACATGTCGTTACTAGCCCCGGTTCCGCGTAGGAATACGTCTGCCGAAATACGAATGGTACTATTTGTTCACAGCGCATATATATATGGCGCAAGTAAAGTAGAACTTTCTTTTAGTCCCTTAGCCCTTAGTTCTTTACCCTCCAACCTAGTGGCAAGACGTTAAGCCTCACCCACGATACACGTGTGGTGCAGTATGGTCAACTTGGCCTCAGAATGGCATTGAGACATTGTGTGGATTAATAGTTGAATTGTCATAGTTTGGCACTATACCGTCGAGTGGGACGTATTTCTATTAAGTTAATAATAGTCTATTATGTATGGTGCATCGTTCGGTTAGAGTTATAAAGTGAGCAGTACCTCCATCGCTTTCCTCGCGTTATCTAGAGTCTTAACCAGGCTGGGCAGACCACGTGTGGTGCTTTCATCCGAGGAGTTCTGGGCCAGGACGAGTGGACCTGCACATTGGATTACCTTACCCGGACGACGGCGAGCCCTACACGGCTTGGATTATCTACTTGCTTTGGGTGCTTTGATTATGCCATGGATAACAGCCAACACTGGTGAGTGTTGGAACTACCCCCCGAGAGGAGTCCAGGTGAGACGGCGCTCTACCCCGAGTGAGGTCGCCTCACGTCTCTTCGTTGTGGACCGGCAGCTACCGTCTACAAGAGGGCCCAGCTGTATTCATCTGTGGACCAAGGTTCTGTGGGCACCGTGTTCAGCACTCTGAATTCTCCCAAGAAATCGTTGGCCAGATGGGATATCGCCAGCGGCTCTCCTAACCCCCCCCCCCCCCCCCTACTGACTTACAACCAGCGGGACCCCCTTTAGTGTATCCAGCTATAATCATTTAAGTACCATCGCTATAGTTCCCTAAAGAACCAGGTTGTATACTTGCTTCCTGCGTAACCAGAGATTGGACATTCAATGTTGATTTGCCTACGAATACTCATTTGCCTTACAAGTGCATTCAAATCATAAATGTCATTAAGTGAACGTTGTATATACCCTTTGCTATATATTAAATATTCGATTTATACATTTGTGTGGACTTGGTTTCATGGTGGGAAAGTGTTCATCATATCTATATCATGTACTGTGTGGCCAGTAGTTAAAGTACATAAAGCGGTAGTGGTTTAATGATACCATACTTATCAATACAGTCAGGGAATTGTACCCCTCAGTTACAATTGGTCCTTCGAGCCGGAGGGTAACTAGTGTAATATTAATATAGTGTTATTAATATTGAAATGGCCTATGATGAACACTCCACGAAACGGTCCTCCTAACGTAGAACGCCCGCGGCGCAGACGACAGACACCTCAGTACTTAGAGGATTACGCTGTCAGTCAACTACCTAGCCTTCTACAAACGGTAAACGCGGTAAAAGTAGAAAGTAAAATTATGTCTGACCTTAACGACCAGGTTACCCCGACCACAGAGGCCCTAGTGGGTTCTAATGTAACTGACCAAGCTCACGGTGGGGACCAGGAGGGAGCTGACATGCCTTTACCCCCCACCAATACCGAAGAAGTAGTCCCCGACCAGCCCCGGGAGGAAGACAACCCTACAGAGAGAGAACTCTGCACGGAACAAGAAGAGGAGAGCGCCGAGGAGATAGAGCTCCAGGACTCCCCAACGAGTACAGCCAGGAGCGGCTCACCTCTACAACCGTCTTCCCCCAGCGAAGCGGAGAGGATGCTATCACAGGTGTTCCTCGTCAGCCTGACAGCCTCTACCGAACGCGATCGACTCCAGGGTGAACGCGATCGACTTCAGGGTGAACGCGATCGACTCCAGACACAGCAACGGAGCGAAGAAGAGCGCATACGCCTGGAGATGAGACGCCTTCAGACGGAAGAGAATATGGCAAGAGACCGAGCAGACACCCAGCGTGCCGCTGCCGGTGCCCAAAGAGAAACAGAGCGCGACCTCGCTCTCATCCAGCGCGAAACCGAGCGCGACAGACTACAGGGCAAGCGCGACAGACTACAAGCCGAGCGCGACAAGTTACAAGCGCAGCTAATGGAGCAGCTGATCCTCAAGGCAACACCCTCTCCCTCCGCCAGGGGTTCAAGGAACTCGTCGAGACAACAGTCAAGGGCAGCGTCTCCTAACCGAGCAAGCGACCCTGAACTTGACCAACAGACCAAGCCTATACCCCCCGCAGACCCCCTTCCCCGACCGGTCCAAGCGAGACCCAGCTACAAGGAAGGAGCGGCATACACTGCGGAGAAGCTAAATAAACGACTACAGGATCTAGAGGACCTGATAGAAGAAGAAGAGGGAGAGGAGGAGAACCAAGCCCGACGACAGCACAGTACTCCACCGGACCAGGAGGTCCAGTACAGCCCAGGCTATACCCCCGCGGCGCTGCGCTACAGACCCCCGACTCTATTCACGGGTGAGCACGACGCACGACCAGCCCCGAGGAATAGCACCTGGACCAGCGGGCCATGGTACCCTGCCGGTACCAGCCCACAGAGAGGCGCAAGAGGAGACTCGCCTAGGAGGCCTCTCCCCCAACGCTCGCCGATGTATCAGCCATCCACGGCGTCATACATTGCCACACCGACCATCCCAGACTTCACCCATGAGAATCGGGCACAGTACACGGAGCTCCGAATGTGCTTAGAGACAATGATGGTGGATGTCGTTGATGAACGTCACAAGTATGCAATATTACTGAAGCACCTGAAAGTACCCCGAGCGCACAATATAGCGCTAGCCTATGCCACCTCTACGACCCCATACACCGCGGCTCTAGCAGCGCTGGACCAGAGATATGGACGTATATGGGATTACGTAATCCAAGAGATAAGGCATATTGACCGCCTACCCCCAGCAACAGACAATCGCTCATTAGACGACCTGTCTATAAAAGTGCAGTCCCTGGTAGGGATGCTGGGAGCGCAACGAGAAAAGGGTATGCACGAGCTATACGCCAACTCTAACGTCGAGAGGATTTTAGAGAAGCTGCCACCCGCCAGACAAGAGCGCTTCAGGCGGCAGAGAGACCACCATGATCCTAACGGTCCCGAACCATCCCTCCTCGATCTAGCCGACTTCCTGGCGAGAGAAGTCAGCAGCTTACGACTGGATACGTTCGTGCGGAGCACACCAAGCTCCAGAGAGGGACCCAGGAGAATAAACGATGGAAGAAGATCGGTGACTGTCATGCACCAATCAGAATCAGTACCGAGCAGTAAGAACCACAGTACCCCCTCGAGGAAAGAGAAGTGGAAGATGGTGTGCCCGTACTGCGAGAAGGAACACTGGCTGTCACAATGTGACCTGTTCACCAAGATGAATGCAGAAGAAGTGAGTCAATGGATAAAGTCCAACAGGCGCTGTTACCGATGTGCGCGCAGTCACATGGCAGCCGAGTGCCGCCTAAAGAAGAGGTGCAGTCGGTGTGACGGAGCCCACCTAGATGTCCTACACGACAGTAACAGAAGAAAGCCTGCACCTGCACCATCGAGCAGCACCAAAGCAAGTGTCATGTACATTGACCCCGCCAGCAGCAGCGGCGCCCAAGTGCTCTTAAAGGTAGTCCGTGTAACATTGAGCTACCAAGATAAAGTCATGGACACTTACGCCGTCCTTGATGACGGGTCAGAGAAGACCCTTCTGCTCGCGTCCGCTGCGGCCCAGCTGGGACTGCGGGGGAGCGAGAACCAAATGACGATTCGGACAATAAGAAGAGATTTAAAGACGATAAAAGGCGAGAATGTCTCCTTCACTATCGCAGCAAGCGGGCAGCCAGAGCGACGGTATAGGATTACAAATGCTTTCACCAGCCAAGAAATAGGACTATCACAGTACACCTACCCCATCGCCAAGCTGATGGATAAATATGTGCACCTGCGTCAACTACCTATCCCGCTCATAGACGGCGCCACCCCGACCCTGCTGATAGGCTCCGACCATGCAGACCTCATAGTCCCGATAGACCGGGTCCATACAGGACCCAGAGGCTGTCCTGCAGCAGTCGAGACCCGCCTAGGATGGACACTACAAGGCCCCCTCGCTAAATCTCTCAACCGAACAGCAGCCACTAGCTGCCTCCACTCCAGAGTGACAGAAGAAGACACCACTCTCCTGCAGCATGTCGAGAGGCTATGGACACTAGAGACAATGCCCTTTAAGAACGAAAAGAAAGACATTCGTTCTAAAGAAGACATTTACGCCATAAACCTCCTCGAGCAAGGGACAAAGAGAGTCACAGTCGGCGGAGTGATGAGATACGCAACTCCACTCCTGAGGCGAGAGGGAATGCCCACCTTTCACGCAAAGAAAGACGCTACGGAGCGGTATCTATTGAACACAGAGCGGCGCCTAGCCAAAGACCCCGCTCAAGAGAGTGTGTACCGCGCTGAGATTGAGAAGCTAATCACAGCGGGACACGTGACAAAGATTGACATTAAAGAGGCCGATCAGACGACCGAATCATGGTACGTGCCGCACCACAAGGTCCACCACAACGGCAAGGATCGCATTGTGTTTAACTGCAGCTACCAGATCGGATCCCAAAATCTGAATAAAGAGCTCTTGCCCGGCCCCACACTCGGCCCCTCTCTACTAGGCGTGCTACTACGCTTCCGCCAGGACAAGGTGGCTATCAGCGGGGATATCAAAGGGATGTTCCTGCAGGTGAGACTAGTGGAGGAGGATAAGCCCCTACTGCGGTTCCTATGGAGAGAGAGGACCGGAGATGAGCACCCAGCCATCTACCAATGGGAAGTCCTCCCCTTCGGAACCACATGCAGCCCGTGCTGTGCTACATTTGCACTACAGAAACACGTCGCAGAGGACCCAGCAGCAGATGAAGAGGTCCGACACAGTGTGAAGAACAGTTTCTACGTGGACAACTGTTTACAAAGCGTTTCGACTCAAGAAGAAGCCGAGGTTCTCCTACTCAAGCTACGCGCCTCCCTGATCAAAGGCGGCTTTGATCTCAGGCAGTGGGCCAGCAGCGACCCGCACGTATTGCGCAGCCTCTCCCCCGCGGACAAGGCTGCCAGCAGCGAGACCTGGATGGCGACCATCCCAGGAGAAGCCCAAGAAATGACACTAGGACTAGTCTGGCGCTTCAAAACAGACTCGCTCCACTATAGACACAAACCCCTGACCACGGAGCAGGGAAGGTCGACGGCGATACCGACCACCAGACGGAGTGTGTACAGAACACTCGCCAGACAATATGACCCGTTGGGATGTATTCTACCTTACACCACCAGGGCAAAGATGATTGTACGAGCACTATGGGACAAGGACCAGGGCTGGGACGACCCAATACCCGCACCCCTTGCCTCCACATGGAGAGAGTGGGAGACGGAACTCCGCTCACTCCCAGGCGTCAATATACGCCGCAGCTACTTCCCACCCACAGTGAGGCCAGAGACATGCAAGATGGATCTACACGTCTTCAGTGACGCCTCCGAAGTAGCCTATGGATCGGTGGCCTACTTGCGTGCCCAAGAGAAGGGAGGAGAGATACACACTGCTTTCATCCTGGCTCGCTCAAGAATAGCCCCACGAAAGCAACAATCTATCCCGCGTCTAGAGCTCTGCGCAGCCCTAGCAGGAGCGCATCTAGCCACGTTAATCCAACGTGAACTCACCATTCCGGTGCACAGAACAATCTTGTGGTCAGATTCCACGACAGTACTCACATGGATCAAGTCTGATTCATGCAGATACAAGGTCTTCGTGGGAGTCAGAGTCACAGAGATTCAAGAGTTAACAGAAGCAGCGAGCTGGCGGTATGTGGACACCAAACACAACCCAGCTGACGTCATCACCCGGGGAATGTCCCTAGATGACCTCACCCGTCGCAACATCTACAGTGACGGACCAGAGTTCCTCAAGCTCCCGGAAGAAGAGTGGCCTACGCCCACCCCACGGGAAGCGAGTAAAGAGGAGGCTGAGAACAAGAAACCTATGTTCTGTGGACTGAGCACAGTCGCCTCCACAGACCCCAACATAGATGATTGCCTCACCCTACAGAGTGCGCAACTAAAGACATTTCTGCGGCACCACCCAGAGATTCAGCCCACTGCCGACATTTCAGCAGCTGACTACGAAGAAGCAGAACTTCTTCTACTACAACGAGCCCAGAGAGACTCGTTCCCCGATGAGCTAGACTGTCTACAGGGAGGAAAGCCCGTCCCATCAGACAGCAGATTGCTCCACCTGGCACCCGAGAGCGACGCCCATAATCTCATCAGAGTGGGTGGTCGTCTGCGGAGAGCCCCCGATCTACCGGATGACGTTAAGTACCCGATAGTCTTGAACAGCCGACACAAGGTCACAGAGCTGATCATAAAGAAATACGACGAGGATGTGCACCACGCAGGAGCCGAGAGAGTCTTCGCGGAGATCAGACGTCGCTATTGGATACTTCAAGGAAGAGAAGCGGTGCGACGCTTCCAGCGAACCTGTCTAGACTGCCGAAAGTGGCGCGCGCAGCCCAGCATACCCCGGACGGCTGGCCGCGTAAGCAAAGTGATCACCGGTGCCGATGGCAAGGTCCGAGCAGCTGAGGTGCTCGTCCAAGGGCGAACTTACACACGACCCGTGGCGAGGCTAATAGAACTGCCCAGACTCCCAGACACTATCGATGACGACCATGACCCCACAACTTTGTGAGTTGACTGACCCTTACAGCGGACCTTGAGTGGTAGACAGTGCGGTTAATCTGTCTCTGCTTAGCTAATTAGGTGGGACTAATTAGGGGGCGGCTGTTGTGAAGGATCAGATTAAACCGAATATATATATTTATTTATGGATATATATTTAATAGTATTTGTATATCGTTTGATATCCCTTGTATATTCCTTGTACATATACACTGAATATCCCTTTAGTCTACTAACAGCCCATAATAGTTTCAATCTCTCATTGGACAAGAACTTGGCGCCAGCAGCCAAGCCCCTTGGTTCAAGTTCAATCGTGCCGACGAACATGTCGTTACTAGCCCCGGTTCCGCGTAGGAATACGTCTGCCGAAATACGAATGGTACTATTTGTTCACAGCGCATATATATATGGCGCAAGTAAAGTAGAACTTTCTTTTAGTCCCTTAGCCCTTAGTTCTTTACCCTCCAACCTAGTGGCAAGACGTTAAGCCTCACCCACGATACACGTGTGGTGCAGTATGGTCAACTTGGCCTCAGAATGGCATTGAGACATCGTGTGGATTAATAGTTGAATTGTCATAGTTTGGCACTATACCGTCGAGTGGGACGTATTTCTATTAAGTTAATAATAGTCTATTATGTATGGTGCATCGTTCGGTTAGAGTTATAAAGTGAGCAGTACCTCCATCGCTTTCCTCGCGTTATCTAGAGTCTTAACCAGGCTGGGCAGACCACGTGTGGTGCTTTCATCCGAGGAGTTCTGGGCCAGGACGAGTGGACCTGCACATTGGATTACCTTACCCGGACGACGGCGAGCCCTACACGGCTTGGATTATCTACTTGCTTTGGGTGCTTTGATTATGCCATGGATAACAGCCAACACTGGTGAGTGTTGGAACTACCCCCCGAGAGGAGTCCAGGTGAGACGGCGCTCTACCCCGAGTGAGGTCGCCTCACGTCTCTTCGTTGTGGACCGGCAGCTACCGTCTACAAGAGGGCCCAGCTGTATTCATCTGTGGACCAAGGTTCTGTGGGCACCGTGTTCAGCACTCTGAATTCTCCCAAGAAATCGTTGGCCAGATGGGATATCGCCAGCGGCTCTCCTAACCCCCCCCCCCCCCCCTACTGACTTACAACCAGCGGGACCCCCTTTAGTGTATCCAGCTATAATCATTTAAGTACCATCGCTATAGTTCCCTAAAGAACCAGGTTGTATACTTGCTTCCTGCGTAACCAGAGATTGGACATTCAATGTTGATTTGCCTACGAATACTCATTTGCCTTACAAGTGCATTCAAATCATAAATGTCATTAAGTGAACGTTGTATACCCTTTGCTATATATTAAATATTCGATTTATACATTTGTGTGGACTTGGTTTCATGGTGGGAAAGTGTTCATCATATCTATATCATGTACTGTGTGGCCAGTAGTTAAAGTACATAAAGCGGTAGTGGTTTAATGATACCATACTTATCAATACAGTCAGGGAATTGTACCCCTCAGTTACAGCCATGGTATAATGAGCGTATATCCACGGCTATAATTCCTTTTCACAAGTCAGTAGCCTATCACTCCGCGTCTGATGATTTTTTTTAGCCTTGTTAAATGTGACGGTCTGGTCTAGGGTGGAGACTGGGGCTGACATGCAGATTGGGGAATCCCTCGCGTCACGGCACACACATAATTATGCCCATATATGGACCAAGAGAGGTTCAAAATGTCTGTTAGCGTCATCTGAATCAGATAAATTACGTTAAAACAGCGTTCAGCCTTGGTAAGTAGTCGGCATATCTGCTCGACTATGAAAAAAGGAATGCCAGCTAGTTGTTAGTGTGTTCAGTGCAGGCAGTCAGGAGGTCCTATTTTATTTGGATTATTATTTACTAATAAAAATGTACTAATAAAACGTAAACATTTAAATTGAAGTGTGTCTTAATTTCATATTGCCATAGCCTACTTGGTAACCGTTTTATAAAAGCAATAGCTCACTTCAGGCCATGGCATAATATGGTATTATATCACAGCTATGCCCAACCATGCATGGCCTGTTGTGAGCTATTGCTTAATTATAACACTCTCTACTGTTCTCTACTGTTATCTCATCAACTACAGTATAAACAACTATGGAATTCTGGTCCTGGTTTGAGAAACACTAGTTTAATAATAATAATAATACATCCATTTTATATAGCGCTTTTCCAGGTGCTCAAAGACGCTTTACATGGGTAGAAGGGACACAACTATGGCAAAACAAAAACAGAACAAAATAATACATGACAAAATAAAATAAAACTGACAGAATTAAAGGTCAAAAGCTAGATTGAAAAGGTGGGTTTTGAGGGCTGATTTAAAAGATGTCAGGGTGTTTGCATCACGGATATGGCTGGGGAGGGCATTCCAGAGGGAGGGGGCAGCAGCAGCAAAGGCAAAGTTTAAAGTATTAGTGTACTGTATGACTGAACACTGGTTTAAAGTATTAGTGTACTGTATGACTGAACACTGGTTTAAAGTATTAGTGTACTGTATGACTGAAAAAGGCCCTATTTGTGAGTACAATTCAGTTTGTGGCTTTGATATCAACCACGTCATGCTCACAGAATTATAGCAGCATTTAATCCAC
>NC_140165.1:213619466-213666966 GCF_963971535.1 Notolepis coatsorum | reverse complement strand
CAGGGTCCCACCTCTCATTCAGTGATGGGATAAATACAGGTCATTTACTTAAAGGGACAGTTCACAAAAAATGTATATGCTTGGACAATACAGACTTGATATTTCATTACCCTAGTTATACAGTCAACATATATGGTAACAATAAAATACAGAAGACAATGTGATGAAGAGAATGCTGACCATTCACACATGTTTTTACTATGCCTCATGATAACACACTAATGTTGGAAAGAGATTCTAGGATGATTTGGTTATTATAAAATAATGCACAGAGTAGTAAAGCAAAGTTACTCCCGGACTGCGTGCAACATTTTATTTCAATAGAGGTGATTTGAGAGATGTGTGTACGTTTTCTGTTCAAAAAGCTAAGAAAGAGATTAAAAGGAGATGTATTTCTATTGTTGGGGTTCACTTATGGTACACTTATATGGTGCTGATATACATTTAATAATAAATAACTCTTTCTGCTTAAGTGCTATAGCTATTTTTGAAGTTTACAAATGTAAATAATGTTTATTTAGTTATTTTTAGTTTTTTCTGTTTTGGAGGCTTCATTTGATAAGAATATAGGACAGGCATATACTGTATAAGCATTATGCTTCGTCCTGTATCTTTTCTGCCACTGCCAAAATCAAATACCATTACAGTGTGTGATGACTGAATAAAACTACTACTACTACTACTACTACTACTGCTACTGCTACTGCAGTTGTGTGTGTGTGTGTGTGTGTGTGTGTGTGTGTGTGTGTGTGTGTGTGTGTGTGTGTGTGTGTGTGTGTGTGTGTGTGTGTCTGTGTGTGTGCGTGCGTGCATGCGTGTGTTCTGTGTGTGTGTGTATGTATACTTTATATGTGTGGGAATTGTCTTGGTCTATATGGGTTGTGTATATTTGTGTACTGTGTGTAAAAATATGAGTTGATGTGTACAGTATATATATATTAGGGATGTCCGATATTATCAACCTACCGATATTATCGGCCGATATCGGCATTAAAATGTGATATCGGAAAATATCGGTATCGGTTTTCAATTCTTTTTATATATATATATTTTTTTTTCATTTCTATAACCTTTATTTATCCAGGCAAGCAAGTAAGAACAAATTCTGATTTTATTTATTGTCAAAAGTATGCATAATGTTGTGTTAATTCCACAACAAGAGATATGTAATGTTAATTACATGAAATTATTCAGTTTTTTGGGAGGGGAAACCCTGCATATATCGGTATCGGTTGATATCGGTTGATATCGGTATCGGAAATTAAGAGTTGGACAATATCGGTATATCGGTATTGGTAAAAAAGCCAATATCTATATATTAGTGCTGTCAATCGATTAAAACATTTAACTCGATTAATCGCATGATTGTCCATAGTTAACTCGCGATTAATCGCAAATTAATCGCATTTTTTTTCTTTCTTTTTTTCTACCTTAAGCGGATCTTTTTCAAGTTCCAAGTTTTAATACTCTTATCAACATGCGAGTCAACAAATGCTTGCTTTATGCAGCCATTTAACACAAAAGGATGACCCTCATGCATTGCAAATTTGCATCAAATTCAAAACAGAGTGATGCACAAAATTACTTAAAAGAAAATAATAATTTAAAACAATGAATAAAGTGTGCATGAAATAATAGGGGAAAGAAAACGTTAGGAACTTGTTACATTCACCCACACAAGGGCTGAGTACTCAGTCCAGTGTTCATTTTGGCAGCTATTTTCATTTTAGTTTTAGTCTTAGTCATGTGTCAAGTGCTCCTTTTTCGTTTTCATCATATTTAGTCATCTTCATTTATTTTTCGTTTAGTCAGTTTTAGTCAACTAAATGTCTGAGCATTTTAGTCTTAGTAAGTTTTTGTCTCAATTTTGTCTTTTTTGTTTTAGTCTAGATTTAGTCGACATACGGATGACATTTTTGTCTATTTTTAGTTAATGGAAAAAAACGTGTCAGAAGTCAGAAATAGTCAACATGGAACATTTTCTGATTTAAATTGTGTATTTATTTTTTAACCTAGGGGAATCTGAGTCGGTGGCACACGTGATACACAGGAAGTATATTTTGGTGTAGACATGGTCCAATGAATTGTTGCTCCTACAGTATATGTTGGTGTAGACATGGTCCAATGTATTGTTGCTCCTACAGTATATGTTGGTGTAGACATGGTCCAATGTATTGTTGCTCCTACAGTATATGTTGGTGTAGACATGGTCCAATGTATGCATCAAAGAGAGCATTACGGATGTGGTGACGTTGTTTCTGACCAGAGAGACAACGCTGAACTCTGTCTGTCTTCTGTCTCTTTCCTTTCTCTCTGCCATGTCTGTCCTCTCTCTGCTGTGTCTGTCCCCTCTCTCTGCTGTGTCTGTCCTCTCTGTCATGTCTGTCCTCTCTGACTCTCTCTCTCTGCTGTGTCTGGCAGCGGTTTATTCTATAACAACAGGATACTGTAAACTAAGTAAACAGAACACACAGTAGTACTAGTAGTAGTACACACTGATTGCAATCTGCTTGCATAAAACCATTATATAAAATCACATTCTGAGGTCAGTGTTAAAGTGCCACATGGAAGAGGTCTGGTTAGTGGTTAGAGTTAGAGGTGGTCTAGGTCTGGTTAGGGTAACTTAGGGGTAGTTAAGCATTCATTATAATTTATTATTATTATTTAGATAGATGGATGTAAAGGGCTAGACCAACTCTTAACCCCTATCCGGACCTAGACCACCTCTAAGTCACAACCCTAACTTAGGGGTTAGAGTTAGAGGCGGTCTAGGTCTGGTTAGGGGTTAGAGTTAGAGGTGGTCTAGTTCTGGTTATACTGATCCGATACCAGTGCATACATAAAAAAAAAAAAATATATATATATTATATAAATTATAAAACTTTTTTTTCTTTTCTTTTTTACAGCTACTGTTTTATATATACTGTTTTTTTAGTAATAACTAGAAAGTAATGGTATTTATTCAACAACAGGTGATTGTATAGTAGGGATGACTCGATCACGTTTTTTGCCACCGATACCGATCACCGATCGTCTATGAGCCATATCGGCCGATACCGATATACCGATCGTTTTTGGTTTTATAATTGTTTTATTTTTTTTATATATTATTAAAAAAATTTTTTTTTATAAAATATATATATTATATAATCATACTTGTAGTTGTATTATCTACGAGACATCGCCACCACGCAACAAGTCAAAATGCTCGCTATCTGCAAACAGCTCCACTGTCTGTGTGTACTCGAGTAGCCTCCAGATACAGCCAGGATTCTCCGGCGCTGCAGCTGGACCCTATTTGTATACTCTGCTTTGGTCAAATCACATTCAGCATGCCCTCATGCGATGCAAGCCAGGGGCTCGAATATTCATCGAATCAATGTTATAAGACATTGATATCAGGAGCTATCTGTAGCTACTGCTAGCCAGCTAGATAACATTAAGACAACGCCTCAGTGAACTATTTAGTTTACTGGGACATTTCATATAGAGCTAACGTGAGCTAACGTTGGCTACCGAGCTAACGGAGGTATCATGCACTCGACTATTGCTGGAGCATTTGTTGATATCAGCAGCTATCAGTAGCTAGCCAGCTAGATAACGTTAGACAATGCATCATGTATTAAACTAAAAGTGAATAGTTGACTGGGTCATTTAGTTTAAACAGTAACGTTAGCTAGGTAGCTAACGTTAGCTCACGGAGGTCTCATGCACTAGAGCAGACTATTGCCGGAGGCAATAGGAGCCTCTGTGTTGACACAGGTAAGGGAGGGGCAGGGGAGGAGGGGGAGGGGCCGTGCGCTGCAGCTCTGTGTGCGTGAGAGAGAAGTCAGCGAGTGAGAACACCGCTAAGAATTGGATCATGTTTTTCGATCGGTTTTCACGATCGGTGAAAATAAAGCATTATTGGAATTCACCGATCGCATATTTATACTGAATATGGCCGATACCGATCGCTGGCCGATCGATCGGGGCATCCCTATTGTATAGATTAGTATTAGTATCATTAATTGACAACTATGCTCAATAAGTTCACCCACGGAAAGGTTGTTGGCACATTGGTTCCGCCCGGACATTATACGTTGTTGCACTTGCTACCAGAAGGCTCCGTTTAGGTTAGCTACTGTAGTAGCAGAGGCTCTGTTGTGATTTTTAATGTACAATAAATATTCAACTTTCTCTTTTGAGACTCCGCCTCAGACTCTTATCATTTGGCACTAAAAGCTAAACATTGTCACCGGTATGGCTGTCCGCATTATGTCATGTGTGGGAGAGGTCGATCAGTTAGCTACGTTAGCGTGAGCTAGCAGTTAACGCAAGCTAGTTGGAAAGACAAACAATGTAACGTTACTGGTGAAAAAGTGATTTACCTTGGAATACTCCTTTGCCAACTTGCTGTACTTTGCTTGCAGGTCTGCAGCTGGATTATGAATAGTCCCAACTTTAGCCAAGGTAACGTTAAGCTAAAACTAGCTTTTCAGATAGCTCTTCAGCTAATGCTAATAACAGAGCTCCCCGTCACACTGCTCTGTCGGGACGATGGCATAATAATAATGTGAATTATTCAAAAAGTTATAATTATTGTGTCTCGTCTTGTTTTAGTCAACAATATCAACATACATGAAGAGAAATTTCGTCCTGGATTTTGTAAATTACATTTTTGTGTCCTCAGTTGTGGTCAACGATATTTAATTAACTATTGTCGTGGAATATATTATCATGTTCTTATAGATCTGTGTTGAGACATCATGTTATATTTCCCATTACACTATTTAGTCACGTTAGCGTCACATGGTCTTCAGTAACGTGACGTCACGTCTCGTTGTCGTCATGAAAAAAACCTTTGTTGACGAACATCTTTCGTCATAATTTTCGTTGGTCAGTACACAAGGGGGAATCTCAGCCAGTCTAGGGTCCAGTACACAAAGAACACCTACTCGCTTTCTCCTCACCTTTCACTACCTCTCACCATCACAACTCTGAACAAACAATCTCTCTCTCTCTCAATACAACAACTCCAACCTCATCTCCGCTCCACTTACTCCTGACTAACCAAGTGGCTTTGTAGTGTGTGTGTCTGGGGTGTGTGCACATGAGATGTGTGTGAACTAAGTATGCGCAGGTGCATTCTATCAGTACTAATCAGCTAGTGTGTTTGTCGGGAGTGTGTGCATGTGAGATGTGTGTGAACTAATGCTGCGCAGGTGTATTATATCAGTACTAATCAGCTACCTAATTGACTCTACTCCTCCTGTGGCAGAAGTATCTCCCATCCCTCACATATCCATGGGAGGGGGGAGGAGATCTGTCACAATACATTGACATTCACAGTGTTAAGTGTAATTAATATGATTGTATGTAACTGCACTTTACTGTTCCACAAGAGGGCGCTATAGGCGTAAGGAGACGCAGCTATTGTAGCTGACGTCAGGTAGAAGGTATAAAAGGGAATGTTCCCTCCCCCTCTATCTCTTTCACTCTAACTCTCACGGAGAGTAGGGGTGGGAATCACCAGTTTCATCACGATACGATACGATATCGATTCTTTGGACAACGATACGATATTTGCCGATATCACAAAGTCTGCCACGATACGATACGATACGATTCAATTCAGGTGCCTGCGATCGATATGAGGCGATATTATGTGCCCATTTAACACAATCAGTCACATTTAGATCAACTAAAAAAAGGCTACGGAAATATCAATTGATGTATTTATTTTTGAGCTCTTCCAGACATTTAAATGAAAAACAATCTATTGTTTTTAATACAAATAGACCTCCTGTTCACTTTTGTTTTTATATATTGAGCTTTAACACACACACAGACACACACACACACACACACACACACACACACACACACACACACACACACACACACACACACACACACACACACTGTCCCCCACAGCCCCCACCCCTCCTCCTTCCAAGTCCCCTCTCTCCTCTCCTGTTCTCTCTCACGGTTAGCTGCTTAGCTTTTAAGCAGCCAACGCGACGTTCATTTAGATATTTAACGCGACGTTGGCATAAAGGAATGGCGACGATGCAACGCCTGTTATATGCATTTGACCCGTTGCGGGGAAAAAACTGCACAGACTTATATCGGCTCGCAAAATAGACGCTCTGAGTGCTTTACAGCAGACGCAAACACTGCTGTAATGTCTACACGGAGTTTCACAATACTGGGCGCCGGCGGATATGACTCGCAGGGATTTTCAAAATAAGAGTATCGCAATATGAATCGATCTTTTTACGTTGCGTCGATCCTATTTGATTATTGATAATAGATCGATATATCGATCTGGATCGGTGTATTGTCCCACCCCTAACGGAGAGTAGGTCTCGTGGTACGAATGTGCATAAGAAAATAAACCACGCCGGTTAAGGCTAAAGAGGACTTTGTCGTCATGACCAAGTTATTGTTGCTCCCCAGGTGACTCTGTCAACACACCGGCTGCATAAAAAGCATATCTTTCTGTGCGTTGAATCTCTCTCACCTTTCTTACCAGTTACACCACAGGTCTCTGAGCTAATGGAGCTTAGATTCATGATGCAAACCGATGGTTGCCGTGATAATAATTCCCCTCTGTCCCCTTGAGTCAAATGAGCTATCCAGGCCTGTCACACAGAACAGTCACACACATCAGGTGATAAATTGTTGGTGATTTATCCTTGTGCCAACTAGAATAATGTCTGCGCAGTCCATCTATTCTAGTTTTTAAAGGGGATTATGGCATCGGATTAGTGTTAAAAATAGCATGCTATTAACCTCTCCTTTTGACTTTATGGCAACAGTATAATTAGTATAGTCGTCAGACAGTGAAATGTGCTTTAGATGTGGGTCGCAGTGCAATACTTATTAAACACTGGCATTCAGCAGGCTCACAAGGAAGGCATTATTGAAAGACGGTGACCACATATATAAAAATGGACATGGTCTTCACACAGATGTATTCAAATCCTGTTACCATTCATAATTTCTTAAAACAAAAAAAACAAAAAATGTCAATAGAAAGCTATAACACTAGGTGCAGTTTCATCAACCCAATTGAAATCATTCAGATTGGAGATTTCAATTGAGCTGTTTACATGGACACTTAATAACGTTAAGAATTAGGCTACTGATTGTTTCAGTAATGATTTATTTTTTTTACTTTATATTAGGGATGTCCGATATTATCGGCCGATATCGGCATTAAAATGTGATATCGGAAAATATCGGTATCGGTTTTCAATTTTTTTATTTTATTTTTTTTACATTTCTATAGAAATGATGTCCGATATTATCGGCCTACCGATATTATCGGCCGATATCGGCATTAAAATGTGATATCGGTATCGGAAATTAAGAGTTGGACAATATCGGTATATCGGTATCGGTAAAAAAGCCAATATCGAGCATCCCTACTTTATATATATATGAAACCGGTATCACAACTCTTATCAACATGGTAGTGGACAAAAATTTCCGGATGGGTCAGAGGTCACTAGGACAACTCTACTAGTTGTCTTGCATCTGTCATCATGCTGCATCAGCATACAGGGCTCCAGGGTGCGCCCGTTTCGGTTGCATTTTGCGACCAAAACTCAGAGCTGTGCGACTGGATGTTTTCCCTTGTCGCACTGGTGCTCCCAGCTCCCAGCAGGTCTGTCTGTCTGTGTGTATGTGTGTGTGTTTATCGTTCTTTTTGTATTGCTCCCGGCTGTTCAAACTAATTTTACCGTGTGAAAGAGAGAGGAAAGTTGGTTAATTTCCACAAACTACCAGTGAAAAAAACAGTGTTGTTGGCACGTTGACTGGCTGCACTCAAGCGGCGCGATCAGCCTGTTGGACAGGGAATGAAGATCTGCAGCGAACACTTCATTGCCTCGGATTATGTTGTTGATGGTGGGAGGTTTGTCCAGAAGACCACTAATCAGCTGAAGCCCGATGCGGTTCCCTTGGTCTTCGACAGACAGACCGGCCCAGGCAGTTCAACCAGCGTCGCGGAGCATTTAGCGTGCTGGCTAAACAGGGAAATTACTTTTGTGTTTTCAGACAAATAAGCAGGATTTCACATTTGATTATAGGACCCTGTCTTACCCAAGGTACACAACAAACAAACTAGGCTCATATTGTTCAATGCTTCATCTCCCCTTTAAGATAGCAGTCCCGTCGGCCAACAAAGCTGTTTCAACAAATGTATTCACAAAATGGATGATCATTCAAACGTTATTCAAGCCTCCCGTGACCAGTAAGTAGTTACTACTACTCAACCGCAGAAATGTGCCTAAACTTTGCTAGTCAAGACTCGACAGTACGCTGGGTTGAGGCGCGGGCGGAAGTGGCCATTTTTCAAAATAAAATACCCGAAAGACTATTAGTATAGAGAGGTGTAGTGGTTACATGATTGCTGTTTCCGGCCGGTCCACCATCTTGAAAACACAATGTATTTGCCCATTGCCCATTTCTAAATCGTCTCGTTTAAAACAAATAAAGCATCAACATTTGCATGGTGTACCTTTCTGTGCGTATTCATCCACAATCTATAGCTCAACATGAAAATATTCGCAATTAATTGTAAAAAAAAATTTCAACCAAAAATGCTTAACAAATAATGTTAGTGATAGAAGGGAACTCATTTTGTGCAAAAATGGAAAGCTTTCCAAATGTTCATGAGGTAGAATTGTTACAATAGCCGATAATCCATTTTCCCAAAGATAAATCCCTATACGGGTGGACCTCGCAGGCGGTCCAAAGTGACGTCAGACTACACCTCCCTTTTTAGGAGCCAATTGTTTGCATGATTAAAAACCCTGGCTAATGTTCGAATCCCAAAAACAGGCTTGGGACAGCTCTAACTGGAGCTGAGCTGAATGTGTTAAAATAGACATAAAAAGGTGAAGCATTGGACAATGCGAGCTAACTGTAATACAATGTTATTTTTTACAATAATTTACATAACATCTTAAGAAATTACTAATGTGTATGGAAACTGACAAAAAAGGTAATGGTAAAGGTAACGCTTAAAATGTATTATTGCAGCGGCAAAAGGCGCAGTGGAAAATGTTGGGTGCACCTAAATTATGTGCTGGTGCACCTAAATTAAAAAGTTAGGCGCACTGGTGCAACCAATGTAAAAAGTTAGTCCGGAGCCCTGGCATAGTGTGTATTGCTCTGTTAAGTGCCAGAACATACTCTGACATCAAACTGGACCATTATTAATTTCATAGGGTGATCAGTTTTGTTTGTTTATTCAGAAAATGTCACCATCTCGCTACTCTGGCAGTGTTCGTATATATTTACAGTGACCTTAGCACGGTAACTGGCTAGAGTTGCTAACAAGCTGAAGTTATAGTTAGCACGTTTCCATCAGCATGAATAACAGAACGTGTGGATTTTTATTGATTACCAAGCCACTTTCTTGGCAAGGAACGATGGATTAAACGTACATTTACATTTAGTCATTTAGCTGACGCTTTTATCCAAATCGACTTACAAGTTTTGTACGACAAGTTAGCAGGAAGGGTACAAATCTATCAGATCAGTAACAATGTTCATCAAAGTGTTGAGTGCTACAGTGTAGGTTAGTATATTATTAGGACAAGTGCATGACTATTAACCTATTAACTAACGTGTCACACAGGCAGATTCACAGGAAAGGCCTCAAGATGGCTGACGTTACCAGCGTAGATGTACTCCAGTGGTAACTCAATTCACATCGACAGTAACTGCAAATAACTTTGGTCATGTGGACAGATCCATCTGGCAGGGCTTTGTGTGGAACTTGCCATTCAAAATACCTTTTTCTTTATCTACTATCGCGTTCACTTTGACAGCCCTAATTTATACATGATATACAGTAAAAATAAGTGGAGAATTGATGATTCGTAGGCTACATAATATGAGTTATAGATATGATGGATGCACAGTGGCTCAGGAGGTAGATCGGTCCTCTGGTAATCGGAAGATTCACGGTTCAATTCCGGCTTCTCCCAGGCAGTGTATCGAAGTGTCCTTGAGCAAGACACTTCACCACTAACTGCTCCCGATGAGCAGGTTGGCACCTTGAATGTGAGGCATGAATTGTAAAGTGCTTTGGATAAAAGCGCTATATAAATGCAGTCCATTTACCATTTACAGTATATACAGAATATAAGAGATATATGCAATGACGTAGATAGATCATATGATTGAGGCAAGTTGAAGGCTATGTGTGTGTGTGTGTGTGTGTGTGTGTGTGTGTGTGTGTGTGTGTGTGTGTGTGTGTGTGTGTGTGTGTGTGTGTGTGTGTGTGTGTGTGTGTGTGTGTGTGTGTGTGTGTGTGTGTGTGTGTGTGTGTGTGTGTGTGTGTGTGTGTGTGATAGAAAGAGAGAGATATAGTGTGTTGGTAAATGTCCCTGTCAAACCACTCTTTTTGTTCACAAACAAAAATGCTACATAGAACATCAGTAATCACAATAAAATCTTTCACATGTTCAATCAATCGTCCCTTTGAACTCTAGGAACACTGAGTTGAGAGTTTCCAATGGATCTAGAACATATCATAAATAATAATCAATACATTGTACAGAACAAAGAAGCAACGGTGAGACGAACAGGAAAGCTACATGTACTGTAGTTTACATGTATTTTCTTATTAGTGCTATCAATAGATTAATAGATAAAAAAATTTACTAATTAATCTCACAATTTTCTGTAATTAATCTAGATGAATCTAGATTAAAAATAGCATTTTTCTACTTCAGACCGAAGCATGTAACAGATATTTACTTGAATAAAATCATGGAATTAATGTAAAATCAACACAAAGAAAGTATATTTAGATTCAAAGACTATTTTAATAGCTTTCTTTGAATACAGTTTCTCTCCTGTGAAATACAAATGTTCAACAAAACCTCAGCTAGACCTCTTTCTTATATCCGAACAAGCAAATATACTGCTGAAAGTTCAGAACGTTGAAGATTTGTTCACTCCATAGATTAATCTAGATTAATTTATTTTAATGCTTTAAATAATTTAAATTAATCTCCAAAGTTAAAGCATTCATTTTGACAGCCCTAATTTTTATGTGTACTGTATGTGTGCGTTTGCAGAATCTGCATCTTCTTAATCTAGCCAGATTAGTTGGTGTTGAGCAGTCGTGTTCTTGTGTATGTGTCAAGTGACCTGCTCTTAAAAATTATAGGTTCCAGTGTAAATGGGATAATGTATTAGTGTAGTGCAATATGAACTGTGCAATGGTAAAATGTTAAGCAGTTTTAAATGATAATTTAATGATCAAAATAAGCAATATGAGTTATGGTAATCAGTATGAAATAATTGTGTTGGATGCAATAACAATAGAATGAGGTGAATAGGTGTTGTACACAAGGAATGTAATTTAATGGAATGCAAATGTGGACGTGTGTGAAAGAGGAGAGAGAGAGAGAGAGAGAGAGAGAGAGAGAGAGAGAGAGAGAGAGAGAGAGAGAGAGAGAGAGAGAGAGAGAGAGAGAGAGAGAGAGAGAGAGAGAGAGAGGAGTTATGTTTTATAGCCTCCTCTCGCCAAATGCAGCCAATCCTGCTGATTGCGATAATAGAACAGTGAATCATACAGACCTTAACACATTTGGCTATCCAACTAACTTGGGACCGCTTCCTAAACAGACCTGGCTAATGGAACCCAAACCCCAGTACATAATAGAAAATTGGGATGCCAAATCTGAATAGTCTACCTATGTGTGGTTTATTCACAATTGTTTGGCCTATATAGCTCTCTGGCCAATAGGAGAGCAGGGGACTATGATGTCAGTAGCCCTTGCTATTTTAAACTCATACAATACATTTTCCACATGATTAGGCACATGCCCGGGTTGTATGCCGTAGTCGGTGTGTGTAATTGATGCGTTTCTAGAGCATCAAAAGGGTTTAGAAGTGACTTCTATGCAAATTTGCCACACAGTGAGACATTGTAAAATGTAGCCCTGGTCTGTGGTACATGCCACATTTATGATGTCTGCCTGAAATTATTGTCTAGCTTTTTTTCTTCTCAATTTTGGGTGTGTGCGTGTAGGTGTGTATGGAAGGTTCCATGAAGTTTCATACAAACCATCCTACTTAGGCTGATGGTCAGTGTGCCTATGGAGCAGCAGTGGTAGGGGTGGGCATGGAGCAGCGGTGGTAGGGGTGGGCATGGAGCAGCAGTGGTAGGGGTGGGCATGGAGCAGCGGTGGTAGGGGTGGGCATAGAGCAGCGGTGGTAGGGGTGGGCATGGAGCAGCGGTGGTAGGGGTGGGCATGGAGCAGCAGTGGTAGGGGTGGGCATGGAGCAGCGGTGTGAGAGAAAACGGTGCTTTTTCAATGTATGTGATGTATAGATTGGGGAGAGATGACCACAGCTAAAATGGTAGATCGAAATGTGCATGGAAGCAGGAGACGGTGATAGAACGGTGGTGGAACCAGTGGTTTCACAGGCACAGGCCGCGTCAGCGAGGGTTTTGTTATGAATTCCTTAGAAGAACATTTGAGATTAGAGTGTACTGTCTCCCAGGACAGGAGGGAGAGAGGTTCATCTTAATGAAACGTGAGTTTATTAGTGTTAAAGGTTATGCAGTTGTCATGACAACACGTCGCATGACAACCAGAAGGCGGGGCCGTCGTTGCGACGACGAACATCTATAAATCGAACGGTGTTTCCGGGTGTAAGACAGACTAGAATCTGACTCAGACCAGAATCTGACCAAGAGCGAGTAGGACTGAGATCACACAGAGGAGAGACTCTTCCTCCTCCACCACGGAGGGGGGGGGGGGAAGGGAGAATGCCACATCATCATTACAGTAGCTTCGGCTAACACGAGGAGGGTTCGGCTAACGAACAGGCCTGAACACTATTGGACTGAACAGCAAAAGGACGATAATCTGAACACACCGAAAGATCATTAGAATAGACTCTTCAAGGACAATAACATCTGTTAACATCTGAGCTGAGGTTTCTGTTTAGAGAAATAAAACCACGCTTTTCCTTGTAAGGTATTTCACGTTGTCGAAGTGTCGAATTCTTACGGAGGTGGGGGAGTATTATGGTTTACGGATTGCACTAACGGGGGGGAGATAAGGATCTTATCTACCAGTATCGGAGACGTCAGGACCATTAAAAGTACACAACGCAGAGGAATTGGATGGAGGGCCAAACAGACGAAGACGTGATACTGGCCAGTTTGATCAGAATCTTACAGTTGGTGCCGTGACCCGGATTTGCAAGAGATTAAAACAACGGGAACAGTTGGTTGTTGATGACAGCCAGAAAGCAAGAGATAAGAACAACGGATAAAGACTTTTTCAATAATGGGGCGACAGTGGACAACAGTCATCAATGTGTGGGAGAATCATGATCGAAGCAAAGCCGGCCAGCCCTGGGAGAGAGCGGCGAGTCGAGCGGTCAGGAGGCGAACCAGCGCTGTAGGGGAAACAGCGCTCCGATCAAAAATGTGAGTTCACTGTGCACACGGTTGTTTTGATCTTAAGCCAAATAAAAACGAACAGATAGTGAATCCGTAAACGTAAACATTTCTAGTTCGACAGAGAGAATGCCAGCTGTAATAATATGAGCAGAGAGCCATGGTGGAAATCGAGGGTGTTATCTACAGAGAATGAAAAGCAAACGAGGCAGGCTGCACAGTTTTGGTTTAAGGAGGGTAAATGCGAGATGAGGAAAGGGGGGGGGGGGGGGGCGCTTGAATCAGATCGAAAAATTGTTATGGCGGGACTGTTTTCATAACAGAAGGAAAGTCGAAAGGAGATTGTACCAGTGTGTATTATGTCCGATCAGGCAAGAGTATTAGTCTGAGAAAGCGTCCCCTGATAATGGATAGGAAAGAGAGGAAAAACAGCTGTGTTTTCAGGCCTTGGAAGGAAGGGCAGCGGCCGTTTGTTGAGAGAGTAGCCATTTGCACCGAGTCAAAATGGCCGTAGAGCCACGAGGGGTTTAGAATCCGGAAGTGACACGTCAACTAAACCACCATAGAGGAGGAGTAGGTTGCCACCTAGTGGTGGAGGGGGGGTAGTGCTGGGGAGTTTCCATTACCCATAGGGGAATATTTAGAGTTTAATTCAATTAAGGAGTTTAATTGCGGAGGGGGGGGGGGTAGTGCTGGGGAGTTTCCATTACCCATAGGGGAATATTTAGAGTTTAAGTTAATTAAGGAGTTTAATTTGTTCAAGATTACCAACTGCTTGTGTGTATACACGGTGGTGTATGTAGAACTTTGTAAAGGAACTCAAAGTGTGGTATAGAGCGACGGGACAGCTCCAGGGCGACGGTAGACAGCCCCGTAGGGTATAGAGCGACGGGACAGCTCCAGGGCGACGGTAGACAGCCCCGTAGGGTATATAGAGCGACGGGACAGCTCCAGGGCGACGGTAGACAGCCCCGTAGGGTATAGAGCGACGGTGACAGCTCCAGGGCGATGGTAGACAGCCCCGTAGGGTATAGAGCGACGGTGACAGCTCCAGGGCGATGGTAGACAGCCCCGTAGGGTATAGAGCGACGGTGACAGCTCCAGGGCGACGGTAGACAGCCCCGTAGGGTATAGAGCAACGGTGACAGCTCCAGGGCGACGGTAGACAGCCCCGTAGGGTATAGGGCGACGGACAGCTCTGTTGTATGTTAGATGATAGTACGAGTACGTATGTGAGTTAGGAGCAGGGAACCAACCTGCTCTGTTGTATGTTAGAGCGATGCTCGGTTGTATGTTATTATCATAATAATAAGATCGATATACAGGTTAATTAAATAAGTTTAATTATGAAATAAGAGGGAGTTCGATCTCCAGTGGGGCCTTCTCACACCTAATAAATAGGCAGAGTCTTGAGGGGACACGTCACCAGAAAGAACTGGCGCGCGCTGGGGGTCAACCGTGGGACAAACGTAGAGCGCCGAGTGGGTATCGTTTAGCTGCTGGTGTCACGCCGGAAGACAACAAAACAGGGAACAGCCCTGTAGGATTAGATATGGGTGTTGAGAAGGTGGGGGACTAATAGAGAACAAATAGCGCCATGGGCTGTAGGACACTCACACCGTCCAACAGTCTGAAAGGGCGTGGCCATGGCAGGGGCTTGCAGAGGGGAAAAAAATATATAGAGAACAAGCTGCAGGCCCAAAGCCACGGTAGACTAATAGAAAACACAGGGTCGAGTGTACAGAAAGACTGCCGGTGTTGTGTTTCTGCTTTCAAGGGGGGAATGACACCGACAGCGATGGAGATGGCCAGGAGACAGACTGGAGGAGGAGGAAGCCGCAGGGGCCAGGCACGGCAGCCTGGTACACAGATGATCCACGACGAGAGGGAGGGCCGACGGCGGTGGAGATGAGCCTCAACCAAGATGACCGACGGGGCGGAGGCGGCCAACGGGGCGGAGACGGCCGACGAGGCGGAGTCCAGCGGTCGCAGGCGGTGTTGCCCAGGGGAGAACGAGGCGGACATCGGAGGGGCCTTCCCGGCGGAGACGCTGTTTAGAGAGCGTTTTGAAACAACAGAGCACGGGCGGTGAATCATGAACAAACAGGGACTTCCTTTCAGAGTCAATCAGGAGATCGAGAGACGAGACAACAGCGAGAAGTCCTGTGTTCATTGATTAGGAGTATGAGATATAAATGGAGGATTCATATATAAGATATATGTATAGAAGGATATATATATATATAGAAGGTAGATAAGAGGGAGAACAGTAGAACAACAGGATATAATTATTGGGAGCAGACAGGGGGGCTCCAATGGTTATGAGTCGTTGGATGTTGTTGGTTTTGGTGGTCGGTTTCGGTTCCCTTTGTGCACGAAGGGGGGCGCAAACAGACATCAGGCAGCAGGATCACTGGGTTGACCGTGGGCCGTCTTCGTTTCTTGTGCACGAGAGACGAGGTTGGTTTGCTTCAACCACAGGCTATTTTTGGCATAATTAATTGAAAAACCAAATAATGATTTATGATTCTGAAGGGGTGATAAGAATCAAGGGGGGATTGAGAGAAAACGGTGCTTTTTCAATGTATGTGATGTATAGATTGGGGAGAGATGACCACAGCTAAAATGGTAGATCGAAATGTGCATGGAAGCAGGAGACGGTGATAGAACGGTGGTGGAACCAGTGGTTTCACAGGCACAGGCCGCGTCAGCGAGGGTTTTGTTATGAATTCCTTAGAAGAACATTTGAGATTAGAGTGTACTGTCTCCCAGGACAGGAGGGAGAGAGGTTCATCTTAATGAAACGTGAGTTTATTAGTGTTAAAGGTTATGCAGTTGTCATGACAACACGTCGCATGACAACCAGAAGGCGGGGCCGTCGTTGCGACGACGAACATCTATAAATCGAACGGTGTTTCCGGGTGTAAGACAGACTAGAATCTGACTCAGACCAGAATCTGACCAAGAGCGAGTAGGACTGAGATCACACAGAGGAGAGACTCTTCCTCCTCCACCACGGAGGGGGGGGGGGGGAAGGGAGAATGCCACATCATCATTACAGTAGCTTCGGCTAACACGAGGAGGGTTCGGCTAACGAACAGGCCTGAACACTATTGGACTGAACAGCAAAAGGACGATAATCTGAACACACCGAAAGATCATTAGAATAGACTCTTCAAGGACAATAACATCTGTTAACATCTGAGCTGAGGTTTCTGTTTAGAGAAATAAAACCACGCTTTTCCTTGTAAGGTATTTCACGTTGTCGAAGTGTCGAATTCTTACGGAGGTGGGGGAGTATTATGGTTTACGGATTGCACTAACGGGGGGGAGATAAGGATCTTATCTACCAGTATCGGAGACGTCAGGACCATTAAAAGTACACAACGCAGAGGAATTGGATGGAGGGCCAAACAGACGAAGACGTGATACTGGCCAGTTTGATCAGAATCTTACAGGTGGTAGGGGTGGGCATGGAGCAGCGGTGGTAGGGGTGGGCATGGAGCAGCGGTGGTAGGGGTGGGCATGGAGCAACGGTGGTAAGTGTGGGCATGGAGCAGCGGTGGTAGGGGTGGGCATGGAGCAGCGGTGGTAGGGGTGGGCATGGAGCAGCAGTGGTAGGGGTGGGCATGGAGCAGCGGTGGTAGGGGTGGGCATGGAGCAGCGGTGGTAGGGGTGGGCATGGAGCAGCAGTGGTAGGGGTGGGCATGGAGCAGCGGTGGTAGGGGTGGGCATGGAGCAGCGGTGGTAGGGGTGGGCATGGAGCAGCGGTGGTAGTGGTGGGCATGGAGCAGCAGTGGTAGGGGTGGGCATGGAGCAGCAGTGGTAGTAGGGGTGGGCATGGAGCAGCAGTGGTAGGGGTGGGCATGCTGCTGGTCAGCGTCTCATGGGTCCATTTTGGGTGGCCTTGTTGTCGTGGTGACCTGGAACACTAGGTGGGCATCTGTCCACATGGGAGACAAAAACACTTTGTGATTTGAGCATTTTACATTATCATCTTGGGAGAAAAGGGTGTGTTGATTACTAATATTATTATATTAATTATGCTTATGCTTAAAGGAAAACGACAACATTTTGGGAAATTAGCTTATTTGCCATCTTCCCTGGAGTTAGACAAGAAGATACATACCCTTTTCTTCTCTGTGCGTGCAGTAGGCTTAGGGAACGCCCGCACCATTAGCGTAGCTTAGCTTCATCACTGGAAGTGGGGCAGTCCTTTACCCTGAAGTTCCCTACAGTCACGAAATACACTCCAAATACAACTCCAAAACGTTCCTGTAAACATGTTGGGACCTGTGTATTTACCACGTGGAGAAATAAAAAATAATTGAATTCGACAATTACGTTTTCTAAGCAAATATACTCATTTATATAGCGCTTTTATCCAAAGCGCTTTACAATTTGTTCCTCACTTTTTACCCATTCACTCACACATTCACACACCGATGGCAGAGGCAACCATGCAAGGTGCCAACCTGCACATCAGGAGAAATTAGGGGTTGTCATAGTCACGGCAAGAGCCTTCTTCACTCCTCCTCATCCTCCCTCCACATTCACCACACACCTTCTTCACTCCTCCTCATCCTCCCTCCACATTCACCACACACCTTCTTCACTCCTCCTCATCCTCCCTCCACATTCACCACACACCTTCTTCACTCCTCCTCCTCCTCTTCCACATCCACAACGGAAGCCTCACATCCTTATATGGGCAGTACCCCTTCACCCCCTGTCAAGCTCCTCACTCAACACGGCTGCACATCATCTCCTGATTCACACGCTGCCAGGCACCTCACTCCACACAGCTGTATCTCATCCCCTGATCAGCAAGGCACTACATCTACCGGCAGATTCTGACCAGACCTCGTCGTGGTGTTATTCTAAATTACCTAGGTACAACGACTCAGCCTGAAGACCTGCTAGACCTTCTCTTGTGATTATTCCCTGCTCTAACATTGCTTCTCTTGTGCCCAGGACCTCCGCTCCAGTGAACCTTCCTGTCTGGACACCTGGAGCTGCACAAAGAGAGCCCCTGCTCGCTCTTGACACGGACCTGTGTCTTCTGCCCACAGCTGCACTGGAGTGCACCTGTCCTCATTCCCCCAATAACATTCTAACCCTGTCTGTTGCACATTCCTTGATGTCAAACCTGTCTGCTTGGGGAACAATATTAAATACCCTAAAACGCTCCATTCTCTCTTCTTTTTCAGCTATTGGGCTCTGCCTAAACCCATTCTCATAGGGGTTAAGTGTCTTTGTTACGTTGTCATTGACATTCTGTAGACTCAATGTCGAGTCAATGCAACACAACAAGGAGACGGCAGTCAAAGTAGTTATAAGAAATATTTAATGAAATAATTACCATGGATTGAAATGAAGAATAAGCTAAAGTAACAACAGACAAGAATACATACTACACAGACAGGAACACATACTACACAGACAGGATCAGCACCAGACTAAATGGAAGACAGAATACTTATACAGGAGGGGATGACGAGACAAGACACACCTGGGTTAATTGTAAGTGGGTACAGCTGAGGGAAGAACGATAGGGACTACAACACCATGAATGAATAAATGAATGAATGAATGAATGAATTAATGAATGAATGAATGAATGAATGAATGAATGAATGAATGAAAACTTTATTTAACAGATTGCAGAATGGGTACAATACAGTACGGCTCAATACATACAATTGTTAAGGGGATGCAGACCTGAGAAAGACGTTTGTCTTGTTTCCATCAGGGTCCCCCATTTTCAATTCATATAGACATTTATGACATACACAACATACATGACATTTATGGCATAGGGACATATAGGTATTTGGTATTGATACATTTGTGACATAAGCGGTATTCAAATATACAGTACTGTTACCCCTAGATCCTGACAGAGTATATACATATGATGGGGAGGGGACTGTACATTAGGAGGGGGTGGGTGGGTGGGAGGGAAATATATATACGGCGGGGAGGGAATATATACATGCGGTGGGGAGGAGACTGTCTATTAGGAGGTGGCGGGGGTTTTGGGCATTTACGGTGGCCAGTTTCGAATTGCAGCCTCCCGTAGGTGCTCTTTAAGAACGGTTTTGAATGTGGGCAGGGATTCACATTCCTTTACAGCTTTGGGTAGGGCGTTCCACATTGTTGTGGCATAATTGCGAAACGTGTTTAGTCCCTTGTTTGAGCCGAATCTGGGTTTAACATGATTTGTTGAGCTTCCTCTGGTGTAGTGGTTGTGGTATTCACTGACCTTTGGGAAGTATTTTGACATGTACATGGGCACCCCGGTCGTATAGTGTATCTTGTAGACCAGGCCCATTGCAAGTTGCTGTACTCTGTCGTCTACTCTAAGCCATCCTAGGTTGTCAAAGTGGGCAGGGGTGAGGTGGGTTCTGGGGTTCAGGTCAAGTAGTAGTCTGACCAGTTTGTTTTGTGATGTTTGTAATTTTGTTTTAAGCGCCTTTGAGGTGCTTTGGTACCATGAGGTGCACGCATAGTCATAGTACCCTTGAATGAGTGCTCCTGCCAGAGTCTTCAGGGTATTCTTGTTTACCAGAGAGGAGATCCGGTACAAGAATCTAGTTCGTTGGTTGACTTTTTTTATTACATTGGATGCCATTTTGTCACAGGAAAGATTTGCCTCTAGGATGGAACCCAGGTAGGTAATTTCGTCTTTCCTTGTGACAATATTGTCACCCACTGTAACTGAGAAGCCGTCGGTCTTGCTGAGTTTGTTATTTGAACCGAAGAGAATGGACTCTGTTTGCCCATGTGTAATGATAGTTTGTTATCAGCGAGCCATATGCAGATTTTGCCTAGTTCCGTGCTGAGGGTTTTTTCAACCTGCAACTTGTTCTTGTCAGAGACCAGCAGGGCTGAGTCGTCCACAAACAGGAACAAGTTGCAGTCACAGGCTGATGACATGTCATTTGCATAAATTAGGAAGAGTAGCGGTCCTAGTATGCTTCCTTGTGGAACACCACAGCTCACTGTGAGGGGGGGGGATAGAGTACCGTTTACCTCTACCATCTGTTCTCTCCCCTCCAGGTAGGATTGCATCCAGCTCACTGATAAGCTATCAAAACCAATTGCTTTTAGCTTGACAGAGAACTACAGAGAATGACAGAGAACTACAACTAGACATGACGAATCACATTAGGAGCGCCTGATCAGGGCACAAACATAGACCCACACATAATACCCCCCCCCCCCTCAAATGTATGGCCATAACCCCAAGTCGTAATGGGGGAATGAACATAAACAGAGAAGAAACCAGACACAAAAAAAGAAAAATCATGGGACAATAATATTATTACTAATAATAACAAATACTGTACCAACAGCCCCTATATAGATGGCCATAACCCCCAACACATTCCGTGTGACCGTACAGCCTGAGCCCACCCTAATTACAGTACACAGTATCAACAGGGGAAAGCAGTGGTTGAGAAAATGGGCAGCCCCACTCCGAATACCCAGAGGCTCCCAGACCACTCCTCGTCACTCCCGACCCCTGGAAGACAGAGCAAAATCATTATCAACGAAGTAGCAAGCCTGCCCACACAACTCTATAGAAAAACAGCACAACGCCCCCCCCCCTGACTACAGCCGTGATAGCGCGTCAGCCAACACATTAGGGCTGACCCCTATTAGTCGAATAGTCAACCAATCGATCGAAAGGAGCCGTAGTCGACTGCCAACCTCTTAGTCGAATAAAAAATATATATATATATATATATATTTGTAAATATTTTTATTTTTTTTATCATTCTTTCCAAAAGAAAAGAGGCCTAGAAGCGTGGCTAACGCTAATGGCACGCATACCAGAGGCTACCTGCCTAAGAAAACAGGCACTGAGGCACTGAAAGAGGATTTCACCCATCTAATGAACACACTAGACTAGACAAATATCAAGATGTATCCATCAGTGGACCAATTGCATGCTTTTGCAGAGGACAAGAAGCCTTCCGTTGACTCCTTCAGACATTAAGCACCCCCACAGCCCAAATGGAATGATAAAAAAAAATAAAAATATATATATATATATATTATACTTTTTATTTTTCAAAAACACATTTTTTTCATAGTCGACTGATAGTCGACTATCGGCTAATTTCGGCCAATCATAGTCGACTATCCAAATCCTTAGTCGGGGACAGCCCTACAACACATTGTCCTTGCCCTTGACGTGTACCACATCAATATCAAAGGCTTGCAGGAAAAGGCTGCAGCGCATCAGCCGCTGGTTCGAATTCCGCATCCTGCCTATAAAGACTAATGGGTTGTGGTCCGTGTATATTTTAACCGGTACCTGAGATGAACCGACATGCACCTCGAAAAGAGAGAGGGCCAAAGCCAATTCCTCCTTCTTGATTGTCGAGTAGCGCGCTGTTGTACATTAAACTTTTTAGAGAAATACGACACTGGGTGTTCAATACCCCGTCATCGTCCTGCAAGAGCACTGCGCCTGCGCCCAGCTCACTAGCATCCACAGCCAACTTGAAATGTTTTGTGAACACGGGCGCTGCGAGGACAGGAGCACTGACCAGAATTTACTTCAATTGCTGAAACGCGAAGGAACACCTAGGCGTCCACTGAAACGGGATATTTGGGCTCAAGAGATCCGTAAGGGGAGAAGCTACCGCCAAAAAGTTCCTGCAAAACCCTCTATAATACCCTGTCATCCCCAGGAAGCACCGGAGATCCCGACCTGTAGCTGGCTCTGGAAAGCCAAGTATAGCCTCCACCTTAGAGCGGACAGGGCGGACCTCCCCCCGCCCCACTACCTTGCCAAGATAGGTGATGGTCGCCCTGCCAAACTCGCACTTGGCCAGGTTTAATGTCAAGTTTGCCTTAACAAGCCGTTCAAACACCTCCCGCAAGCTAGCCATGTGCCCCTCCCAATCGTCAGAATAAATGACGAGGTCGTCGAGGTAGGCCTCACAACTAGCCACGCCCGATAGCACATGATTGACCAACCTCTGGAAGGTCGCAGGCACGTTGCGCATCCCAAAGGCATCACTGTGTATTGCAGGAAACTGTCAGGTGTCACGAACGCAAAAATTTGTTTAGCGCGGTTCAAGTGGCATCTGCCAGTACCCTTTCAGCAAATCTAGCTTGGTTATGCAAGACGTGCTCCCCACCCTGTCGACACAGTCCTCCATTCTGGGCAATGGAAAACTATCCGGCCTAGTCACATTATTTACCTGGCAGAAATCAGTGTCTTATCCGACTTATCCACCAATAAGCACGGCGAGCTCCACGGGCTGAAACTGGGCTCAGCGATTTTATTAGCGAGCATATATTCCACCTCCCTCTGTAACCGCGCCCGCTTATGTGGATTCAAGCGATACGTGTGCTGTTTAATGGGCAATGCCTCCCCCACATCGATGTCATGATGCAATACATTTGTGCGCGAAGGGATATCGGAGAAAAGCTCACCATGAGCCCTAATCAAACGCATGATATCATCTCGCTGCAGCTCTGATAAATGGCCCAGACGACAGTCAAGAGTGATCAAGGACTCAGTGTTTGTCAAACGTCCCTCCACGACCGCCTTAGACGGAATAATGATGTCATCTTCCATTTCACTAGCTCCCTCTGAAAAACAAAGACTGTCATTACTCACATCAACGCTAGATGGGGCCAACACACAAGCCAACACCGGCACAGTAGGCCCCCTAACTGAATGCGCAAATACCGACTATGCAGGGCTGAAACCCAAAGATTCCTGCACCACCTCCCTTGCGGCAAATCAAATGAACACCCTCATCTCAGTCATCCTCCGTGTCACGACAGAATGCCAGAAGCATAGTTTTTAGCATGGAGTGGAACCTTTCTAACGGCCCCTGTGATTCCGGGTGGTATGGACTAGAGAAACTATGCGATATATCCAGCTGTTTCAAAACCTGCGAAAAAATGCGTACCTTGGTCGGACTGAAGCACGCGAGGTAAACCGAACACGGAAAATAATCTCACCAAGGCCTGTGACACTGTTTTGGCCGTTATCCGTTTCAGTGGAATCGCTTCCGGAAAATGTGTGTTGGCACACATAATGGTCAAAAGAAAACTATTACCTGCCTAAGTTCTAGGGAGCGGACCCACACAATCAATGATAACCCTCTCAAAGGGTTCCCCCACTGCCAGGATAGGGTAGAGCGGCGCCGGTGGAATGACCTCATTAGGTTTCCCCACCACCTGACACGTTGAACACCCCCTGCAGTGCTGCACCACATCCCGTTTCAACCCTGGCCAGAAAATATTACGCAGCACTCTATCATATGTCTTATTGACTCCCAGATGTCCTGCGAGCCTGTGATCGTGAGCTAAACATAGAATATCATGACGGTATTTAAAAGGAACCACAACCTGCGTCACCACATTCCAATCATTCTCCAATGACGCATCAAGGTCAGGAGACCATTTACGCAGCAACACCCCGTCCCTCAGGATATAGCAACTTTTAAAACCCTCACTCTCTCCCACCCCTACAGTGGTCGCAAAAAGGCCTGACAGGCTTGAATCCCTACCCTGTTCCGCAATAAGTTCCTTGCGAGCGAAAGAGAACCCAGCCGTGCTACTGGCAGACTCACCCGAGGAAATAGAGGGCAGTAACGGACCGAGACCGGCTGGAATAGATGGAATAACAGTATCAAACTCAAGATGGGCAATTGCAGGAGCAAGCTGAGACGATGACAATGAGCCAGGTTGCCCCGGGAGCGCCCCCTCCGTCTCAGGCTCCCATGGAACTACAACCTGGGGATCATCCCTAAGTGGGTCACGACACTCAGGCACCCCGTTGTCAGCTGCTACGATGGTGTCGAACAAGTCCACATCGCCCTTTTCCTCTGCCAGAGCTTTAACAATCATAGCCCGTGTCACTGCACATGAGGAGAACACCCTCGGATATGCATCTGCCAGGGTGTCTACCGCACCAGACTCTGCTGGCACACAAGTCACATCTGCCTTCACGAGGACCCTACCCCCTGCCAAATCATTCCCCAGAATTAATGACACACCTGCGACTGAAAAAAAAATAACTTTCCACCCCAATTACCACTTGGCCCGATACCAACTCAGATGTAAGGTGGACAGTGTGAAGCGGAACTTTCTTCACATGCATCCCAAAAGACCTAACCGTTATCCCAGCATCCACCTCTGAACTACTGTCGAAGGGCAACACATCTCTCATAATAAACGACTGGGATGCAGCCGTGTCCCTTAATATGGTCACAGGAACCCTCACCCCGTCGCTGGACAAGGATACAAACCCCCCACTGATGAACGATAGGTAAGCTTTGATATCCTCGCCCCTTTTGTCATTCTCACCAGATGTGTGTGTGGGTGCCATCACCAACGAAATCTGCTTACTGGGTCGGGTAAGGGCAAAACAGTTCTCCGTTATATGTCCTCTTTTGCCACAGTTAAAACACTTGCACGTTTCCGACCTCACACCCCGCTCAACAACCTCGCCCACACTGACACCGCCAGAGGCCACAGTCTTTTCACCAAAACCCCACCTCGGCCTACTCTCCACACTGCGCACGGGATAACTCGGTCTGTCGAAGAGTGTCTTGTGCGTTAGCACGAACTTGTCCGCAAGGCTCGCAGCCACCGAGCACTCAGTTACTTTATGCTCATTAATATACATAGCCACATTGTTGGGCAAACAATATGACCTAAACTCCTCAAGGAGCATGAGTTCCCGCATCTTACCTAGGGTGTCCACTTTCTCCGACGCGCACTACCGATCAAACAGCAATTCCTTCTCATACGCAAACTCCACATAGGTCTGCAGGCTGTTCTTCCTCAGAGCACGAAACCTCTGCCTATATGCCTCTGGTACAAGCTTGTATACCCTGAGAATTGCAGCTTTCACCACAGCGTAGTCCTGGGTATTTGGGCATAGCGACGCATAGACGTGTTGCGCTTTACAGGTGAGTGCGCTCTGGAGCAGCAACGTCCACTGTTCAATAGGCCACCTCAGTGTCGTGGCTATATTCTCGAACATGGAAAAATATTTGTCCACATCCTTCTCCAGAAACTGTGGTACTAGACGCAGGTACCTAGTGGCATCGAACCTAGATTCCTCAGGATGTGCCACCCACGCCTCTACCCCAAGCCTCCTAAGTTCGAGCTTGTGCACGCGAGTACGTTCCGCTTCGGCTTGGTCACGGTCGACACGCTCCAACTCATGCGCGTGAGCCCGTTCCGCCTCTGTGCGAACATGTTCCGCCTCCGCATGCTTTAGTTGTTCGAACTTTAACTCTACTTCTAACTTTCGCAGCACTAGTGAGCTAGCAGAGACCGGGTCTAACTCCTCCTCCTTGCCCACAGAGCACTGAAGCACCTCCTGGGTGGTCAGAGCCTCCACCAGTGCTACCCGCTGCTGCTCCTTCCTCATGCCCGGGACTAGCTTAACCCCATAGTGCTCCATTATCCCCGCCAGCTCCTCTTTCGTGCATACGCCCAACAAGCCCACCGTTGGCCTATCCACGAAGTCTCCTACTTTTACCGGCATCTTTGCCCTCCCACGGTTGCACCACTCGGGAAAATACAGCGGGAGAACAAAAAAACAAAACCCCAGGAGAACAAAATCCGGAGCCACCCCTACCACTGAATATGTCTGTTCCTACATACTCTGGCCATCGCTCCACTACTGCAGTGCTTAGGATAGTCCCAACCACCAACCACTAAACACTGCAACTATACATAAAAAATAGGAGAGCACTGGTATGACCACCTGACGCCTCCACACCTAAAAGTATTCGCAACAAATCAACAAAAAAACCTAAAGCCCATCCCCTAAACGTTCTCATCCCTCACTACAATGCCCCCTATATAACTAAAGCTAGACACACGCCGGCCTAGGAGGAGCCTGACAGGATTTTTCTACCCCGACCGCATATGCTGTGTCCCCAGGCGACGGAAGGCACCATAAAAAATGGTCCAGCTGCCCTAGCTGGACGAGAACCCTCCCTATTTGAGAGTCATTTACCAAGAGGGTCTAAAATATGGGCCACACCCATGACACTGCCAACCATACTTCACAGTGTGGGTCAAGCTCAACGGCCACCACCAAATTATTGCTCAAACCAGTTTGGCACGAGCCCCCAACAAGGAGACGGCAGTCAAAGTAGTTATAAGAAATATTTAATGAAGGGCGGCTGGGTGGCGCAGCGGAGATTGCGCTCATCACCAATGCAAGAGACTCCGGTCTCGATTCCGGGTGTCAGCATTGCCTCCGGCTTGGGCCGGCCGTCATACTGGCTCAATAGGCAGAGTCAAGCAGGTGGAAGTCGATGGGTGGTAATCTGGACGTTGTGGACAGCGACTCCTACAGGTCGGTTGGGGGACGCCTGCACAGCAGACAGGAAATAGCGGGGGTAGTGTGAGCCTCCCACACGTTACACCTCGCCAATGAGAGTCCGCACTGGCAGGTGAAAAGATGTGACAGGCTGCCTCCTCGTGTACCGGAGGGGACACGTGATGCAAGGCTTCTATCCTCCCTACAACCGACCAGTGGGGGGCATATGCGAGTAACGTTCAAGACAGGGGAGGGGAGAATTGGAAACACGAAATTTGGATGGGAGAAAAAAATTGAAAATAAGGAGAAAAAGTGGATTAAAAAAAAGAGATATTTAATAAAATAATTACCATGGATTGAAATGAAGAATAAACTAAAGTAACGACAGACAAGAACACATACTACACAGACAGGATCAGCACCAGACTAAAGGGAAGACAGAATACTTATACAGGAGGGGACGACGAGACAAGACACACCTGGGTTACTTGTAAGTGGGTACAGCTGAGGGAAGAACGATAGGGACTACAACACCATGACAGAGAACTACAACTAGACATGACGAATCACATTAGGAGCGCCTGATCAGGGCACAAACATAGACCCACACATAATAGTCTTGCTCAAGGACGCCTCGACACACTGCCCGGGAGGAGCGAGAATCTAACCGGGAACCTCCGGATTACCAGACGATTGATTGATTGATTGAAAACTTTATTAACAGATTGCAGAATGGGTACAATACAGTACGGCTCAATACAAACAACTGCTAAGAGGATGCAGACCAGAAAAGACTTCCGTCTTGTTTACATAAAGGTCCTCCATTTTCAATTCATCAAGACATTTATGACATACAAGACATACAAATATACAGTACTGTATAAGAAAAAAAATCATAAAAAATATACAACTGAAGGGGAAGAAACTGTACATTGGGTTTTTGACATTTACCTGGGCTAGTTTCTAATTGTAGCCACCCATAGGTGCTCTTTGAGAGCGGTTTTGAAGGAGGGTAGGGATTCACATTCCTTTACGGCTGTGGGTAGGGCGTTCCACATTATTGTGGCATAATTGCGAAACGCGTTTAGTCCCTTGTTTGAGCCGAATCTGGGTTGCACATGATTTGTGGAACTCCCTCTGGTGTTGTGGTCGTGGACTTCACTGACTTTTGGGAAGTATTTCCACATGTACATGGGTATTTTAGTGGTGTATCTTGTAGACCAGGCCCATTGCAAGTTGCTGTACTCTGTCTACTCCAAGCCATCCTAGGTTGTCAAAATGGGCAGGGGTAAGGTGGGTTTTAGGAGTAAGGCCAAGCAGTAGTCTGACCAGTTTGTTTTGTGATGTTTGTAGCCTTGTTTTTAGGGCCTTTGATGTGCTTTGGTACCATGAGGTGCAAGCATAGTCGTAGTACCCTTGAATGAGTGCTCCTGTTAGATTATTCAGGGTATTCTTGTTTACCAGAGAGGAGATCCTGTACAACAGTTTTTTTCGTTGGTTGACTTTTTTTTATTACATTGGTTGCCATTTTGTCACAGGAAAGATTTGCCTCTAGGATGGAACCCAGGTAGGTAATTTCATCTTTCCTTGTGACAATATTGTCACCCACTGTAACAGAGAAGCTGTTGGCCTTGCTGAGTTTGCTATTTGATCCAAAGAGAATGGATTCCGTTTTACCCAGGTGTAATGATAGTTTGTTATCAGCGAGCCAGGTGCAGATTCTGCCGAGTTCAGAGCTGAGGGCTTTTTCAACCTGCAACTTGTCCCTGTCAGAGACCAGCAGGGTTGAGTCGTCCGCGAACAGGAACAAGTTGCAGTCACAAGCTGATGACATGTAATTTGCATAAATTAGGAACAGTAAAGGTCTGCTCTACCTCCTGAGCCACTGTCACCCCCTAATGTCTTGAGCGGAGCATTAAAGCTTCTAGAAATGTGTATGTACCAAGTCTTGGTGCATTATTATTTGTATTGCATTGCACTATTTTACTCTGTCTATTGTATCAATCAAGAAAGACTGTCAGGCTTTAAAACTGTGTAAGACCCAGGCCTAGAACCGCACCTTGAGAGAGGGAACTGCACCCTGAGAGGGAGGTTTGCCCTAAGTAGGAGGTTCGAAGGGTCAAAGTGGGTGTCAGACAAGAGGGAAGACTGTCAGGTTTTAAACTGTAGATACCAAACAGAAGGTAAAGACGACTTTGAACTGTACAGTAACAGTAATCCAGAACTATTTTATTGCACTGTAAAGAAACTGTGATTTTATAGTATGTCTGCACTTTATGTGCTCAATTCATCATTCATGTCTTTCACATTCTACTAAAACTGAATCAAACCATAAACAAGGTGGCCTGTTGGGATGTTAGATCCTAATGTGAAAACTGTGATTTTATATGTCTGCTCATTTTACCCTTGCTATTATTTTACTTATTTTTACGGCCCCACTATCCGCTGGGTGCATACTATAACCTTTATCATGTTTTGTAACAGAATACAGAAATTCAAGAAGCCTATTGGAACGTGAGGTTCTGATATGATTTGATTAATATATCTGCATTATTTTATCCCACTTTATGCTTTGCTCTTGCTGCTTGTTTTACACTGATTTTATGTCTTATTTCTTACTGATGTAAAGCACTTTGAACTGCAATCCCCTGTATGAAAGGTGCTTTACAAATAAAGTTATTATTATTATTATTATTATTATTATTATTATTATTATTATTATTATTATTATTATTATTATTATTATTATTATTATTATTATTATTATTATTATTATTATTATTATTATTATTATTATTATTATTATTATTATTATTATTATTATTATTATTATTATTATTATTATTATTATTATTATTATTATTATTATTATTATTATTATTATTATTATTATTATTATTATTATTATTATTATTATTATTATTATTATTATTATTATTATTATTATTATTATTATTATTATTATGTATTAACATGTTTTAGTCAACCTCTTGTTGCTTTACGTCGCTAAAGTCATGGCACTTCTACTATGCATGTAGATTGTGGCTGAGGCATCTTTTGCCATAATACACATAATACACATTATACACACAATACACATAATACACTGACACTCTAGTGAGTGTAAACACTTCTGCTTCTAGCAAGACAAGTTAGGGTTCTGGAGTGGTGTTTTGACTAATATCAGTTTCTGGGTGTGGGTGAAAGTTTAATGGCGGCTAAGTTTTAGGTGGGTGGGTGGTTGTGTGGTCAGAGTCAGAGAGAGGTAAGCAAGCAGAGGGGTTAAGCAGCCGAACTCCAAATGACTGGTAAACAGCCTTAATCAATGGTCTTGTGTGTGTGTGTTAGGAGTTGAGTTGGTATTCAGAATCAATACTACTGCGTGGGGGACATGTAAAAACACAGTCATGATCTAAAACTATGGTTTGGAGCCGTCATAATATAGAAGTCACCTGTTTGAAGAGAACACGTTTGGTGTGCATTTGAGATATTCTAGTAGCATCACAGTTCATCTTGTTGTCTTCTCACTATTCGATTTTACTTTCTTGGGCCTGCAGGCTGTACCTGCCTTAGGTTGTCGCGCTGGTCACGTGGTGTGTGTGTGTGGGGGGGGGGGGTCTTACCCATATTTGGCAAACCAGAGTGCCATACTCACATTTTGTGAGGGTATTATTAGGGTGCCCATAGAAAGGACTGATGATCGGTTATGATTGTGGAATTTGTGGAGTATTCCACATTCGATTCCGACTATAGAATACCAAAGTATGTACTGTTTGTCAAAATAATGTGTAACTGTGACATGTGTGAATCCATGCGGCCAAAATCTGGGTAAAAGTCAATTATGTACTGGCTGTCTGGATTGAAAATTGCACAAATCGACAACCACCATTATGGAAACAGCTGTTCGATGGGAGAGAGGCCCGAATGGAATTAGTGTCTGGATTATAACAGCTTTGAGTAGAGAAAATGACTCCTCATTTCAATAATCAGTCAATAACAGGGTGTGAACACTATATAAATGAATTATCAGTGTGTGTGTTCTGTCCATTAAGATACCAGTGTAACTGAATAACGTTTGAGCTATGGAACATTTTAAATTATTAACTTAATAAAATGTTTATTACATTATCATAAGAGTCCTGTTGTGATTCTTGTATGCAGAACATGAAGTTGGTAAGAAGTAAACAACTGTAAAACAACAAGTAAACAAAACTGACTATATAATTATGGTTTGCAGCTCTGTCTAAGGCGGTATGTGTGTGTGACTGTGTGTATGTATGTGTATCTGTGTGTGTGTGTCCGTGTTTATGGGTGTGTGTGTGTCTGTGTGTGTGTTTATGGGTGTGTGTCTGTGTGTGAGCTTTTATGGTGTGTGTGTGTGTGTGTGTGTGTGTGTGTGTGTGTGTGTGTGTGTGTGTGTGTGTGTGTGTGTGTGTGTGTGTGTGTGTGTGTGTGTGTGTGTGTGTGTGTGTGTGTGTGTGTGTGTGTGTGTGTGTGAAGGTCACTGCACTCGTTAAAGAATTGGCCGATCTGGGTGACACTTTAGCAGCTTGGTTATAAAATCGGTATCTTCCCGTGGTAATGAAATGGACTCATGGAGAGACCAGCCACACCATGTGTCTATGTAGAGTTGCATTAATGATGTCATAGTGTTTAACCTTGTGTTCTGGTAATTGTAAACAAACACATGTGGTGAACAGTGAATTTGCGGCATTCAATTTACAAAGTACATCTCTGCCTCTCAGAGAGAAAGTTGGATTTCCAAAGCTTGTGTGTGGGGGTGGAGTCTGTCTCCTCATTAGTGTGGGTTGAATGATGATGGCTTTTCATTCTGTCTATAGGCATTATGTCCTGAATTGTGGGGACACTTATCACACCAAAAATAACATTCTTAGTAAATGTAGTATTGTCAGTAGTTTATTTTATTAGTGTGGAGTCATTTAGGGTAATGGGATGTGTAGCATGAAACCAAACCACGTGTCTGTTAGAGAAGTCATATAGCATTGTAATGACCAGACTTTATTTGACGTGTCAGGTATTTCTAAAACTAAACTTTGTTTTGGATTCCCCTGCTTTTGCCTGACAGCTGATTGTTGTGGGTTTTGACAAAACATTGAGGCCTGTTTTTTGTGATTTGGTCATTTTGTTATATGTCTAGGCCTGTCTGTGAGCGTGTTCTACGTCTAGATGTGCTGTCTGTGAGAGTGTTATATGTCTAGACCTGCTGTCTGTGAGCGTGTTCTACGTCTAGATGTGCTGTCTGTGAGAGTGTTCTATTTCTAGGCCTGCTGTCTGTGAGAGTGTTCTATTTCTAGGCATGCTGTCTATGAGAGTGTTCTATGTCTAGACCTGCTGTCTGTGAGAGTGTTCTATGTCTAGACCTGCTGTCTGTGAGAGTGTTCTACGTCTAGACCTGCTGTCTGTGAGAGTGTTCTACATCTAGACCTGCTGTCTGTGAGAGTGTTCTACGTCTAGACCTGCTGTCTGTGAGAGTGTTCTACGTCTAGACCTGCTGTCTGTGGAAGTGTGTTCTAAGTCTAGGCCTGTCTGTGGAAGTGTGTTCTAAGTCTAGGCCTGTTTGTGGAAGTGTGTTCTAAGTCTAGGCCTGTCTGTGGAAGTGTGTTCTAAGTCTAGGCCTGTCTGTGGAAGTGTGTTCTAAGTCTAGGCCTGTTTGTGGAAGTGTGTTCTAAGTCTAGGCCTGTCTGTGGAAGTGTGTTCTAAGTCTAGGCCTGTTTGTGGAAGTGTGTTCTAAGTCTAGGCCTGTCTGTGGAAGTGTGTTCTAAGTCTAGGCCTGTCTGTGGAAGTGTGTTCTAAGTCTAGGCCTGTCTGTGGAAGTGTGTTCTAAGTCTACGTCTTCCTACTAATGTGGAGCGGGTTGCGTTGGCAACAGAGAGCTTTATGTTCTTGGCAAGAGGCAGCAATGTTTTCTTTTGGTTAATTCTCAGCTATGCTGAGATGACCTTTAACTAGGTGTGTGTCCCTATCATTGTATCTGCTGGTGTAGAGACAGTTCTGCATAGGAGTGTGTGATGATACAATATGTATGACAGATGAGGATGACTCCCCCAGGGGTCTGGTTGTGTCAGTCTTGTAGTCCCCGTCATCCAGGTGGTGGCAGAGTGAAGCAACATCTCTTTTCGACTGGACTCCTGATAGAAGCCCCCCCCCCTTCCCAAAACAAAAATAAACTGATTCAAATAGAGAACAACTACTGTATTTGTCTGGATTTACCTGAATGTAATTGTAAAATGCCTATTGAATCCACCATTTACTATTTCAGGGATCAATGATGAAATCCTTTTTGTCACCTGGCACACAGTGTAGCTACAATAGATCAGCCAAGCCTGTGAATATGTAAATGTACATTTGATTGTAGACAATCAAAAGAGAACTTTTTGTTCTCAGTGCCACCTATGCATGTAACCTGTGTGAAGTAATATAATGCGCCACCAGGGGGAGCTTCAACCAAATGTGTTTTCATAACTCTCATCATTGTGCTGTAGATGGGTGTGAGGCTGTTAGGGAAGATGGTAATTCATATGTGCTGCTCTAGATATGTTTTTTCTTTTTTTTTTTTTTTTTTATTACAAACCAGGCTTATGATGAGATTATATTAATTTTAATTGGGTAGCCGGGCAATTAGATCTGCTGATAACAGATAAGGTTAATGTCCTATGACAAGTAACATCTTTCCTCAGCTCACAGATATATTAACAGTAGATTTAACATATCAAATACATACAAGGTACTTGCAGCTAGTGTCAAACCTTTTCACTGGGTCCAGGATTATTCTTTTAGCAGCTCCCATGGTACATCATTAAATTACACATACTGTACTTTGAGTACAGACTGAGGATGTGAATGAGATTAATTGATAGTGGGTAAATCTCATTCCGGAACATAGCTCTTATCACAGTATAAACTGACTATCAACATCACAGATAACAGATAGTGATGGATTCCCTGTTAACACCAGGGGGCGCAATTATTTAGGTGATTAACTGGAGCCTGAATTATAAAGCTCTTGTGAGGCTAATCTACGAACCTTTACTTTCCAGATTACAGAGACACCACAAGCAGAATGTGATTTGATATTAATTAAACTGGTTAAACTTGCTTGTGGCAAAAAAAGAAAAAAAGATTATGATTTATCTTATCTCAGTGAACACAAATCTTCATCGTAATCACATTTTGGCCAATTAGAACGTCACTGAAGATCTCATAATCTAATAACACAGCACAGTGTCAGACATTCACTATACTCCCATAATTTTATCTCAGTGAGCACAAATCTTCATCGTAATCACATTTTGGCCAATTAGAACGTCACTGAAGATCTCATAATCTAATAACACAGCACAGTGTCAGACATTCACTATACTCCCATAATTGGAGACAACATGCATCTCTCTCTCTCTCGCCTCCAAAATATGTCTTTTCTTTTTCAATTCAACATAACAAGATTTGACATTTACAGAGATGTGTCCTTGCAGTTATGTATGCATTGGTCTGTCTGTGCATGCATGCATGCATGCATGCATGTGTGTGTGTGTGTGTTTGTGTGTGCGTGGGAGGGTGTGTTTGAGTAAGAGGGGGTAGATGACAGTGTCATCACACACGACTAATCATGTGCAACAAAGGGACACAGAGGCGGCGAGCGCAGAAAATGTGATGTGGGCTCGGAGATTTGACATCGTTGAATATGGATGCAGAGCCGGATGCTCTGGAAAAACATGTAAATTGGGCACGTGCACAACAAGCAAACCCAACAAGCAGATGTCGGAGAAAGGACGGCGTGTTATTGCTCCCATAACTGGATTATCTGTGTACGCTCTCTCGAATACTGTCACCTTTACCCCAGTAATCTGTGGTTCCAGTGACTCCTTGTCCCTCCTTTACTCTACATCCTTGAGGTGGGGATAAAGTCACACCTCATCTCTTTAACCAGGTTTGACCAGTGGCGGCTCGCCACTAGTGGGCGCAAGGGCGCCGACCCACCTGCTGGCCAGCTGCTGTTAAATCAGAGAAGAAGACAATAAAACTTTTTCGTTTTTGTGTTTTATAGCCCTATAAATAATATAAACATGTTTAAAATGAATACTATTTACTCATTTTAAGTATGTTTGTATTTCCAATGCACAATATAACGTTATTATCTAAATTAAAAAAACATCGTTTTCTTGAGCAGGAAGTGACGTTTTTTTTATTTTTTCGTATTTCTCGCCCGAGGGCTAGAAGCGATCGCGCTCTGAGTGCGCGTCACAGTTTGATCGCTGTCTCCGTCACAGCCAATCAGTGCATACGGCGTTGTGCGTTGAAATATGACTATTATGTTGGAATCCGAGCGCAATTTGAAGCGGTCTAGCCCAGCAGCGTGAACTTCCGTGAAGAATTTCCATAGCCGCATTTTCGTGGAGACGCTCTGATTGGCCGACGCGATGCCAGTTTTTTTCCATAGCCGCATTTCTCGGGTTCTTGCTTAGAGAGAGAATGCGCCAGGTTTATTCAAGGACTGAGTATTTTCATTTCGATTTATAGTTAGCTAAAGCTACCACCATGGAATTGGATAATTCTGTTAAATCCATCAAATCAACACCGTTTGAAAGACGGACAAATCATTGGCCGAATCCAATTTCTAGGTTATTATTCCTAGGTTGGTGATCGGTGGAGATAGTGTTGTTGTGAGAATGATGCAGGCAGCTGTTTGTCTTAGACGAGCGTACCGTGACTGCAAGTTCTTTAGACTGTTAAGCTTAGGCACTCTTTCAAAGTTGGTTATGGTTAGAGTTTGTCTTAGAGCATGGCGATAGAACGCCAGGTAGTTTGCAGGCTGTTCGAGGCGGAAATGGACAAAGACACAGCTCTTCACTCACACAGCTTGTTGGCTAACAACAAGCTATATGGATGCGCACAATGGATGGACATCAACACAGGCTGGATGGACAATGCCATAGAGTGGATATACTTTATCAACAAGCCAACAACAAGGTAGATTAGCGATCTTAACTCTAGTTTAATACATGATACGTAACTCTCTCTCTCTCTCGCTCTCTCTCTCTCTCTCGCTATACACAGCTGTCTCCGCGAAATGCGGCTACGGAAAAAAGTATTGACTGTGCTTGCTGAGACGATAATAGGCTGGCGATTCAAAACGCGCTGCTGTGTTGTGAACTATAACATTTATTTAGCTGCTGCTGATGCATAATGAATGAATGGTGAGTTGTTTAAAATGACAACATACATGTGTTAATTATTTGATTTGATTGATCCGAGAGACAGAGAGAGATTGCTCCAGAGCATCTCAGAGCATTACATTTTCAACTCGACCTATTAACGTGAACTGCGACCCACAAGGCACCAGCGGCAGCGGCCGCCACTGGGTTTGACACAGGCACTCCATCTCGCCAGTTCAATAGATTGTCAACGCGAGGAGGAGAACTTTTCAGAGGAAAGAGATGAATGTCCGTCAATAAATGGCTGACAGGTCAATAGATATCTCTGACCTCGTCGCCGCGGGCGTGCGCGCATCACGCTGAGAGGCTGGAGAGAGAGAGAGAGAGAGAGAGAGAGAGAGAGAGAGAGAGAGAGAGAGAGAGAGAGAGAGAGAGAGAGAGGAGAGAGAGAGCACTCGGGCCGAGAGAAGCCATCACCGAGCCTCTGGGTGATCACGATGCGCAGGGAGGGGACCCCCACCCCCCTGTTGAAGTACCGTACTTAAGATGAAATTGGCAGACCTACTAAAACAAATAAATCTTTATTTATCCCCGTAGGGAAATTCAGGTGTCATCATAGCGGCAACAGCAATGGATGTGAAGAGAGAAGGAGAGGAGAGGTACAGGTGAATACGGATCTAAACAACCAGGATAATAATAATCTACATGTACATGTACAATGTACATAGGGTATACAAATATGATTGAAAATGAGAACCTGTTAAGCTGTAGCCCTATTTTCAGAAATTCCGCCTAAAGGTACATGCCTAAGTAAATGGAAGATTGCTCCACTTCTACAAGGTCAATTAGCATGTCTAGGGACCTGTGGGTATGTATTTCCAGTGTCAGAAATATTGTGTCTGTTACTATGCTTGAGTAAATTGTAATGAAAAAAAGGAGAATATAAATTATGATTTATTTTTGCATCTGTGCCGGACCTGCCGGTGAATAACACCATGAAAACAGTGAGGTTCTTTTGATTTTGCTCACTGAGCTCATTCAGCACCTTCTTGAGATCAAGTGTACAAAAAAATCTAAGCAAATGAATAAATGGAAGATGATTAAACAGAAGGATTTGTAGATACAGTAATAAATGATAATGCATTTAAATGATCAATTCATATTTGACCTTGAACTTGACCTTATTATGGCCAAATCATACATCTATGGATAGGGAAAATGCTCCTCTTTCCAATGGCAGGGTTACATCTGGATTTAGTCATTTCCTCTCGGTTTTACGATAAAAGAGATACAATTAGCATTTTTTCGATAGATTCTTATTTTCGGTCAATCTTATAAAACATCGGTAAATATACACTTTGACTGCTGTTTTGATATGGTTATGGTATTTACTCTTGGCTAATTTTTTTTTTATAAAAAAACAACCTCTTAACATCCAAGGGCCCACATGTGGGCCCTCATGAGGACGATTCGCGACGCACCACTTTGCCGACCTCTAGGCTCGGGTGTGCATTTCTTTTAATACAATATATAGATATAATTAAAGCCCTATTTGTTGCCTGTAAATTGCCCTTTCAGGTGACAAAATCCGTTCAGCGGTTCTCGAGTTACATGCCAATATGTGAGGCGTGCGCCAAAGTACACATTACCACCCCCGACCTCCGGGGGCTCTAGCTCCGTCAATCATTTGGCGATCTCAAAAATGTTTGACAGGGTTGTAGCCAATGAGTGTGGCTTTTCAATGATACCCCATGATATGATAATTGGGGATCTAATACAGTCTCTATTGATCGATTTATGACAGCTTAACAGATTAATTAATGAATATGTCAGTCCAAGTGCAAAGTGCACCGGAGTTCATGCAGGGTTCAGTGGTGGAATGTCGATCAGTTCTCCAGCAGTTAACCAAGTCGATCCTTGCCTAGATTGTGGAGCCTGACTGGCACAAAGGACTAACCAAGGTGATTTGTTGTGGGGTGGGTGAGTCTATGGCTGAACGTGCTCCTCACCTTTGCTAGCTCCTCATAGGGGGGATGGGAGGGGTTCTCCAGGATAGCATCCAGCTTCCTTCTCGTTCTCCTCTCTGCAAATGGCTTATCTTTTGTAGAAAAAGTAAATGATTGTAAGCCTAATATCTCTGAGTTGGTGTGCCTTCTATCAAATAGTGTAGTGTGAAGTATTCTAACTGAGTCAAATGTTATTGTTGATTGCTAGCTCTCAACAGCATTGATTTGTTAGCTAAACAAAAACGTTATAACCAGCAAACATTTTGAATGTTAGCTAAACTAACTTACAAAGATATATTATAATATACAGTAGGTGTGTTTCTCTCGTGTTTCTGATTGCAATTGGCTGCCAATATATACCATAATCTATTTAGGATATCTACATAAAAAATATTTCTAAATGTATTATTATTGTAGCGACCCTAGTATCTGGGTCATTGGTCAGCTGGGCTGTCACTCTGCTCTCTACCAACCAGGGGCGGGCAGGTGACACTGTTGTTCATGCGGGCCTGCGGGTTGGTGGAGGGGAGGGGGCAAGGGCTGACCGACTGAGGGTTTGAGTTCAGTCTATGAATGTACTGCAGAGGTGATACACGGCACGGTGGTGTAACACTACACAGCAAGAAGGTCCTGGGTTCGATTCCCGCTTGGGGACCAGGTTTCCACGTTGCCAGGTACCCAGGTGGGTATCTCAAGGGCCTTTCAGTGTGGAGTTTGCATGTTCTCCCCGTGCTCACAAGGGTTGCCCCCCCAGATAAGAGAAACCCAATGGAAAAACAGATCGCTGACGCTGTCGCTTCCCTGACGAAGACGGGCAGGAGCACTTGGATTGGTCCCCGGGCGCGGTACCTCGCCGACGCCCTGTCTGCTCCCGGCTGCCCTTGGGGGGAAGGACGACGGGATGGGTCAAGTGCAGAGCTCAATCGCATCGGCGACCCTAAAAAAACAGCGCATGTGTGTGCCGCCCATCACTGCATGTTGTTGCATGCCGAATAAAGACTTCTGAGTTAGGGATGGGTACCTTTCACATTTGAACCGATACGGTACCGGTACCTGTGAATCAATACCGGTACCCAACGGTACCTTTTTTTCGGTACTTTAGTCTCAAGAAATTTTATTTACCTACCTCAGCCGTGAAAAAAAATATCCAAACTTCAAATAACTACAATTTCGACCGTTTTCGGCTTGCCATTGCTCCGACTGCTTTGTTGTTGAATCAAGTAAAATCCTAGGTAAGCATATATTGTGCGTGTGAACGTTGACATGAAAAGAAAAAAGGTAAACATTTTTTAAAAAAAGTAAAAAAACAAATGAATACTTTTTTTTTGTATCTCACTTGAATCGATACTCGGTAGTACCAACGTGTTTAGGTTCGGTACCTCAAAAGTACCGAATTCGGTACCCATCCCATTATTATTATTATTATTATTATTATTATTATTATTATTATTATTATTATTATTATTATTATTATTATTATTATTATTATTATTATTATTATTATTATTATACACCCAGGCCAGTCAATGTTCTAAGACCAGTATTCCTGTGATAAATAAACCGACATGAGAAACAACAACTGAGTTGGTGAGTCATTAATTAATAGCAGACGCTACAATATTAGCCATTCAGAATACCAAATACAGTTCTTACATATTATGTTCAGGCAAACCTAAGATAAAAATCATTGTCTACAATATAAATGCACAATTATAAAGGTTTTAATGATATTATCTTCATGATTGAAAGCATGATTTGTTTTCTTGGAGCTATTATAATCATATTTTCTCAATTTGATGTACAAACTAGCCACGTCGTTAGCCTAGTGCAGGGGTTCCCAAACTTTTCAGACCGCGACGGTGGCAGAGAGCCGCGACCCCCACTATTATAGGAGGTAAACATTTTTTTTTTATATATAAATGGAAATGTATGGTTGAAACATGCAAACGTTCAAACGCACACACACTAATAAGCATGGGAGGCTTTTAACCAGGGCCGGACTGGGGAAATCATTCAGGCCAGGAAATATAGTGCAAAATATAGCCCCAGTCAGGCCACTTTTTAAGCAGGGGGTTCCCCACCAGGAAATCTTTTGTTACAAAGACTTAATTTCCTGCATTCTGGTGCAGGAATTTTTTAATTTGTACCCTTTAAATGCCAGTGTTTGTGATGGCATCACAAATTATTGTTAAAAAACAGCAACAACAATTGTTAGCAACAACACTGATTTTGATGGATTTTCAGTTTTTTTGTAATGTCAGATTGAAAATAATACAATCTTTTATTCAACTTTAGCCCTGATCATAACACCACATATTCATTTTATAATTCTAACCCTTTAAATGCCAGTTTGTGTGATGGCATATATTTGCAATATATCAAATGCAAAGTAGATTTTTCTGGGGGGGGATTATTACAGGCTAGCATGTGTCAATGATTAGCAACAACAGTTTTTTGTAAGGGTCCCGCCTCCACCAATCACATGCGGCTCCCTTTGTGTGTGTGTGAGAGCAAGAGAGAGAGAGAGAGAGAGAGAGAGATAGTTCTCCAACTTGTGTGAGTTGCAGTGATCTCCTGGTTGTTCCCCACCTAGGTTATCTAACTATTGCACTGCTGCAACTAGAAACACTGGCCTGGCCTGCTTCTAAGTTCAGTGGCCTGACTGCATAATATCTTTTTTATAAATTTTTTACTTAAATCATCTGGCGACCCCCCCGCGGCGGCTCGCAACCCCCACTTTGGGAACCCCTGGCCTAGTGTACCCTTGTTGCTTGTAAATCATCCAAGAAGTGAAATATATCATCAATATGCACCAAAATATAGAAATCCCTTTTATAAAAAAAAGATCAACTGAATGGCATTCCGAGTTTAAAATGTCAACATATTTCTAAGACACTAAACATGGCAAATCTGTTGCTCAATCAAATAAGCCTCCTCTACTTTTACTGGTATAAGCTATTTTACGTCTCACTCCATTCATTTCATAGAGTCCCTTGTCTGCTTGCTTTCGGAGAGCCGGTGACAGAAGTAACTAGTGAGCTCCACGTCTCGGTTCCTCTCTGCTATGACCATTCCAGTCAGCCCAGCTGATAGTGTTGTCGCTTCCGGGAGCATCACAGACAAATAAAGGCAATAATAAAAAATAAAATGCCAGCACGCCAAATAACTTGTCATTGAATATTTTATTTGCAAATGAAATAGTAATAACTCAGAAGTCGTAAAAATATACATTTTTTTTTACTTGTGATATTTACATGGATTGTTTTCATCAAACAAACGAACAAACAAACAGACAAACAAAAATAAAAACCTGTACTGCTTTACAAAAACCAAAGAGAAGCAACTGCAGAATAATAGACGTGTGAAAACAAAAAGAATAGTGAGTGGCTTATAGTTCCCTTTCATGACGCCATGCTGAGCTGTCTTCCTCTGACAATCCTGTTAGAGAAACAGCCAACCAACCCAGATCCACCCGGACCGCTGATGAGCACAGCACGCAGAAAAAAGTGCAAAGTACACGGATCGAGAATCCAAACAAAGAAGAAGAAGAAACAAAAAACAAAAGCTCCATAAAACTTCCTGTGAATATATTTACAGTCTTTTACGTTTTTTTTTAATTATTTCTTTTTACTGTTTTTCTTTTTTTTCTTTAGCCGAATAGGCCTACAGTTTTACGGGTTACATCGAAGCAAAGCATTCCCGTTTCATCTGCTGGATCTCCTATGACATGCAGGTCCCTTTGCTTTTTCCTCCGCGAGGTTGATTCGTGCCCCTTGCGTTTCTTCTCTCTCCGACGTCACAATACATCCACCCCCCCACCCCTACCGACACACAGGGCTGAACCGCAGCCTCTGAGCTTCACTTTGCCATGCTTGTCTGCTTTTTTTCTTTTTCTTTTTTGGAACAGAAACAAAACTGTTTTTAATAGAACACAAAAACCGTGGCGGCTACATAAGATTCATATTCCTATAATATAATGCAAGGATAATCATAACATGAATCGTTTTTCACGTACGGCACCTTTGGATGTTGATGACAACAGTATATAGTGTTGGGGTGGGGGGCGGTGGGTGCCGCTTTAGAAGAAGACGTTGGCTGTGCTGCTGAAAAGTCTTGAGGTTTTATTAACGCTTTCCCCCTTTTTCCAATCTCCGCCGCGACAGACAAAGGCCCCTCAAGATTAATTTGCCGGGGAAACCAAGCGGGTTTGTCAGTCCACAGAGCCGGCAGCACAGATGAGAAGAGAGATGCTGCGCGAAGACTCATAAACTGGGGAATTTGCCACCTGAGACCTCCAGTTGCTATAAAGCAAATCAAAAAAGCTTGGAGGAATTTAACAGCTGGAAGACTTGGAGCGTCCCACCCTCCACCGCGCTACTTCCATCACTGGTGCTGATGGGGATTTCAATGGCGGAGCCTAAAGTCCTGGCTCCATATCAATCCTGGTATACCTCCTCCCCTCCCAATGCTACTCCCATGAAAACAGTGTTGCAGCATCTGCTACACAGAATGTTAAGATGCATAGCAGCATGGATCTCTCTGAGTGTGTGTGTGTGTGTGTGTGTGTGTGTGTGTGTGTGTGTGTGTGTGTGTGTGTGTGTGTGTGCGTGTGTGTGTGAGAGAGAGGGAGAGTATGTATCTTCATCTCTTATGATGCTAGTTGTATGTGTGTGTGTGTGTGTGTGTGTGTGTGTGTGTGTGAGAGGGAGGGAGGGAGAGAGTATGTATCTTCATTTGTTGTGATAATTCATTGTGTGAGAGAGAGAGATAGAGAGGGAGAGAGAGAGTATGTATCTTCATCTGTTATGATGCTTCATTGTGTGTGAGAGAGAGATAGAGAGGGAGAGAGAGAGTATGTATCTTCATCTGTTATGATGCTTAGTTGTGTGTGTGTGTGTGTGTGTGTGTGTGTGTGTGTGTGTGTGTGTGTGTGTGTGTGTGTGTGTGTGTGTGTGTGTGTGTGTGTGTGTGTGTGTGTGTGTGTGTGTGAAAGAGAGAGGGAGTGAGTATGTATCTTCTTCAGTTGTGATGCTTTATTGTGTGTGTGTGTGTGTGTGTGAGAGAGGGGAGTGGTTATGTATCTTCTTCTGTTGTGATGCTTCATTGTGTGCGTGTGTGTCTTGGGTAATGCACTGTACAATGTCCCCTCCTGTGTTGCCTTCAGTGGCCTGGCTCCATCAGTCAGCAGTAATACCTCTTGGCATTCTATCCATCACATTTATTCTGACGGAACAGAAATCACATGGATGGCCGTTAGGGCTTTCAGGGGCATTTCTGTGTGTTTTGCGTGTAACCGTATGTGTTTTTGTGTGTACCTGTATATGTTTTTGTGTGTACCTGTATGTGTTTCACGTGTATACTCCCGTGTATACTATGTGTGCACATGCGTGTGTGTGACAAGATGCCGTCACAACATACAGAGCCCTGTCACACATACGTAGCTATGCTAAGGTAGAGCATGCAGAGGGGCCCCAGAGCGGAGGATGACTATGAATTATGGACGGGCCTTGTCTCAAGACGCCGACAAAAACACGACCGCTGCCTGTGAAACGGAATCCAATTCAATAAGTCACCGGAAACTCAAATAAACCCTGTTGGATAGAGGTTATGCCTGGCTGCTTCCTTCTCTCCCGCTTGAATGAGTGGCTAACTTGAGAATGTGTGGGTGTGGCCCAAGGGCTTGTACTGAATTAACATCCATGCGCGCACACACACACACACACACACACACACACACACACACGCATACACAGCCATACTACACACACAAGCTTCCCTGGTCAGATACAAACCACTGTTTCTTGTTGAAAAAGAAAAAAAAGGCATTTTTCATTCCCCATAGGACATTTTTCTCCCTACATACTGTAGCCTTATCTATTAAATTAAATGACATCATGTGCGTATATCTATCTGTATGTACATTATAAAACAACACTATGATTACAGAATATACATTGTCCCTGTGGCAGGGGCGTAGCTGGGGGGGGGTAGCTTAGGATGATTCCAAGGGCCCAGCACTGGGGGGGGGGGCCAACATTTTTTTTTTTTTTTTTTTTTTCTAGACATCACTCAGGTGTATTATTGATGCTTTCATTGATACTATGTTTGTTTCTGAAGTGTGTGTGTGTGTGTGTGTGTGTGTGTGTGTGTGTGAGATATATATAGAGAGAGGGGGGGCTTTGGTAGACTATTGCATTGGTCCATTCATTGAAGATGAACGCAATGCGACATCCTTTACTAGGCTCACCCACCAACAGTGCAGGTGCTGAACTGCTGATCCAAATGTATAGGTAAAAACCATATTATGCGTTTTCATCAATAAAAAAATGGCCAAAAAAAAATTGAGTGGGGGCCTACAAATACATTCTTTCATGGGGCCCAGAATCTGGAGCTACACCCCTGCCCTGTGGTGTGGGATTGCTTTCTCAGGGAGGATGACGACCTCATGTCCGCCCGGTGCTTACTAGGTTTGCGCGCGCGATAACGCTGGGCTCGGTTTGTCAAAGCTGTATCTATCAGGTGTTTGTCACCGGTGACTCTCGTGGAGCTAGGACCCGCGAACAGAGACTTAACCACTGGTGCGCTGACGATAAGGTACAGAGACTTAACCACTGGTGTGCTGACGATAAGGTACAGAGACTTAACCACTGGTGCGCTGACAATAAGGTACAGAGAGAACAAAAACCGTCAAAGGGGGAGAGGCTTTGCAAAGGCACACTAGATAGGCTACTTATCCCTTTTTATTTTCTTTTTTCTCTGAGACTTTCAATCAAACTGCACTGGGTCTGTCTGAGAATCCGACAAAGGGGATTGGCTGATAGCGCGGCTCGACCAATGACCGGGCAGGAGACGGTGATTCAGCGAGACAGCAATCAAGTGCCGGTCCATTGTCCCGGAGCCGGGAGAGAGAGAGTACGGAGGGTAGGGGGAGGTGGGGTGAACACCGTACGCACGCTGCACGCAATTGAAGTCTCACGGAATCACACTCCTTTCTCCTCCCGTTCAATCAGCCACAAGTCAACGTGAAATTGAACTTCAAGGTCAATACATTGTGCCTAGCTCCAATATCCATTCAGTACCTTGTGGGAAGCTGGGGGTGAGGGGGGGGGGGGGTGAGATGATCTCAACCGTCTTTGTCCAACACACATTCATGGTGTTTCTTTACAGATTTTGGTTTCAGTATATCATTTCAGAAAAAAGTGGTAAATAAAAAGAGTAAAAAAAATAAAAACAAACTAACAAGAAAACAAAGCAACAATAACCCATCCCTGGGCTTTTTGGTGGCACTTCTTCAGAGAGACACAGAGCTGTGTGTAGCTGCTCTCGCCCACATCGATCATCGGTGAAATGTAGACGTTGGCTAATCGAGCGCACTGCCCCCTCTGGCCACCGGGAGGCGCTTCGAGTGCACTGAGCGCACTGCCCCCTCCGGCCACCTGGAGGTGCTTCGAGCACACTGCCCTTTTTGGCCACCGGGAGGCGCTTCGAGTGCACTGCCCCCTCTGGCCACTGGCTGGAGGTGCGTTCCGTGAGCTAGAATGCGTGGCCCGTCTGAAGATGTGCTGACGTGGAAACCTACGCACCAGAAACAAAGGCCTAAAACTGTCCACGTGCTCCGGTGAATCTGTCCCCGTCCAGCTGCTCCATCACCCTTTACCACCCGGGAGAAGAATCAAATGGAACGAAACAAAAACACAAGGATCCCCCTGGATTCACAGAACACTTACCACCTATATTCAAAGTCATGAATATCTATGGACCTAATAGATATTTGATTTTCTATTCATTCAGGGAAGATATATTCAGTACCATAAAGGATGTCCGTAGATCTGGACGTGGACGCGGGGAGGAATTAACAGCTCCGTCGCCGTATGCGACAGTGTCAGTTCTGCATCCTCCTTGCGGGCGGAGGTCCCCCCCCCCTTCCAAAAGTGGCAAAAGCAGATGAGCTGCATTAGAGAGGGAGAATCAGGAGGACCTTTCGCGACTTTCCACGGATGAGAGAGAGCATGGGGGGGGGGGGGGGGGGGCGGATGAGAGAGATCATTGGGGGGCGGGTGATCTCACTGTCCACATAGCTGAGCACCTTGTGTGGGGCATTGGGGCTGAGGGGTGGAGGTGGTGGTTGGGGGGGGTTCAGAGCGGATGAAATGGGGGTGGTGCGGTTGAATGAGTTGGAGAAAGATCCTCTGCTCCCAAAACAATCAAGAAGATGTCATGGCCTCCCTCTCTCTCTCTCTCTCTCTCTCTCTCTCTCTCTCTCTCTCTCTCTCTCTCTCCTCTCTCTCTCTCCCTCTCCCTCTCTCTCTCTCTCTCCATCTTTCCACCCTACCTGGATCACTCTCCCACACAGCAGCGGCACGTCCCCGCCGGCACCCGACTGACTCTAAGTTCAGCTCCTTTTTCTTCTTTCATCCAATCGTCCCTGTTTCTCTTTCTTCCGCTCTTTCTTCCCTCCTCCCTCTGCGCGCCCGTCTCTTTTGATTTGATAAATAAATAAAGGCTGTACTCAGGGGCTCGTTCCACCTCGCCGCACACAAACACGCACACGCGCGGTGCTTCCCTGCGTCCTCGTCAAGTCGCGAAAAGAAGGATCTCAAAAAAAGAGTTCTTAGCAGAGACACAAACTGTGTCGAGCCTCAGGTTTTGTTTTTGTTTTGTTGGTTTTGATGTTTTATGTAAGTCAGCAGGGGGGGGGGGGGGCAAGCATGTCTTATTTTTTCCCTTTTTAAGTATGCATTCATTAAAAGTACTTTGGGACTTATAGTATTGATTCTTTTAATTACATCCTTTTTACTAGTTGCATTTCTTTGTTAAACGGAAGAGTCTTAGTCACTGGGAGGGGGTTGGGTCTGTGGGATGGGTGTGTGGGGGGTGGGGGCAGGGGTGGGGGTCTCTGCTGCAGGAAGGGGCGGGGCTTGGTCCCAGTCCTACACAGTTTGAAAGGCCTTGGTGTGGGCAGGGACCATGAGGGTGGGGGGCGTGGGCCCGGACATGTTTCGGGAGTTGAACTTGGGGGTGGTGGGGGGCTCGGGGGTCTTGGGGGGAACCACCGTGGAGTAGGCAGGGGGGGACTGGGGGAAGCCCGGAGGCTGTCCGTTCTCCTTGAGGGCCGCCACGGCGGGGGGGCGTGGGCGTCGGCCGTGCTGGGCGCTGTTGTGCACCATGGACTGGGTGGAGGAGGCGCCGGACCGCGAGCTGCCAGAGCGGGAGGAGGAGAGAGAGTTGGGCTTCACCAGCTTGGCCTTGGGAGCCTCTGCGTCCTCCCTGGGGACACAAACGCACACACAAACACACACAGAAACACACACAAACACACACAGAAACACACACAGAAACACACACAAACAGATGGTCAGAAATGTCCCCTCAGACCTTGAGCACACTGTAGACCACCCGCATTTCATTGTATACCTGTATGCCGTGACAATTAAAACTCTTGACTTGACTTGACTTGACTTGAGCAACACAGGTGCAAAGAGAGGGAGGAAATAAATGCAAAGATACGGGAGGACACACACACACACACACACACACACACACACACACACACACACACACACACACACACACA
>NC_140165.1:213594466-213616966 GCF_963971535.1 Notolepis coatsorum | reverse complement strand
AGTGAGAGTTCTCCCCGTAGAAGTGGGTCTGGACGAGGAGTACCAACCTGATCTCGTTGGGAGTCTCCTCCTCCTCGTACTTCTTCTTCTCCTTCTTGCGGAAGACGAGCCAGATGATCAATATGACAATGAGCACTCCCAGGGATATGCCCACCACCGCGCCTGCCACCATGCCCACATCTCGCACGTCTGCGGAGAGAAGAAGAACACACAACCGTGTGAGACCAGCTATGGTGAACACAGACATATGGCAGAAATAAAATAAGATATTCCTTTATTGATCCCCTTGGGGAAATTCAGGCATCATAGCAGCATGGGGGAGGGGGAGGGGAGGTTAATGCTGTTATTTGGAGGAATTGTTTTTACTGCTATATAATTTATATATATATATTATATATAATCCAACATAATATAATCATTTATATATATCCAACAACATAAACATTGTAAATGGACCCACGTTTACAGTATTTCCGCTCGCAATGTTTGCTAATACAATAACTGACGTGAAAGACACTTGGGTCCAAACTGTTATCCTAGTAAGTATGTGTATTTAGTAGAGCGCCTTGAGCGTACTGTTAAAAATAAGACCACAAAACAAACAATCAAACAGAATCAACAATGACCTTGAAAACAAAACACTCACAATTAGTACAGAACAAAGACAAATTTAAATAAATCAGTCTTCAACTGCTTTGTAAAGGCGTCAACAGAGACTGCAGATCGTATGCCTTTAGGAAGAGCATTCCAGCATGTCAGAGCTGTGACTTCAAAGACCTTTTGTTTAGAGTCGGGAGCAGCCAGTAAGCCTCAGTGACCTACTGGTTATACATGGATCAGGTCCCAGATGTACACAGGTGCCTGGCCTGCATGGCTCTGTATGTGAAAACAAGTACCTTAAAATGAATACTAAACGTAATGGGAAGCACTGTAAGGATAATGGGTGTGTAACAACCCATCATATATTCAAGACTAGTCGAATAGTCGACTAATCAATCGAAAGGTGCCGTAGTCGACTGCCAACCTCTTAGTCGAATGTCAAAAATATATATATTTTTTTTTGTTGATAATTCTTTCCAAAAGCAAAGAGGCCTAGAAGTGTGGCTAACACTAATGGCGCGCATACCAGAGAGGCTAACTGCCTAAGAAAACAGGCACAGAGACACTGAAAGAGGATTTCACTCGTCTAATGAACACACTAGAGAAATATCAAGATGTATCCATCAGTGGACCAATTGCATGCTTTCGCAGAGGACAAGAAGCCTTCAGTCGACTCCTTCAGACATTAAGCACTAGAGATGTTCCTATACAATTTTTTCCTTTCCGATCCGATTCCGATACCTAAGCTTTGGGTATCGGCCGATACCGATACGTATCCGATACCAGTGCATAAAAAAAAAAAAAAAAAAAAAAAGTATAAAAATTATATATATATATATATATATATATATATTTTTTTTTTACATATACTGTTTTATATATACTGTTTTTTAGTAATAACTAGAAAGTAATGGTATTTATTCAACAGGTGATTGTATAGATTTGTATTAGTATCATTAATCAATGAGTATGGGGCTGCAGGACTGCAGATATACCCTACTCTAGATCCACTCGCTTTGCACTCGTTACCAAGTGGCTCTGCAGATATACCCTACTCAGTCAAGGCTCCGGTGAAGTAGCAGAGGAACTGTTGTGATTTTTGCACAATAAATATTCAACATTCTCTTTTGAGACTCCGCCTCAGACTCTTATCATTTGGCACTAAAAGCTAAACATTGTCGCCGATATGGCTGTCCGCAACATGTCATTAATTGTGTACGCGACGTGCAATTGTGCAATGACTACGTTAACGTGAGCTAGGTTAGCTAGCATAAGTTACCGGTATATGGAAAGACCATAGAAGACTGTAACGTTACTGGTGACATTGTGATTTAACTTGGAATACTCCTTTGCCAACTTGCTGTACTTTGCTTGCAGGTCTGCAGCCATTATTGCTGGATTACGAATAGCCCCAACGTTAGCCAAGGTAACGTCAAAGCTAGCTTTCGGTTAGCTGTTCACTGCTAATAACACCAGCCACCAAGCGATCTCATCAGAGCTCCCCGTCAACAGCGCTCTGTCGGGACGATGGCATTTTAAGAAAGTATCTGCTCTGCTGTTAAAATGACAAATGGCAATTGACACTTTAATTCACGTCGATTAAGCACGTTTGTTTTATAATGCTCACTCAGCGAGTAGGGTATATCTACAGAGCCCAACGTCGGCAGTGTTGTTGATAAATTACGTCATATGGTATCGGAGCGCAACATTAGAGGGTACTCGCCGATACCGATACCAGCATTTTAGGCAGTATCGGCGGCATTTCCGATACTGGTATCGGTATCGGAACAACTCTATTAAGCACCCCCCACAGCCCAAATGGAATGATCCCATTTTTTTTAAAGAATAGTTGACTATCTGCAAATTTTGGCAAATCAAAGTCGACTATACAAATCCTTAGTCGGCGACAGGCCTAGTAGCAACAGAATTCCAGTGAAACCGTATATTTCCAAGCATTTCTGGAGCAACGTATTAGACATAAGTGACCATGGGAGTGATCATTATAGGTCAATTACATAAAGGCTCATAGAACGTCTCTCACATCTGATGGAGAGCAAAGTACAGAGAGAAGGGAGTGCAGTGCATAATGGTAAGAACAGCTATCGTGTGTATGCAGGCATACTGTATTATGTACACACAAATCACAAATGTCATCAAATATTCACAAGAAGAACCATGTACTGTAAAGTATTCAGATGAACAATGTTTTCAAACAAAAGATGGTCAGAGTGTCGTCTACATTCTTAAAGGTTGAAAACCTCTGGGTAATGTAGGCCAGTAGTTCTCCAAGAAGGGGTCCGAGGACCTCCCAGGGGTCCCTGAGGAGGTTCCAGGGGGTTAAGTAAAAGTATAGGACTATTTGATATTGAATACACATCTCTATATATGACTTCTGTGTATTTAACTGCTTGGGATGATTTAGTCTTCGCTCCAATGACCTATAGTCTGACCTGAAGTTATGTTAAAGTGGTAAGTCTCTGTTAAAGTGGTAAGTGGTCTAGTAATGCTGGCTCTGATCCTCTTGAAGTTGTCACCATCACCATCACCACCATCATCATCATCATCATCATCATCATCATCATCATCATCATCATCATCATCATCATCATCATCATCATCATCATCATCATCCCATGTTTTGTATACAAAATCATAACTGATGGGTATAACAACACAATATAACATTTTGAAATGTAGTGGAGCAAAAGTAAAATGTTCCCTAAAATGTAAATACTAAAGTACAAGTACCTCAAATAGAGCACTTGTGTAAGAAACTTTTTTTTGTGTTGTCTCAAAAAATACTTAGTTATTTTCGACCAGAGGAGTAGACTACGTGCCACGGTCTCCAAATTGAATCCAACACGCGGCCTCAGAAGCGTTTCTGCTGAGTGCTGGATGTGTCATTTCTCCCAACACCTCACCCCCTACAGTGACCCTAGCCGTCCTGGGCCACTCTGGAAATCTATTAGTGTGACACAGTAACGTAGCCGCTGGAGAGGAAGTGGTGACCGGCGGCCATTGGTTTGAGTTTAGCACCGTCCCCAGTGTGGGAGCACCAAGAGGGAGGATGGAAAGCAAAGAGGGCAATGAATGTATTTTCAGCTGTGGTGGGACACTACAGCCATCAATCACAGTGGCACTTTGGTGTGAGGTGCATGCTGGGAGGTGTGCGCCCCCCCTCCCCTCTCACTCACGCTGCATGGTGACTTCTACGATGCAGTTCTCCTCCCCGACGTCGTTGCTGGCGGTGCACTTGTAGACTCCTGTGCTGTCCATTGTCAGATTCCTCAGCGTCACGATCTCTGGGTTCTTCAGATCTGCGAGACAAATCATGTTTGACATGTTTATTATGCGGAGTTAAGGTAATTTGTGGACCGATGTGACTGACACGTGTTATTCTTGAAAAACATACACCCAAGGTCACGCCTGTGTACAGTATATGTGTGTGTGTGTGTGTGTGTGTGTGTGTGTGTGTGTGTGTGTACATCACTTTGAGTGTATTTGCACAGGCATGCATGTTTATCGTCCCCAGGGACTTAAACTTGAAGGCTGGGAGCAGAGGAGACTGGCAAATATTTATCATGGCTTGCGTGAAATAGAGGAGAGAGAGAAAGAGAGGTGGAGAGAGGGAGAGAGAGATAAGGAGATGAGAGTGAGAGATAGATGGGGAGAGATGGAGAGAGAGGGAGATAGAGAGAGATAGGGGGATAGAGAGAGATGGAGAGAGAGAGGGAGAGAGAGGGAGATAGAGAGATATGGAGAGAGGGGGAGATGGAGAGATATATGGAGAGAGGGAGAGAGATAGATGGAGAGAGAGATGGGGAGAGGGAGAAATGGAGAGAGGGGGAGTGAGAGAGATGGAGAGATAGGGAGATAGAGAGAGATGGGGAGAGAGGGGGAGATAGTTGGAGAGAGGGAGAGAGATAGATGGAGAGAGATGGGGAGAGAGGGAGAGAGATGGGGAGAGAGGGAGAGATGGAGAGAGAGGGAGAGAGATAGATGGAGAGAAAGAGGGAGAGATAGAGGGAGAGAGAGATGGGGAGAGAGGGAGATAGAGAGAGAGAGAGATAGATAGCGAGAGAGAGAGAGAGAGAGAGAGAGAGAGAGAGAGAGAGAGAGAGAGAGAGAGAGAGAGAGAGAGAGAGAGAGAGAGAGAGGAGGGAGGGAGAGAGAGAGAGAGAGAGAGCGAGCCACACAGAGGACAGGATCAGAGACAGTAACAGGAGTGTGTCTGGAAAAGCGATGGAGCCTCACAGGCCCATGGGACATTTAGTCATCCCCGCCAATGACAGCCACGTGATATTACCTTTCACCAGACCCATAAATAATGTCTGCTGACGCTGTGTGTTATCGTCCAATGAAAACTAATTAGACTGAACAGGTGTTGTTTCATGGAGGTCATTAATTCTGAGATTTTTTTGTCTGGGCACGTGCCATCACTGATGGCAGTGGGAAACTAGAGACAATGCAGAGATTAAGGCAGTGTGTTGTAAACCCCAGTGTGTCTCTTTTTTTAGAGAATAAAGAGAAGGGGGAATTAACTATAATGTGAAGGTTTTCTTGCTATTATTATGTATATTGATTCGTTTTAAGGTCGCTACAGTATGCATGATTGCAACACAGGAAGCAGGCTGGAATGCTTTGCTTTTGAGCATTAGCTTCTCTGCAATAATACCTATTTGATGGGCTTTTTACCCAAATAGATTTTATAAAAGTGAATCTCTTTCTCATAGTATCTTAACTAGGGGAATTGACCTATACTCCAATCACAACTGTCACTTCTCTGTCCGAGGAAAGTAACAGTTGTGATTGGAGGATCAAGAAAAGAGGGAGGGGTTTGAGATAGGTCAATTGGCATGTTTGTGTATAAAGGGTTGTGGCTGGATGGCCTAGAGGTAGAGAGGCCGGCCAGTTTCCATTACTGGCCAGAGAGGATGGCCAGTATCAGAAAACAAAAGATTGCTGGTTTGATCCCCAGCACTGAACGTGAATTCAATCTGGAAGGTATCTGGTATTACACCTACAGTGCCCACCATCTCTGCCAAAGTGCCATGCACCTCTAAGCCTCCAGGCTTTCCGTCTCCTGTAACCATAAATGGCTGCATTTTTATATAGCGCTTTTATCCAAAGCACTTTACAATTTGTTCCTCAAATTTTACCCATTCACTCACACATTCACACACCGACGGCGGAGGCAATCATGCAAGGTGCCAACCTGCTCATCGGGAGCAATTAGGGGTTAAGTGTCTTGCTCAACGACACATCGACACGCTGCCCAGGAGGAGCGGGAATCTAACCGGAAACCTTCAGATTGCCAGACGACTGCTCTACCTCCCGAGCCACTGTCGCCCCTGAACTGTCTGAGAACCTAGCCCCGTTCACGATCCCCTGCTTCTCGGACTACCCATCTGTGCGCCAACTCCCTGGACTGTCTGAGAACCTGGTTACTGTATTCTCCCTTTTCCTAATAAACATATCCACAGTTTGGGTTTGCTCTGATTCAACATTGTCTCTGCCTGTTTGTATCTGCACCAGGGTTCTGGCTATAGTACAACCATTACACAAAGTGCTCTTAAGCAAGGCACTGAACCCCAAAAACGGCTCCCGGGGTCCAGCTGTACTCCTACCGCCCTGATGAAATGCATAGAGAATGTGCAGCGATTATGTGTGTGTGTGTATTGAGGGATATACTGAAAATAAGTTTGTCATAATTCTTAGGCTGAGGCTACACCGATCTGTTTTGTCTGTCCACCATCTGTTTTGAATTACTTCCCAATGAGGAGTATCCGTTTGTTGGACAGGGCTGACGCTGTGTCCGTCTCTGCCAGACTTGTGTCCGTTTTGACGGGCAGATAAGTTCAGAGAGGGTGGCACTTTTGGAACTGGCGGATATGTCGCCATCCACGAAGCTGTTGCTTCTGCAAAGGCACGATTGCGTTAGGTTCTAATTCTAAAATGTATCAACGGACAGTAATACCTTCCGTCAATCTGGGCCCCGTTCCCCGTACCTGGTTCAACTAAGTCGATCAAGATGTCATTATCCAGATTCAGTTAACCCGATGTTTGAAGCCGGGATTTTCCTGTTCCTCGAAGGTGGATTCAGTCTCGTTAACTCAAGCCAGACTTGAGACCCAGGATAAGTGCGCGTGCCCGCCTCAGCCGAGAAGGCAGCAAGTGTCGAGAGCAGAGATCCTGATTCTCTAGCGGCATTGATTGATTAATTGATTTAAAACTTTAGTAACATATTGCAGTACGGCTCAATCGCCTCGCCGACAAGTTAAATGCGTTATCTATAGGCTAATTTTAAGTCCCTCATTACCTCAATCAATCAGATTATATTTCTTTAAACTTGCCTGCTGGATTGAATAATCAAATGAGATCTTGCTAGCGAAAATAATTAGTTGAACTGTTATACAGAATAACGATACGGCTCTCTTCCCATTGATTGATGTATGGTCGATCTTTTACTTATCTCCACTGTGGTCTAACGGGTTCTTCTTTTGACTTTCACGCAGACGACCGGGGTTCGAAACCCGGTCTTTTCCTTCTTTTTGCGATGTAGGAATAATTCAATTTGGTGCACGTTGAGAGCTATATAAAGAATGACATCCTCAATGCATGTAGATTTATAATATTTTAACTTACAACTAGGCTACTTTGGCGTATAATCATTAATATTATATTCCAAAAAATTATATTGGAAACACAGGGATTCGAACACCGGTCGCTGGGTTGGCAGGATTGAGCACTACCGCTGCGCCACTGTGCCAGATGGGATAAATTCATTGTTTATACATTAATGAACGAGAGACCCGTGTTTAGAATATTCTTTATTTTGAATGAAGTTTTCTCTCTTTATCCTCATTCATTAATGTGACGTCAACGGCTCATTCAATTTCTCAAATCCGTCAAACAGCGCATCTCATCAGACATCTTAATCCCAGTTACAATTAAAATAACCACATAATGTGTACATCGCACCGAGCGAGCGCCACGGTATATATAACGTGCATTATTTAGGACAAAGTGAATTTAGTATCAGCATTTTGGGTCTATTTTACATTTCAAAAGCCCCCTCTGGAAGAATGGAGCACAAAAACGTAATTCAGAATGGTATAAAGCAGATCCTAGACTGTGGGAATAATTTCAGGAAACGCGCTGTCACTTTCTTTGCGGGGGCGTGGCTGTGCTTCATCCGGCTAACTTGAACTTAAACCCTGCTTTCGACCAGGCTCAAACTTTTGGATCTGTTGTCATGGTGATTTGGACAATCCAGGTACGGGGAGCCGGAAAGTCCGGCTTAAGTCAGACTTAACCGAAAGTTATCCGGCTAACTCAGTTATCCAGGTACGGGGAACGGGGCCCTGTTCATTGGCGGATCAATGGAACTGCAGATTTATGCACATCCGCTTCATTGGTGCTTTGCCAAACTGTGAAACACAAGGATCCACGTCATGAAGAAGGACTTGCAACTCTTCTTTCACACCCTCATGATAGTTCATTAGATACTAATGTACAAAACAAAACAAGAGATTCCTTCTTCATGACGTACAAAAAGACACATTTCCATTGCCTTGTGTAAATGGACAAACAAGTAATGTTCTTCTTCTTCTCCTTACCTATCAGCGCCAGGTTGGGCAGTTTCCCTAGACTCTTCCCCTTGTCCAGCACTCGCTCCCACTTGTAGTTGATGGGGTCTGAGCCGTCGCTGGACTTGCAGCTCATCTTGACATCGCTACCCTCCAGGAGCTTGCCATCCATCCAGCATCTTGGCTTCGAAGGCTTGACTGTGGGAAAACATTAGAAAAACTGTATTGAAATCTCTGCCATTTGACAGATGATCTTATCAGGAGTGACTTAAAGCATGTGTATACTGCCCTGTCAAGGCAGACCGCAGTAACTCAAAAAAAGTCAGAATTGAGTTATGGGTGAAATTGAACTTGTCAATAAATGTTTTATCTTGTGACCAAGTTTCAGATGTTAATGTCGCTCAGTTTTGGAGATATGGGGTTTTAAAAACTGCAGTAACTACAAAATCACACTCAAAAACCAGGCAGACCGCAGTAACTTCCAAACAGTGAAAAATGGCTTTAAAGTGTTTTGACTTGCCATCCAAAATGTGTTATAGGTAGATAGATGATAGTACCCAGATTTAACATGTATTAATGAAGTAATCTTTAGGCATACAAAAATATGACATAATTATTTTATTTAACCCCCAAAAAGCAGATACTGCACTCTGCTGCACAGTTCCCTTAAATAATTATACAGGTAATGTACAGGCAAAGTGCAGTAACTTCAAATACAATGTTGTTTTCCCTCCAGCTTTCATAACTTAACCTAGCCATTTTGAAAATGAAATTTAACACCTGAATATATTGGAATGATGATGATCCAAATAAAATGGCTAGGTTAAGTTATGAAAGCTGGAGGGAAAACAACATTGTATTTGAAGTTACTGCACTTTGCCTGTACATTACCTGTATAATTATTTAAGGGAACTGTGCAGCAGAGTGCAGTATCTGCTTTTTGGGGGTTAATTAAAATAATTATGTCATATTTTTGTATGCCTAAAGATTACTTCATTAATACATGTTAAATCTGGGTACTATCATCTATCTACCTATAACACATTTTGGATGGCAAGTCAAAAAACTTTAAAGCCATTTTTCTCAGTTTCACTTTTTTGAAGTTACTGCGGTCTGCCTTGACAGGGCAGTATATGTGGACATCGTTATCTCATAAATGTTTTGATAGATTGGTGTAATAATGACAGTAAAATAAAATAATCTTAATGTATAGCCTCTAGTAACTGAACTATATTGTGGGTGGTTGTATTTCTCAAAATGAAAGGTGCTGTAAGTGGTAGTATTTTGTTAAGTACAGTAGCTCTACATTCCGACAGCCATCACTAATATAGAGTGTCTGGTCAGTAACATGGGTCTCCCAGTCCCACCACTTTGCAGTAAACAGATTTTTTCCCTTCTGATATCCCTTCCTACTTTATCCAATCAGGAGAGAGAACCCTAGATATTTTTTTTACTTATTTCAAGAAATCTTGCCAAGTCAAATTGACTTGTTTTGAACTCACATTTGTTTTTAATTCTTATTTTTGTCCGACCATTTTTGCAGACATAGTGGATAAAGTGGGAAGGGATACCAGAAAATGTATTTTGTGACGACCATACAATCTATATCAGTGATGGCTGTTGGAATGTAGAGCTATTATTTTAACCCCAAAAACCCACTTACAGCACCTTTAAGACTATGCTTGCCATCAACTCATCACTTCCTGCTGCAGAGAGGATGTTGCCATATTTTCATCTCTCAAAATAAAGTGGCCCACTAGTACATCAACAACTGTAGCTAGATTCCCCTCCACAGGTCGTAGTGGTTGTTCCTCAGGGGGAGATAGGAGGCCAGTGTGTGGACTAGACCTGCTCCGAGCCCCGGGCTCAGCTACTCTCGTCCTCCCCTTCCTGCGTCCCTCCTTTCCTACATCTACCTCTCCCTCTTCCTCCCTCCATCCCTGTGTCCACAAGAGTGTCCACAAGTGGGCTAGTGGACACTCTGCTCACATGCTCAGTAAGGGATATGATGAGAGGTGCGGAAGGCAGCTGCTGGTTCTGCAGAGCATCTCGCAGCTCTGTCAGGGTCAGTTAGGCCTCGTTGCAGCAGGAGGAGCAGTTGGAGCGCACACACACACACACAGACAGACACACACACACAAGGCATGCATCCACATGCGCACGTGCGCACACACACACACACAGACACACACACAAGGCATGCATCCACATGCGCATGTGCGCGCACACACACACACACACACAAGGCATGCATCCACATGCGCGCGCACACACACACACACACACACACACACACACACACACACACACACACACACACACACACACACACACACACACACACACACGCACGCACACACACACACACACACACACACACACACACACACACACACACACACACACACACACACTGTCTCATGCCAAGCCAGCCAACAGTTCGGCTGCCAATCCATTATCTTAGCGTGGGGAGCGGGAGAGAAAAAATGCAAATGTTGGTCTCTCTCAAAATGGAAAGTGTCGCCACAAAGCTGAGGGCAATTTGTAAAAATCCAGGCGCTAACTCTCTGAAATGTCTTCATGGAAGAGAGAGAGAGAAAGAGAGAGAGATAGAGTGAGGGAGAGAGAGAGAGAGAGAGAGAGAGAGAGAGAGAGAGAGAGAGAGAGAGAGAGAGAGAGAGAGAGAGAGAGAGAGAGAGAGAGTGAGGGAGAGGATTAACACACTGTTCCATTAGAGAACCAATAACCGCAGGCTGAACTAATCTCCCCTGATGTTTTAATAAATCGCCTGCTTCCTGACATTGAGAATGATCTTACTCCTCCCGCTGGACTTTGCTGCTTTTGTGGCTGTTGCCGCTCCCCCCTCCTCTTTGCCTTCCACCCTTCAAAGCTGTTTTATTTAAGATATGCAGACAAATCGTTTCTTTTTTATTTACTTCTTTTTTTCTTCTTTATTTTTTTAACCACTGAGCCAGTTAAAAAATTAAGCCATTCATAACCAAACGGCCAGGCCTCCATATTAAGTGGAAGATGAAAACAAGACAGAAACAAGGAGGGAAAAACATGCACAACAATGATGACTTTGCCGCGGCTTAAGCGGCTGGAACAGTATTCGTCATAGTTCTGGGAGCAAAGACGCGGCTCAGCGCTCCAGACGTTTAATAATTGAAAACAGATCAGTGCACATATTAAATTATCCTAAGTAGCTTATCTGTAGTTAGTTCGATGACAGCAAACTTTTTTCATTGTCATTGGGAGGGAGAAAGAATCCTACACATTCTCAACTGCGTGACATCTTGATTGGAAATGCAACGCGGGACACACTCTGATAGAGGATGTTATGTCAGCTGTTTTGGGAGAGGTCTTATAGTCAAATGGAATGGGCTTTATCCTTGACTAGGCGACAAATTTACTTGATTTCACGGCAATAACAAACTAAATCCAAAATTACTATTGAATAACCTCTGATATGTTGTTCACAATTAACAATTATCGCTATGACTGAATCACATTCTTAAACCATGGGCCAATTACTAACTGGGCCAATCCACCAACTAACTGGGAAACCATTAGTTCCCAGAGCTTCTTCTATAATGTAAGATGTATTACCACTATCTATAATATAGTGTTTATACTCACTGTTCATATTGTTTATACCCTAGCCTTTCTTCCATATTCTATATATATTTCATATCTCCTCATCTGATTTAAACCACTGGCTGGAGTGGTTATATTACTCGTAATGTATTCAGATACTACTGCCTATATTATTAATAGAGACTGTTTATACTGTGCATATACCTGTACCTTAGCGTATCCTTTTTCATATATACTTCATATATATATATATTTTATATATACACACGTTATACACAAGTACATTACAATGCACTTTACTGCTCCTTTGCACTACATGCAAATTTGTACTTGTACCTTTGTAATGACCTTGATAAACGTGAATCTAATCTAATCTAATGTAATCTAATCTATTGTGTTTCTCACCTCATATACAAGGAGAGATTCATTAAACTTTATTGACATTGTCTGACAGTTATAATTTAATTTAATAAATTGCAGCCCAGAAAGACACGTTTCTGTCGCTCAAGATGACTAGCGTGGAGCTAAACTTGTGTTTCTATGCTTCTATGCTTTTTGCATACATTTTAGAATTATCCACCATTGTATCAGAGTACTTTGTTAAAGCTGTGTTTTTCTATGCTATATTCACATACATTCTTGAACAGTTTGATCTGTAGATGGAACGTACTGTATGCTATTCGGAACTCTCTGAACCTGTTGGATATAGATATGTTTTACCCCACTGTTTACAATCGTTACTAATGAAACTGGTAACAAGGTGGTACATTTAAAGGTGCACTATGCAATTCTGGGAGATCAATTTGAAACAAAAACAAAAACAACTGCCTCTTTGAACTGCTGCCGTCAGGCAAGCGATACAGGAGTCTCAAGGCGAGCACAGAAAGACTCAGAAGTAGCTTCTATCCCCAGGCCATCAGGCTGCTAAACGAACAATGAATGAACACTACACAACAACAACCACCAAACACACATAGCACACACATCCACACGCACACACTCACTTTAAACAAACACACTGTAGCACCCACTCCACACACTTTATAGCACACACCCACTTTAAACAAACACACTGTAGCACCCACTCCCCACACTTTATATTTATGGATGAAGGATTGCACTACAACTCGCACACCTTACTGTAAATTGTACCTAAAATTGTACCTCATCCCATTTCTGCTTTGCACTAGATAGTACTGTACATTAGTACACTGCATAGTATTGTGTATTGTATATTATATGGTAACTCAGAACATTGTACATATGTCTATACCGAACACTGTGACCTCATTTTCTTCTTCTAAATTCATGCTATATTATGTTATTATGTTATTTGATACTATCTTGTCTAGCACAGTCTCTGGAGCGTAACAGTAAGAAGCATTTTGTATGAAAGTATTCTGTACTTCTGTATGACAACTATTAAAGAACTTGAACTTGAATGTATTTTCATAACTGAGTAAACAAACTGTCCTCAAGGGGAAATTGAATCTCAGGAACACTGTTTGAAGCTAGAAAGCTTGAGCAAGAGATGTTCCTACTCTAACAACAAGAGAGAAGGGCTATCTGTATAGTAGATACTGTAGGTATAGCCTACACTACAATGTAAGCTAGAACACTACTTTTCAAAGAGTATAAAACCATAGCATTGAACAAACTGTACATGATTTACATGATAATAATAATAATAATAATAATAATAATAATTAACTTTATTTGTATAGCACCTTTCATACAAGAAGTGCTTCACAGAGGTGACACAAAATAGGCATAACATTAGCATAACATTGGCATAATTATAACAATAGATTTATGTCATTAAAATCTATGAAAAATAATATTGTAGCAGATTTCTTATTGATTATGATCAATTTCTGACATTAAAATCCATAAGAGGCTATTACCGGGTCTCTTGAGGTTAAACCTATGACCTGAGTGGCTCCTGAGCGTCCTGGGAGCAGGGGACTCAGAAACAAGCCGACAGCTGTCCAAACATCTCACACATAGTGATAAGGTGGTCCATCTAAAAGACTCACGTTGTACACTGTGTGTACTTTGCGTGTCCTCTGTGTGTACTCTGCTGTGTTGCTTCGCTGCTGCCGCTGTTGTTATTGCAAGGGAAATGGGACATTTTGTGTCGCTACACATAATTGATTCACGTTATTATAGAATACACAAGGCTGCGTATCTTTTCCGAATGTTAATTTGAGGTGTGCTCAGCATGCAGAGGGTTCACACTTCAAACGAGAACGGCATAGCAGGCAGTCATGGGGAATGCAACAGCTTGTTGCTACACTGATCTCTACACGTAGAGAAGAACAGAGGTTGCTTTGGTGGGTGGTTCTACTATTGGGGTTTATTAATAGTGCTCCCTGACAGACAATCGATTTGTGCAGGAAGCATTATTATTGGGGGGTGTTATTATTTGCACTCTCAGCCAAATCTGTTGCACGCTTGCTTGGCTTTGCTGTGGGAGGATCCTGAGAGCAGAGCCTATACGACCCAACACAACTCTATAACCATTTGTCACAATGAATGGTCTAATCTTTATGATGAGTGTTCCTGACTGAACTTAATAAATCAGTTTTGTGGTCTTCAAGGCCCAGCCACAATTTTTCTGGTCTCACCTCATCAACAAACCAATCCAAACAAACCCAAACAGCAAGGCCCAAATCAAATCATGCCGTCTGAATCACATTGAATCATTAGATCAGTCGGCATGACGGAGGAAATGTGCCAGGCTAATGATCCATTGATTAGGTTTGTGTGTGTGTGTGTGCGTGTGTATGTATATATGGTTGTGTATTATGTATGTGTGTGTACTGTATGTGTGTGTCTCTCTCTCTCTGTATGTGTGTGTGTGTGTCTCGTTCTCTCTCTCTCTCTCTCTCTCTCTCTCTCTCTCTCTCTCTCTCTCTCTCTCTCTCTCTCTCTCTCTCTCTCTCTCTCTCTCGCGCTCTCTCTCTCTGTGTGTTTGTGCATAAACTGCATACCAGGGTTGGGTTTAGTTCACTTTCAATTCAATCAATTCAAAATTGTAAAAAGTAATTGCTGTTTTATTTATGTGCTAATGATGATGCATTAATCCTCATGTGTTTATTTCTCAGTACGCTGGACAACCCTCTCATGTTCAATATCACAACCTGGTTGGACTGAATTGATAGTGAACTGAGCCCTGATACACCTGTGTGTGTGTGTGTGTGTGTGTGTGTGTGTGTGTCTGTCTAAATGAATCACGTGTCTCCTGTCCGTCATAGAGCTCATTCAGGCCCACGTGAGAAGTCGAGAGGAAGACAGCCGTATGTTGTTTTGACTACAGAATATTCATTGACAGCCCTACTGTATACTGTAAGTAGTGCTCACCCAGTACGATGAGGTTGACCTACTGTACTGTATACTGTTAGTAGTGCTCACCCAGTACAATGAGGTTGACCTACTGTACTGTATACTGTTAGTAGTGCTCACCCAGTACGATGAGGTTGACCTACTGTACTGTATACTGTTAGTAGTGCTCACCCAGTACGATGAGGTTGACCTACTGTACTGTATACTGTTAGTAGTGCTCACCCAGTACGATGAGGTTGACCTACTGTACTGTATACTGTTAGTAGTGCTCACCCAGTACGATGAGGTTGACCTACTGTACTGTATACTGTTAGTAGTGCTCACCCAGTACGATGAGGTTGACCTACTGTACTGTATACTGTTAGTAGTGCTCACCCAGTACGATGAGGTTGACCTACTGTACTGTATACTGTTAGTAGTGCTCACCCAGTACGATGAGGTTGACCTACTGTACTGTATACTGTTAGTAGTGCTCACCCAGTACGATGAGGTTGACCTACTGTACTGTATACTGTTAGTAGTGCTCACCCAGTACGATGAGGTTGACCTACTGTACTGTATACTGTAAGTAGTGCTCACCCAGTACGATGAGGTTGACCTGGCTCCAGTGGTACTTCCCCCCAGTCTTGACTTTACAGTAGTACTCCCCGGTGTCGGTCAGCTGCAGGTCGCTGATCAGCAGGGACGCGTCTCCGTTCAGGTAGTCCCCGGCAAACGACAGGCGGTTGGCGTCGCTGGCGTCGTTGGTGTACACCTGTCCTCCGAAGAACGTGATGATCTGGGGACAGAGGCACGGGTGGAGAGGAGAGAGTCAGAGTCAGAGATTTTATTTGCCATGTATGGACGAATCCACATTGGAATACGGGTACAGAGCAACCACTGTGTGTCTACAACTAATCCAATACAGGAGCAGAGTAGAAAAAAAAAAAAAAAAAAAAAAAACAGACAGCATAAAAGGACAAATGCTAAGGTTGATATCAACATCCCCTAAAGTGCATATCATAGTAAAGTGCATAATGCATGGAGGCACAATTGACAGTAAAAGTGCATATAATCAAAGTGCGTGATGCACAGACACACAGAAACAGCACTTCCACAACCTGACTAATAACACACCAAAATAAAGTAGGATAATATACAAATCTAGCCTTTGGAGTTATTCAGGCTGCGCACAGCACTGGGGAAGAAACTCTTAGTAAACCGAGAGGTAGAGCATGTGATAGAGCGGTAGTGTCTGCCCGACGGGAGGGGGACAAAGAGGCCTGAGAGAGAGAGGAGAAGATGAGACGTGGGTGTAGCGGAGGGTAGTCTCGCATTTCCAGACGTATCATGATCATCATCATCGATGTACTCTAGAGAAAAATACATTTAGCTCAAACCAATCACAATTGTCTAGGGCGGTGCTATGCTCCAAAATGTACCTTGCAAAATGTACCTTGCAAAAAAGCTGTCTCTGTCAACGTTTTCCATCATGAGAGAGTAGCTTGCTAGCTCACTGGCATGCAGTTGTTGTTAAGCCTAGAAACAGGGATTTAAGGGTAGGATAATTCGGCAGGCTTATACTGAAATAGTCATCCAATGGGGTGCTTACCTGCACGGTTAAGATCCTGTGAGTCAGACTATGTGGAGCGTAAACCATGGTTTTAAAAAAGGCCACTTTTTTATTTTAGAGTTCACCAGCCTTTTTATAGTTCGTATACATCTTTATGATTTATATTCATAGTATATTCTAGTCAGTAATATCAGATTGATGCAAATTGCAAAATATGGTGTTTTTTTGGAAATAAAACAAAGTAATAGCTTAATATAAATACATACGTATATATATAATATATCTAATACACTGTATTATATTATAATAGTGTATTAGATGGTAGGGTAATTGTAATGGTCACTCAATTTTTTTTTTTTTTTTTTTTATATATTTTTTTTTATTATTGCAAAACAAAAATTATTAAAAGTCAGTACTCAACACATAATGCATAATGAAACTAACAGTCAAGGTGGTTAAAATTACATGCAAGTACAGAAACAAGACAACAACAAAAAAAGTCTATAATAACATTTTAACCGTATACAGTGTATATCCAGCGAAATTAACAATTATATAAATGTTTATATAGGACATACCCCTAATACCTATTTTCTAAAACCCTACACACATATGCTCCAGCTCGAACCCCCCCCTCCCGGACCCCTCCTTGGATAGTACCTCCATTATCCCTCACTCCTAACCAGACACTACCACTATAAGCTAGCTTTTATTCTCTCCACCACTTCTACCCACATTGACATTTTGGATTCGTTGAGACCCAGAATTCTTGCTGTAGACAGGCACGCGGGAACTATAAAACGGCAGGGGGTGCTGGGGGGTCGCCAGATGATTTTTTTTTTTTTTTTTGTCAGGCCACTGAACTTAGAAGCAGGCCAGGCCAGTGTTTCTATTTGCACCAGCGCAATAGTTAGATAACCTAGGTGGGGAAAAACCAGGAGATCACTGCAACTCACACAAGTTGGAGAACTATCTCTCTCTCTCTCTCTTGCTCTCACACACACACAAAGGGACACCGCATGTGATTGGTGGAGGCGGGATCCTTACGAAAAACTGCTAATCATTGACACATGCTAGCCTGTAATAATCCCCCCCAGAAAAATGTACTTTGCATTTGATATATTGCAAATATATGCCATCACACACACTGGCATTTAAAGGGTTAGAATTATAAAATGAATATGTGGTGTTATGATCAGGGCTGAAGTTGAATAAAATATTGTATTTATCAATTACAAAAAACTGAAAATCCATAAAAATCTGTGTTGTTGCTAATCATACATATGCTAGCCTGTTTTTTTAACAATAAGTTGTGATGCCATCACAAACACTGGCATTTAAAGGGTACAAATAAAAAAAAATGCCTGCACCAGAATGCAGGAAATTAAGTCTTTGTAACAAAAAAATTCCTGGTGGGGGACCCCCAGACCCCCTGCTTAAAAAGTGGCCTGACTGGGGCTATATTTCCTGGCCTGAATGATTTCCCCAGTCCGGCCCTGGTTAAAAGCCTCCAATGCTTATTAGTGTGTGTGCGTTTGAACGTTTGCATGTTTCAACCATACTTTTCCATTTAAAATCTTTTTTTTTACCTCCTATAATAGTGGGGGTCGCGGCTCTCTGACACCGTTTTTTTTGGGTCGCGGCCTGAAAAATTTGGGAACCCCTGGTCTAGCCTGTACCCCCCAGACATGTTGCTGGCCCCGTCAAAACAGTATCCTATCAGCCTCTCCATGGGCAGGTCGAGGCGTAAAAGTATTTTATACACAAAAACAGCGTACGGCTGTTGTGTCTGGGCCGGGCATTGTAAAAACCCCAAAAGAAGTTCTGAGCTTCCAAGTTGTCATCGGCTAACTGTATATTACACGATAATTGTTCTTTTCCAGTGAGTGACATCAGTGGTTCCGTCAGCGCTCAAGCCAAAGATTGGGCTTTTGGATGCTTTGCCTCTAATTTGTCGCTGAATATCATGGGCAAGCAGCTGTAAGATTTCGTTTTGGATGTTGTTGGACATCCAGTTGTCTCTCTTTTGGAGCCAATTCTTCAACTCGGGATCAGACTCTTTCCATCATGAGCTGCCATAACACCCCATCCCTATTTGCATCACCCCTCAGTGGAAGCCCCTGGCGCCCGAGGGGGGGTATAGGGGAACAGACTCAGTTAACTCTTCAATACCTGATGCTGAGGCTGAACCTGTCGTCTCTGTCTCTCTCTGACGTTTATCAGATTTAGTGGGACTGTCACTGGGACCGGCGGGACGTTTAGAAAATAAATCTGATATTTTTCTTTTCTGCGAGTGAGACATTCTGTGCTAGCAAAGTCTGACTACTAGCTCAAATCGACTGACTGCACTGTATCACAGTAGCTCAGTGGTTCGTGGCGCGTGGGAAGGGCGGGAGACGGGAGGTGAATACAATTAGTTGTTTCACCTGTCATTCACTCAGTCTGTGACAGTCTGTCATCACTCGAAAATCTACTCGGTTTTACACGTATGATTGTGTACATACAGTAGTGTAATGAATGAATGAAAACTTTATTTAACAGATTGGAGAATGGCTACAATACAGTACGGCTGTATTAAAACAATATTAAAATGGTGACGTGCTTTGAGCAGGATAAACTTATAATATACAGTGTTACAGTTATACAGTTACAGTATATACAAATATATAAATACTGCCATAAAAAAAAAAAAAAAAAAAGTATATATATATATTTTTTCTTTTTCTTTTTGCAATAATTGAGAGGGGGTGCTGCAGCACCCCCTGCACCCCCCCTTCCCGCGTCCCTGGCTGTAGATATTTCTTGATATATTATCACATCGAGATATGTAAGAGACCAAACTTTCCGGCAAATTTTTTCCGGTTGAAACCAGCGTGATGCGATCAGTTTTTTTTAGCTACTGTGATACCCGATAAGACCAATCTCTTTAGCTGTGGATTTACTGCAAACTCAAAAACATCATTTAAAAGCAATACAGAGGGGTGTACTGGTATATTCCAAGATACGAGTTTTGATAATTGATGGGTCACATCTTTCCAGAATGCCTTAACTGGTGGGCAGTCCCAATACATGTGCATAAATGTCCCTTCGTCTCCATTTGTACATTGGGAGCATTTTGAGTCCTGTTTCAGGCCCATTCTGTTCAGTCTTATAGGAGTCAAGTATGTCCTGTGAATATAGTTAAGATTGATTTGTTGATGGTCCGGGTTCCTTGATGTAAGACGGACATTTGCCCATGCTTCTTGCCAATCAAAGTCACTTTCCAGGTCTGGAATATCCCTCCTCCAGACAGTGTCTAGTTGAAGGGTTTCATACGAGGACATTAGTAATTGATAATAAAAACCTGATACAAAACCTCCCAATGTTTCTCTTTCATAGAAAAATTTGTGGTATCTGTGGTGTTCAACTGGTATGTGTAATGGAACACCGTGAGACTTCAAACATAGGCGTAACTGTATGTAAAAAAGCCATGTGGACTCGGTGAGGTTAAACTTGGTGCATATTTCTCCATAACTACAGAAGCCCTGGTTATTAAAATCAAATCAAATCAAATCAAATTTATTTATTTACTTATAATATACAGTGTTACAGTTATACAGTTACAGTATATACAAATATATAAATACTGCCATAAAAAAATAAAAAAAAAAAAGTATATATATATATATTTTTTTTCTTTTTGCAATAATTGAGAGGGGGTGCTGCAGCACCCCCTGCACCCCCCCTTCCCATATATATATATATAAAAATATCCCCTAATGAGTGTATGCCTTGCTCTTCCCATATAGGGAATCTTATAGGACGTTTTCCCATTAAGAGTGCATTGTTATTGAATATGGGAGTGTGATTATGCCATTTTTGAGGGTTAGGATATTTTTTTTGTGTTTCCCGCCATGTTCTGATTGCATGGGTAATTATGGGGCCAAATTTCCGCTCACAGTGCTTGATTGAAAGTTTAGTGTGTGCTATGTCCTTCAGTCTCTGTGGGGCTACTATGTTTTCTTCCAATTCTCTCCAAGATACCAAAGCCTGGGGATCAAACCATATTGTCAATGGTCTTAATGTGAAAGCCTTAAAATATTGTAAAAAATCTGGAACTGCCATGCCACCGTCTGCTTTATTTCTCTGTGCGGTGGATCTTTTTATGCGAGGTGGTTTGTTATTCCAAATAAATTTGTATGTGGAGGAGTGTAATCTTTTCCAGTAGCCCTCTGGAGGGGGTAACGGTAGCATTGAGCTGATGAAGTTGATTCTTGGTAATACATCCATCTTAACTATTGATACCCTTGCCTGTACTGAGTTTTTAAGTTTTGCCCACCTGTCCAGGTCGTCTTTGATTTTGTTCTGTATTTTTGTGTAATTGTGCTTCACCGTTTGTCTTATGGTGGGAAATATTTCCACACCCAAGCATCTAAAATGTTTTACCATGGGTATTGCACCTGGGAGGGTTGTGTCTTTTTTTGCATGGATGTTAAGAGGAAGGAAAGCCGACTTCGGCCAATTTATTTTAAATCCCGATAAATCACCAAAGTTCTCTATCAACTTGAGTAGATGCGGCAATGTGGTGTTGGGGTTTTGCATGAACAATATTAAGTCGTCCGCATATAAACAAATTTTATGTTGTGTGCCCTTGATTACGATTGGTTCTATGTATTGGGATTGTCTTATATATTGTGCTAAAGGCTCTAATGATAGATCGAATAGTCCGGGACTAAGAGGGCAACCCTGTCTGGCTGAGCGTGATACCGGAAAGATTTCGGAGATGAATGTGCCTGTTGTAATCATGGCCGATGGGTCCTTGTATAATACTTTAATCATATCAATGAATCCTTTTCCTAACCCCATCCTTTCTAATACTGCCCATAGAAACGACCATTCCAGCCTGTCAAATGCTTTCATAGCATCCAGGGATAGCATCGCCTTAGGTGTGGTGTCCTCTTTGTCTGCATCTAGTACGTGCAGTATTCGTCTTATGTTATCATTGGTCACTCAATTCTTTGTGGGAAAAAAATATACACATTTTGATTTTGGCATCAATTATCATGGCAGCGATTGAAGCTTCAAACCTTTGAATCATCCCGTTCAGCCCTACAGTATGTTAACTGAAAATTACAGTTCCATTTTGATACTGCTGCACCCGTTACCCTGCTGTCTAATAGGATGAACATAATCTGAATGATCTAGTTTGGTTATTTCTATGAATTAGGATTCATTCAGATTATTTCCCAAACATTAGCAGATATGTTGTTGCAGATATGTATACCAGGGATGAAACGGTTAGAAATCTGAACTGGATACAAATCTGAACTGTTAGCTTAGAGTGTTAAGATAGGGTAGCTGATCCGTATCTGCTTCCATTAATTTGTGCTAAGCTAGGCTAGCTTTCAGCCAGATAGCTCTCTACTGAACGCACAGAGAGGAAATTGGTATCTTCTTGTCTGACTCTGGAGAAGACGGTCAGCACACAATCCCCGAATGTTGGTGTGTTCCTTATGGGCCAGTCAGCTTCACCAGGGCCCCTTATCAACGCAAGGAGATATTTGAGGAGGGAAGAGCAACTCCTTCTCCCAAACTATTTATTTTACTATCCATCACACCCACTACACTCACTAGGTCTACAGAGGCAGGGGCCTCCAGAGTAACGTCACCTGACTGCCCACTACAAACAAACACAAATATTTTGTTGAATTTACAAACAATTAACAATTGACAAGTATGTGTTCCTTATGCTCTTTACTAACTCAATATACCCCCCCCTAATTCTATTAGAGTTGCCAATGGTATTATCTCTCTCTCCCTCTCTCTCTCTCTCCTCTA
>NC_140165.1:213589538-213594266 GCF_963971535.1 Notolepis coatsorum | reverse complement strand
CATCTCTTGCGTGTAAGAAAAAACGCATTGCAAACTCTTTTTGACACAATCAGACATAATATACAACTAATTGTGTGTTTTCGATATTTTATTGCCATTCGTTTGAAATGAAGCAAAATATAATAAAATCTCAAATCGAACAAAATGTTTTTTTTGCCTATTCACCTACAGTAGGCTGTATCACCTTAAATAGTGGGATGCACCGAAAATTCGGCTACCGAAAATTATCGGACGAAAATGGTTAAAAAGGCTCTTTCGGCTTTCGGCCGAAAGGGTTTTAGCACCGAAAATATATGACAGAAAGTCAAATACGTGTTGTTGTGATGACGTCATCAAAACGCGACTACAGACATACCGGTAGCATGCGCAACATGTAACGTGAGCAGCTTGGCAGCTCTTCCTGCATTCTACAGCCTGTGATAACTAACTCCTCTTGGGAGTAGGGATGCCCCCCGAAACCCAGTTCTAACTAAATTAGAAAAAACCGGAGTATTGATCAGCTCCGACGTTAACGGTACTGCTATCAGTAGTCTAGGAGCGGATTAGCTACGGAGCTAACAGTGTACCATCCATCTGCGACGCAACGGTGGCAGCAACAGTGGACACTGAGTAATGTTAACGTTATGACGAGTTCATACTACACTACACGTATGAACTCGACATAACGTTAACGTTCCTCCGTTTAAATGAAGTGTTTAATTAGCAGCAATCTGTTGTTGAAAATGTATTCGTTAAACCGGAAATGGAAATGCGAGGACAGGAAGTCGTCATCAATCGTGTAGTCTTTTAGTCTTAACAGTCTGGAATTAATGTATGCATTCAAAAGTGCTGAATAAATGTTTTATGGCCCATAATAGTGATTATTAATATTATTTAAGTTAAGTTTAGCCATAATCATGTCTTTTGCCATAATCAGGTAGCTAAAAAAAAATATATATATATATATATATATATTTATATTAATAATTTCGGCCTTTCGGCATTCGGTTTTCGGCCAACTGGTTCCTATTTTCGGTATCGGTTTCGGCCAAGAATTTCCCAGTCGGTGCATCCCTATTAAATAGCCATGTGTAACATGTGTCACGAGAGGAAAGAAACTTTTGTTTTCTGCCTTGTTTACACATGCACACAGACAGAGATTAGATCTATTGAATAAATAAAAAATGTACTAAAAGCAAAAGTACGTGTTTGGACTGGTACTCCCTATCGGCCGCTACCTCCATGCTCTGTATCGGTGCGTTGGCCTAATCAGTCACCTTCAATAGAGGTTTTGCAACCCTGAGTGTGGTGTGCCCTTGCCGAGTCCTTCAGATTTCCTTTCTCTCTCTCTTTTCCACTGAGTAATAACAGTCCTCCCATGGATGGAAATGGTATCTGTTTACACTTTGTGCAGAGTGTTTTAAAATGCTGACATTATTAGGCGCAATCCAAGTCATCATAAGAATTATGTTTCAATGAGTCACAATGGTATTTAGAGGTGAAAGAACTACCATAATGATTGTCAAGGCCATCCAACGAAATGGCAAAAGCTTTAAATGCTGTGTAATTTCCACAAACTAAACCCGCCAAAATCTATCCTACGCACTGAATCAGAGGTTCTCAAACTGTTGGGTTCGAGGCTCAGACGGATGATACCTTTTCGTGACGCCACCCAACATGGTGAGGATTAGACCAAAATGGTGACCTTTGACACCAAGTTCATGATTTCTATCTCCCACTTTCACTGCATCAATAATTGTAGAAGGGCTATGGATTTCAGATATTCATTATTGCACAAGAAAAAAAAAAGCCATATATACCAAAGTTTATAAATATAATCACGTATTTGTATATATTTTAACCCCCCTTCTCTCCAAACTCATCTCATGACCCCCTGAGGAGGTCTCGACCCCAGGTTGAGAACCACGTACGGCACTGAAAAACAACACAATATTCTCAGAGAATAGAAGATACGCCAAAACGATATCCCTGGGAAACAATGTGAATCAAAACAAAAGAAGATCCAGCCAGAGCCTTAACGTATGGCAACTAGATGTCTGATGTCTCAAAATGGCCGTGTGTTTGTGGGGAATGTCAGTAGTCTCGTGGGCTGGCTTTGTGTGTGTGTGTGTGTGTGTGTGTGTGTGTGGTGTGTGTGTGTGTGTGTGTGTGTGTGTGTGTGTGTGTGTGTGTGTGTGGTGTGCGTGCGCGTGCGCGTGCATGTGCGTGTGCGTGTGTGTGTGTGTGTGTGTGTGTGTGTGTGTGTGTGTGTGTGTGAGTGTGATTCAGGGCAAACACATCAAGATGTCACTTCATAACCTCTGGCTCGGATGGCTCCTGTCATCTTCACATTCAGAGTTCCTCTGCCTATAGGCCGGCAGACATGCTGCTAAATATAGAATGGGGACAGAATCTCTGTTTAGAGCTGCTGCTCCCGTTATCCCCATCCAGCACATGCATGCGCACGTACATGCACAAACACAAATACAAATACCTGTACATGCACACTCAAACATATACATATGCATACATACAAGCATGCACACGCTACACACGCACGCACAAGCACACACACTCCATCTTCATCCAACACTGGTCCGTCCGATCAGAACGCTGATCAGAAAAGTCAACCCTAGAGGCTAGAGCACTAGAATGCTCTCTGTGTTTCTACGGGCCACTGGCAGTGTATATATTCTCCAAGAATGAGGGTGAAAAGAAAACAGCCCAAGTATAACCATTTGGGCTCAAATTAAAATAAGGGTGTGGTGGCACTGAGGGAACTCACAGAGCATAGACTCCTCGTTCTTCCAATTACATTTCTGTCAAGTGACTTACAGTCTGTTATTACTTCCTGACAGCCATTTTGAAATCCCCCCGTTCAGAATCATATCATGCTTGCACAAGGACGGCCGGGTAATCCATCATTTCGCTATTTGACTTCAATGACTCTAATACTCCTTTGTGCTGTTATTATTAAGACACTATTCAACCTTGTACTGTGTTGTTACCTTGCACTTAGGTCAACTTACAAGGACGGTTATGGGATTCTCCTGTGGCAATTAATCACGGTACTTATCTGTAATGTGAACAGTGGATATTATTTCTCCCAGAGATATTAAATTAGAGACGTCTCAGGACGAACCCAGAGTGAGATGAAAATGAAATAAGACCCTGTTAATGATTATTGATTCATTATTGATAAAACAGTCACTTCCTTTCTCTGCTTGGCTTCAGTGTTGATCTTGTAGTATTAATATTACAGGCTATTACTTTGGAGAAAATATTCTTCAGTCTTACGTGTCCAGAGCAGAGCTGGCTTTTGACCAGGAACACCTACATATCTCCATTAGCCAAAGGAAATTCCATGGCTGACTGGTAGATATTTATGTTCCCACGTGAGAGAACTAGAATCAAGTAAGACCTAGAATACAATTGCGGTGTTTCAATTACTGTGTTAAACAGTCTGATATCAATTATCCACTATCCATAATTACACATCTTGTTGTGACAGGCCCAGCCTGTAATTCAAGTGGGAGATGAAAGATGTACCATGGCAACAGTAAAGTCTATTTAAAGTAAATACAGTAGGTGATGGCTTTAAAGCTGCATCATGTAGTTTATTTTGGGTTGGGGGGGGGGGGGGGGGGGGGGGGACTAACTTTGAAAAGTCCACATAAAGTACGATATAGTTTATTACTGCAAATTTTAAGTGTCACAAGAGGAAACCTGAATCCCTGGAACACTGTTTGAAACTAAAAACCGAACTTGTAAGTTGCTTTGGATAAAAGCGTCAGCTAAATGAGTAAATGTAAAAACGATTTGTTTGTATGTGGTGCTCCTACCCTCCACAACCTTTACCATACAAAGAAGCAGTCTCTAAGAGCAATGTTGTCATTTGGTTTCAAAGTTTCTTTTATCTGTGTGTTGAGATTATAACCATTTCAAGCATTTGTAACCAACACTACTGCAGAGGTTTTTTTCTTCCCAAAGCTACACGGTGCAACTTTGGTTTGAGGTAAATGTACCTAGCAGTGAATAATGAAGCCTATCCAAGTGAAATGTTGGGTGTTTACCTTCCTACACCCACTGCTGCTCAGCTTGACCAGTTAACACAGTACTGACATCACTGCTGTGCTGTCATCAGTCATATTTTGTTTTCTTTCTTTGAGAATATAAGGGCATTTTGCCGAGTAGGCCATCACAGTAAATTCTAAGGGAAGTAGCAGTAAAAAAAAAAAAAAAACAGTGAAAAGGGGATAGCTATATCAGTATACTGTAGGCAGTAGGCAGTAACCTTACTATGTGCAGTCTCCTGTACTGCTGCTGACCTAAGATATGCTATGCCACATAAAGGTGAGACAAGATGTATGTAAACTATTGATTGGCTCTGTATAGCAATAACGCAAGAAGGGGAAAAAAAAACACAAATGCTACCCCTTGTGGAGGCTATAGTATAATGATTCCAAATCGCAGCTCTATTAATAGCATGCATTGCACAGACGCAGGACTTTTCGAAACAAAGCAAACGAGACAAGTCCAGAGAGCCCTTGATGCTCGCACTGCACCACACTGGCTGACCACACTTTCACAAGCTCCGACACGCGAGAACCAACATCTAGCTGTCACTTTCATCTCGGGCCACCAACAGCCAGGCCTCTCTTTTGACCACGGGCTATCTATTAAACACATCTAGATCTTATATCGGTGTCAGAACCAATTACGGTGTCGCACTCGGGCTCCTTGCTCTGC
>NC_140165.1:213424538-213584538 GCF_963971535.1 Notolepis coatsorum | reverse complement strand
ATTGACCGACACGTAGTTTAAAATACCGAGCCGCTTCGGCGAGGTGTTTTAAACGTCAGTGAAGGTCAATTATTTTGCGACAATGACCGAGTAAAGCTATACATTATCCCGCTTATTACATGGCTAACTTACTAACAATATACCTAATTCATTTGACAAATCGCAGTTGTTCTGTGGCTCTGTCAGCCCAAATAAAGTGATTATTATTATCGCGGGCAGCCTCTGTTCGCTCCGCTGTGTTCTGGCTCCGCTCGTCGCTCCGCCCCCGTCATCGCCGGCAGAACACCGGCAGTGTCTAATTGCACTGAAACAGTGTGTGTCAGTGGGCTTGATTGCGAACAGCTGCGCACAGCGGTCATTATTGAAAAAACAGCGGTCATTATTGAAAAATAATGACCGCTGTCGGGGGGCTATTGACCAATCACAAGCAAGCATTTCGGCGAATGTGAAAACGCCATGTAATAACATTAGATATCTCTTGTTGTGGAATTAACACAACATTATGCATACTTTTGACAATAAATAAAATCTGAATATGTTCTTACTTGCTTGCCTGGGTAAATAAAGGTTATAGAAATGTAAAAAAAAAATATATATATATATATATTTTTGAAAACCGATACCAATATTTTCCGATATCACATTTTAATGCCAATATCGGCCGATAATATCGGTAGGCCGATAATATCGGACATCCCTAGAAATGAGGTTTTAATGGATTATTGTCACACAGGTTGACAGGACAGTGCTCCCCATGCAACCCCCCTGCCTAACGTAATATATATATTTGTTTACATTGCATCTTCTTTTTTTTTCTCACAGCAACTTTTGTTGTGGCTACTAGCCTATATATGAGGATGGTAAGGACCGTTGGAATAAACCCCCCATGGATTATAAATACCATTGGAGTAACGTGAATATATGCCGTGGATTAACGCAGACCAGGCTGCAGAAACAAATTAGTGGGGGGGCATAAAATGTTCTCGGGGGGGCACAATGGTTTTTCAACACAGGTTCCCTTTTATACGTTTCAGCTGGGACAGCGGCGCTGTGGCTTGCTTGGCGCTGCCCACGGTGCTGAACTAAACAGCAGAGAGGCAATTGAAAAATCTAATTTCTCTCTATCTTAAGAACTTTCACTTATACAAAAACAGACTGAACGGATATATATAACAGACCTGCTGGGGCAGCGGACTGAGAGCAGGGGACACAAACAGGCTGGATAAGATGGTCAAGAAGGCCAGTAGCGTGGTTGGGGTGGAGCTGGACTCTAGCGAGGGTGGCGGAGAGGAGGAACCTTGCTAAGCTCCAGGCCATCAGGGAAAACCCCTCCCACCCACTATACACAGACTTGGCTGACAGGAGGAGCATGTTATAGGCTCACACTACCTAAATGCAGCACTGAACGGCACAGGAAGTCCTTCATTCCGACAGCCATCAGACTATACCAGTGCTTCTCAAACTTTTTCTGTCAGGCCCCCCTTTGGTGGACCAAAATATTTTGGGCCCCTCGCCCCAACAAAATAGTAATGTTTAAATTTATTGAAATAACACCAATATCGTCACCTTTCAAATTGGCCCTATATTTTGTTTTCAGAGCTGTCATGGATGAAAAGCCAGCTTCACACAGATACTGTATGTGGTGCTGAATGGTATCAACACCTTAACTGCTGCATCATGAGATACTTGGTGGGCCATGAGATGAGATACTTGGTACTCAGCACCACACTCTGAAACTAGCTCTCCAGGTGGTATCAGATGAGATTTCAAAGAGTTCTTCCAAGAGTTTGGATGGAGATGTGTCAGGAAGCTTTGTCTCAATGTTGTCTGTAAAGTTTTTTTTTATCCAGAGTAACTTGGTGATCCTTTTCTGTGTTTTATTAAATAATGATTTTCAGATTCAGACTATACAATGCATCACTGTGCCTCACTGCATCACTGAGCACAGAGTGACAATTACCATCTTCCTGGACTCTTACTTTTTAAACAGCACTGTGCATTATTACACCTACTGTAGACTTCAGTATATTTTTACTGTATTTATTTACTGTATATTTTATTCTATTTTTATTCTATTTCATTTTATTCTATTCTTAGGCCATTTGTTTTGTTATTCTTATTTGTGACTTGTTCTGTCTAAATGTTTAATGTTGAGTGATTTGCAGTGTAAAATTTCCCTCAGGATAATACATTTCTATTCTATTCTATTCTATATCTTTGAAAAGTCTCCATTTATTTAACACTTCTGAATTCACTGACAAACTGAACTGAACTGACAAAAATAAGGTGCATAAAAAAGCAAACAAAATTCCTCCACAGGCTACTCACCATCATAAGTAGAGCGGCAAGCGGCGTTTGGGGACAGAGTGAAATCTTCTTAAAACACTGCCCCTCCACTCATTCCTGAACTTTTTTGTTAAGTCCTTCTCAAATGCCAACTGAATTAAATTGGCCTTAGTTGCGTCGATGAAGCATACTAAGGCGATGTTCTGTAAAGACGTTCTTGAGGGTAGAAAACGAATTCTCACAGAGTGCCGTGCTAGCTTCAGTAGTGTTGTTGTTGACATCAGTGCCCACTAGGGCTGTCCCCGACTAAGGATTTGGATAGTTGACTTTGATTAAAAAAAAAAAAAAAAAAAAAACGTTTTTTTTCAGGGTGGGCACAGCTGACTCAGTGGGCGGGCCCGGCCCCCTAATGCCCGCCCATGGCGCCGGGACTGGTTTAACGCATAACTGAGATGCAACTATGAACTGCTTGAACCATGTGTTGCATTATGTCTCTCCCACAGCTGTGCCAAGAACATTTGGACATTATTGACTAATTGATATGTGATTGGACGCAGCTGTGGACAAACGATTCTGTCCCAAGACGACCACCCCCCAGGCGCCTCCCCCAGCACTCTTCTTGTTTCCCATAGGTAGATGATAAAATCATTATAAGTCTCTGATAATGTGTTGCACATACTCCCTTCTATGACTTTGGTTTCAGTTGCATCCTCCATCTTATCCTCCACTGGGGGAACAGAGGTCTACTCATCTGGGGGCTCCTCATTGCACCATCTCAGTGCCTTTTGTTAACTCGCTGTGTGTGGTTAAACTCGAAACAACAAGCCACTGATGCACCACGAATGCACCACAACTGTCTGCCCTCTGCCCGTTATATTTTGGTGGACCAACAATGCCTTGTTGGTTGGGCTCTATACCCCGGGGTTGCAGCATTCAGCATTTAGTTTTGAATCCTTATCCATGTGGCCATTGGGCATTTTTGAGTGGCAGTTTTTCTATTGTTGTGTGTGCCGCCATTTTGGCATCCCATTTCCCATGCTCAGTGTTGGTAGGCCAGGGTAGCGCCTAAACCATTCTACTGGCTGCTACGGCCATGTGGGGTTCCTCGTCACTAGGCTGCACTGCGTCCAGGCCACCAGCAAGTAGCCAGGTGTTTTCCTACCCCCATTCCTGTTTTGTTTTCACACTTTACAAATAAAGATTTACCTCTGTTACACCTTCATCTCTTGTCATGCTGTGTTACTGTCTTGGGAAGAGCCTATAGATTTCCTTGACCTGTGACTTTATCACCACTGTAAAAGGTCTCGGACAAAATCTTTTGAAGTAGCTATCATTAAAAAAAAAAAAAAAAAAAAAAGGACTTTGAAAAATCTAAATTGTAGACCAGCCTAAGGGCCCGCGTCCACTTGGCGCATATTTCTGATCGCACGCATCTGTTTTCAATGTCTTCCAATGGGGAGGGAGCGCACGCGGCCGCATGCGGCCGCCTCTAGGAAGTGCGCTGCCGTCGGCTTCTTTTCTCAGCTTTTTTGTGCGGCGGAAAGTTGAAACTTTCTGAACTTTCTGAACTTTCAGAGCGATGCGCTGGGCTCATTTTCAGACAACCAATCACAGCCATTCATCTACCACTCTGTTTGTAACCTGACACCGGAGCTGCCTGCCTGTCTGGCTGTCTCCCACAGACCATTGAGATTCGCGACAAAACTAATAATAATAACTACACGAATACACTACTAAAAAGCTAATAAAAAGCAAAGGGCGAACTGTGGTGTCAGGCAATAACTATATATATAATTAATATACAATAAAGTTATTCAAATATGCTATAATATGTGCAAAACCGCGGCATGGCTGTAGATTTCTTTCTGTCATCTACAAAATGCGCTTCAAGCCAGCTCTGCCAGCGCACTCCCAGCATGTTTCACGGAGAAATATGCGCTAGGTGGACGCGGGCCCTAAAGAGCCATAGTCATAGCCAGGAGGATGTGGACCGCTGCAGAATCAAAGTGGGCCGACGACGCATCACTCTCAATCTCTCTCGCTTTTGTATCATGGGCTGCTCAACCGGCCCACCTGTGCTCCCGATGGTCAGTCCGTTATCGGCAGGCCCTGAAAAGTCACTACTTGTGTAAACTGGGTCTTTCTCGCTGATAAGTTTCACATCACAATATGCACAACAATCTCCACCCCCCCCCCCCTTCCTCACCACCACCATTTTCTGTGAACCAAAACCCATATGAGGGATTACAATATAGTGTGGCAGCCGGCAGAGAAGCAGGAGAGGAGAGGTGATAGAGAGCAGATACAGTAATGTACGTTTCCCACTGTGTGTCTCCCATTATTAGGAGTTCCGGTGACGAAATTGGCCTGTACAACAATCAGGCTGAAGCCCATATATGGAGATCCAATCAGCCAGAGTAACGACACCTGTGTCTAATTCACAGAGCGCGGCTGCGGCTCGTTACCGCGCTGATTGGAGAGGGATAAACCGGCAAATCCATGGTGGATGTGAGTAGAGAGAACATTAACGCGCTGTGTATGATCTATTTTGGAAGGAGGACCCTGCTATGTGCTACTACCCTTGCCTGTCTGTCTGAGAACCCACTCTGTGTATGACCCCTGCTTGTCTGACTACCCTCCGCCACGCATGTCCCTGGACTAGAACCCGCCTCCGTGTACTGAACCTCCCTACTGGACCTTCGACCATTCTACTGGATTGTGGACGGGAGTTTTCTGTGTGCATTAACCCCTTCCTTTCCACAAACGGCAATAAAGCTTTTGATTTAAATTTCTCTGGTTATGGACCTTGACTTTATGGTTTTCAGTCACGAGAACACTATAACCACATTTTGCAGGACGACTGGGGGTTGTAATGATAATGATGTGTCGGGACTCATTTTACTCATGAAAACATAATCCGCCTAAGTGCAAGAGCCATGATTTTTTTTTAAACTTTCAGACATGACACTGCTTCTATTTTAGCTTGGGAGCGCTTTTTACTTATGGACTTTAAGTGGATTTGCAATTCAAATGTGAACGAGGAGATGCATCTCGGACAGTGAGAGTGTCTTCGTTCACTCAAACATCTGTAACGCATGACACCACGGGTATTTTCTTGACGCACTAACGACATACACGCTAACATGGCGGGATGCCTGCCCCCCCCCCCTCCTTCTCTCTTTCTACTGACCTAAGGGAGATGAGGGGAGTGGAGAGTTAAAAGGATTCTTGAGTAACAATATGGAATGAAAAAAGAATCTTTTGTTTTGGCCCATCTATTTTCAGCGATGGCTGGGACCCTTCAGCGTTAGCGTTTCACGGCTCAAAGATCCTTTATAATTTAATGAGGGGAGAGGGTGGCCCTCTGAGATTTACGCTCGGCGTCTCAAGGCAGCATTGGCCACTCGGATTATTGATCCAAATCGGATGTCTGTTTATGGGTCAGTAAAGCTCTCTCTCCCTTATGCTCCATTCAACCTCACCTCGGTCATGTTTAAACTGTCAGCCCCTTTTTTTAATCCAATAAAACGTAACGTATTCCTGCTCAAAACGCATTATTCCTGCTCCTCTCACACAGGAGTCAGGCACTGAGTAGCGATGTATCTTACTATGCATACCTTTAATGCAAGACCTTGATGGTGGACATCGAGAGTCCTCTATGTCTTCTATGCATATGTCTCATGACCCCATAAAGATTTAGGAGACAGGCATGTCATCAGGGGGAGGTAGGATACTAGAGTTCAGAATCTCATATGACAGATCTACAGGACAAACATCAATTAACATGGATCATCTTCCCGTATCACCAATCAATCAGGGACCGTGACCGTGCAGGAGAAGCATGAAGCACGAGCGGTCTATTTTGGAACTCCTTCTGTCAGATCCTGTTCCACGCATGTTTCCCGGGAGTGGAGCGCTGTTCTCCCTGCGCTGGAAGGACCAATGAGTTGAAAAGCAGATGTTACTCTGCGCCTCCATTTATTCATGAGGCCTCGGCGGTGAACATGAGGCAGTGAGCATGAGGCTAGAGGTTGAAACACGGTCGCATGCTCTGATTAAAGACAATCACAACCACTACGTAAAGTGTTTTCAGGAATGGATGAATGAGTAAATGAACAAGTGAATGAATAAATTAATTGAGTCGGTGGTTGGTCAGTTAGTCAGTCAGTCAGTCAGTCAGTCAGTCAGTCAGTCAGTCAGTCAGTCAGTCAGTCAGTCAGTCAGTCAGTCAGTCAGTCAGTCAGTCAGTCAGTCAGTCAGTCAGTCAGTCAGTCTGCCTGCCAGCCAATCAATCAATCAATCAACAAATCAATCATCAATCAATGAATCGACAAACACAAATAATTGATAAAAAAATTAAACATTACATCTGCTCCAAACAAGCAAAATAGTTTCATACGAAACGTAATTAGTGAAACTGTATTATTATTTATTCTGATCAGAACCTTTGGGAAGCTAAACCACTGGATTGTATCCCGCCCACTCCATATGAAGGAAAAAAAATCAGTCTTGCTTGGATATCATTTCCACCACATTGCACATTACATTTTGTTTTCCTTAATGTTGGTATTTTCAGCACCAGTAGACACAGCAGAATGTCATACCCTCTCTCTAGAAACCATACCACTATGGTTATACTAATCAGCTACATTTTTTTATGAGGAATTTTATTTGTCTACTTAGACAAGTGCTTTGCATTTGTGTGAGAGAATAACAAGGCAAAAAGAGAAATTCCATATAAACTGAGAAATCTTGTAAATTGTATTAGAGGTTCTTTGGGTTGATTTTTCCCTCTTGCAGCATAGCCAGTCATATATCATCATCATCATCATCATCATCATCATCATCATCATCATCATCATCATCATCATCATCATCATCATCATCATCATCATCATTTATTTATTCGTACATGGAATTACCACAGTCCAACAGTACATATTCATATAATTCACCAAAAATACCATGGCCGAAAGGAACAGGAAGAAGAAAAAATCTTATATATACCTGCCCCTACACACACACAACACACCGATAGACATATTGTGTAAAACCAAACAGAATATACCCATTTTGCAATTTTTTTTTTTACATCAACACAACCAAATTAAATCAACATAAATAAACCCATTTTGTCTATCTATCAGTCAAACTACATATTTAGGTTCATTCATTTACACACACACACACACACACACACACACACACACTTATATAATGTATTATACTTCTATATACTATCTAATTTCTATTTTATTATAATATAACTAAATCATACTATTTATTTTACACCATATTGGTACAGTATTATACTATATTTTAATATATTATTATTCTATGTTACGCTGCTATATACTATATTACTATACTCATACTGGCCTACACTACAACTCTATGCTACGTCATCCTGACACGCTAAACTGCAATATTATACTAAACTGTGCTATACTGTCTATGTATCTTTTCTTTGCACAACCTTTTGAAGTGAAATATATTATTGGAACGCTTTTCATCGTTCTGCAAAGAGTTCCATAGTTTGATACCTATAACTGAGGTGCACCTTTGTTTTAAGGTTGTTTGTGCAAATTGGTGTTTAAAATTTAATTTCCTTCTGCTGTCATCTGGACAGGGAACGAACAACCTCTGTATATTTGTATATATAATGTCTTGATGCAATTGAAAGAAAGATACCTCTATCATTGGGCATCCAACTAATTATGAAATGATTCACTGTAAATAAAAGGTTGAATTATTATTAAAGGTATAATACTACTACTACTACTACTACTACTAATAATAATAATAATAATAATAATAATAATAATAATAATAATAATAATAATAATAATAATAATAATAATAATAATAATAATAATAATCATAGTATTATTGTGGTTATTACATTTACATTTAGTAATTTAGATGACACTTTTATCCAAAGCGACGTATATATGTTATGTAGGCCTACGACAAGTCAGTAGGAAGGGTACAACTCTTACAGCTGAGTAACAATGATCATCAAACAGTGCTGAAAGGTGGGTGTTGAGTGCATAGTAGTAAAGACATATTAGTATAGTATTAGTATGTCCTAACTGTGCTGGGAAGTTTGTACAGTATTATCAATAACAATAATACTAACGATAATTAATAATACATATGTATTTACTTTTTCATTCATTTATTTATTTGTTGTGTGTAGAGCAATGTCAAATGAACATCACTGTCCACAAGGGGGGGAATGAACCATAATGAAAGGTGTCTGCTTTGTAATCCATATTAGGGAAGAACGGTGTTCAACATGACATACAAACAACATCCACCATACATTGAAAAGGCTAAAAACAAAACAAAAAACAGATCAAGAATATGGATGAATTGTACAACGAGCGGTCTATTTATAATCCTCTGTGGGATTATAAAAAGATACAAACTGATGGTTTGATGAAATCCTCTCTGACTCAGTTCAGTTTCTCTCTCTCCCCCCTGCTGCTCTGTAAGTCTTCTCTGTAACATCATTATTCCAGAGGGCCAGCCTCCTTCTGACAGAGGGAAGTTTATCCCAATGAGAAACTAGCAGTCAGCAATGCTGATAGCAAAACCCTTACCATCCCCGTTCTTCCACAGTGACTGTGGCTAATGCGAAACGAGAAAACAATCTTACCTATTAGGGCTTTTGAGGAGCCTCACTGCCCACCGATTGGGAGTTTAGGATACTTTATTGAACCAAATGAATTAGCTGATTAGCCTTTGGATTGGAACGTAAATTGAATGCCTTCCTTGGAATTGATCCCTTTGCCTTCTAAGGTCTATTGACACAAGGCATGCCGCTAGTGGGCTGGTTTGCTAAGCAAACAAGGTTAGCTTGAAAGAGGGGAGAGAGCAGAGTAAGAGGTGAAACGTGTTTGCTTCATGGTTGATTTTATTCTTCTTCTACAATCCCATTACTACCAACACCACCATCACTACAGCCCAATCTCGCTAAATATATGTAAATAAAGTATTTATCAACCACATGGTATAGCCATGAGCCACTACATCGACGTATTTACAAAAATGTAGAATGTGTATGTCATTCTTTATATATAATTACAAATAAGTATATATATTACATATTGAAAATCCATGATGCAACTTCTAACATTTAAGTTCACTTGCTGGGTAACCAACCCAGGGCGCTGGCATGGGAGACAAGTGCATATTTAGCTCAAGACTACCAAGACACACTTTTCTGATAGCCTTGCCCAAACCCTAACCCTAACCTTAACCCCACTGTTATCTTAAACTAACCATAACCTTAAGCCTAACCCTAACATTCTATCTTAACCATAACCATTAAACATTCAAACAAACCATCATCATACTATTGCTGTGTTGGTCTGGTGGCTTAGTCTAGTGGTGTGATCACTTGCACGGCCACAATCATTGTTGGTTCGATACCCGTTTGCTGTGATTTGTTCACTGCAGATTTTGATACAAAATGTATATATTACTTATACAATATGTAAATATATTACTTATGGCTATAACATAACGTACATTATTTACCTTTTCTCTTGTGGTCGATTAGTTACGTTTTCTGATTTTACCTTGTTGACTACTACCACATTTAATCAAATCAAATCAAATCAAATGTATTTTATTTGTAAAGCCAGAAATCAGAAGTGAATGTCCCTATGGGCCGGACAAGTCTTCAAGTCAAGAAGAAACATCACAATAAATCAAGAACAAATCAAAACACCATGAAATCCAAAATAAATGTAAAATAAATAAATGCAACACTCCCAGACATACCCCAGCGAAGGTAAGGAAAAACTCACCAAATACTGTCCAGAATCTTCAAGTAACTAAGATGTGCAAACTGCATTGTAAAAAAAATTATAATAAAAAGCCCCAAAAAAAATAGCAGATGGGCATACCAATTTACTAACTGTAACATGACATAGTAATGATTAATACTAACACAGTAGTGTGTTGAACTTTACACTTTGCAGCCATTTACCACAAAAAGATGACCCTCATGCATTGCAAATTTGCATACAATTCAAAACAAACTAAATACCTGAGAATAATAGGGGAAAGAAAAAGTTAGGAACTTGTTACATTCACGCACACAAGGCTGAGGACTCGCACCCCCGCCCCCCCCTCTCTCTCTCACACAAACACACACTCTCCCAGATCTTTCTCTTTTGCCCTTTCATCTCTCTCACCCCCCCTCCTCTCTCTCTCTCTCTCTCTCTCTCTCTCTCTCTCTCTCTCTCTCTCTCTCTCTCTCTCTCTCTCTCTCTCTCTCTCTCTCTCTATCTCTCTCTCTCTCTCTCTCTCTCTCTCTCTCTCTCTCTCTCTCTCTCTCTCTCTCTCTCTCTCTCACACATACACACACACACTTTGAGCCAGAAACAAACATAATATCAATGAGGGTATCAATAATACACCTGAGTGAAGTCTAGTAAAAAAATTAAAAAAAATAATAAAAAAGAAAGAAAAATACATATAAAAAAAATAGAAATTTGTAAACGTTAATCTTGCGATAAAAAAAATAGTGGCGTTAAAATAATTTTGTGTTAAGGTGTTAATAACGTGTTCACTTTGACAGCCTTAGTATGTACTATATGTGTACTAAAACACAAATATGTACATGCAATATGTTAGATTTCGACCATAATCAGCCAGTATCACCTCTGTGTTGTGTTTATCTCTCTCTCCGAAGTCGACCTTCTCATACTGGCTGTACATCGATGTCATCCCCCCTTTATTGCAATTCGTAATCATAAGAATTCGACACTGGCAACGTGATACCTTTCTGGAAAAACGTTGTTTATTCCATAAACAAAGCCTCGTAATCAGATGTAACCCATTCTGTATTGTCCTTGAAAAGTCCTAATTCATTCGTCTCCACCGTCTCTCCTCTCATTAGTCCGATGGTTCTGGGCCTTGTCGGAGCCAACCACCATTTCCCGTTAGCCGAAGCTAATGATGATGTGTCATATTCCCTTCCCCCACCCAGCGAGGGTGGGGAGGGATGAAAGTCTCTGATCAACGTGTCCGCTCTTCAGTGTGGTCCGTATCTCAGTCTAACCTACACTGCAAGAAACTCACAGCTATAAACTATAGTCCTTAGCAATGGCTAACCCGCCCCCTCATCTCGTTACTATGTGACACGCTGTCTTCTTTGACCCAAATCACTATAGCAACGGCAATGTTGATATTACCCCCCCTAGCTCCAAACCTGCCTGCTCTCAGTGCAATGTTTTGGTTACGAACCTGCTGATGACCTTGGCATGCACACACCCTGCTTGCTATCGTGGAGAGAGACTGCTGCCAGAATAGTAACTGGGGTACATAAGAAAAAAAAATTAAGATTTAAATAGAATAGAGCTAAGAACAACAACAACAAAAAAAAGCATATAGGAAACGAGCGCTAGTATGAAAATAGGATAAAGGCTAAATGTCAAGGCTCGGAACTCAAAATATTAGAGTCATATTCCGTTTGCAAATGATTATGTATTCCGTTCGGATCCATTTGAAGTATGGGGGCTACGTAGAGAGGATCACATCATCTTGGCCATTACCACGGGATATCCACCACCTTGGCCATCACCACGAGACATCCACTCACAGAGAGACAGGGAGACGGGGACAGGCGTTAGACAGTTTTGTTTGTGTTTTCTCAGCCATATATCCAATATACTTTTGGATATTGCAACTACTACAACATTTATTTCAGACCTATGTTACTCTATTTCATTAGCAGTAAAAGTGAATTTTCTTTATTATATCAGAAACTTCAGACTGTTATCTTTCAAAAGAGACCAGGCTCATGCATGTGCTATAAGAATAAAGTATAGTATTTTGGTTTGCAAAAAAAGTATGCAGTTCTCAAAAACAAAAACAAAAACGGCCCAGTTTTTGCCTGATGCTTAATATAATGTAGTGTTAAAGTGTGTGTTAAGGTGAGTGTTTGTTTAAAGTGAGTGTGTGCATGTGGATGTGTGTGCAATGAATGTAGATTGATGGGTTGATGTTACATAGAGTCATTGAGCATGATTTATGATGAATTGAAAATGGGGGACCCTGATGTAAACAAGACGAAAGTCTTTCTCTGGTCTGCATCCCCTTAACAATTGTATGTATTGAGCTGTACTGTACTGTACCCATTCTGCAATCTGTTAATAAAGTTTTCAATCAATCAATCAATCAGCATTCTGATGGAGACTCCGGTAGCGCTTGCCCGACTGCAGTAGTGCAAAGAGGCAGTTATTTGGGTGACTAGAGTCTTTGGCTATTCTCTTAGCCTTGGCCCTGCTGAATAGAATAGATACATGTAGTATAGATAGATAGATAGATAATTTAGATAGATAGAGATCTTTATTGATGATGAACATATACAGTATACAAAGGGGCCGCCTGGGAGAAATGCGACGCCCTGTGCGAGATTTAAACGCGAGCCCCCCCCCCCCCCCCCCCCCCCCCCCAAAAGGTAAAAATAAATAAAAATTAAAATATATATATATATAATTTTTTTTTTTTTTTTTTTTCATACAGTCATCATATTCGTAAATAATAGCGCTGCCCGAGGCTGGGCATGATACAGTCAACATATAGCAAGAGAGAGAGAGCGAGAGAGAGCTCCCGTTCTACAGTCAATATACAGTGTACAGAGAGAGAGACACATTGGAAAGAAATTGAAATGCTATTTGGCCCTAAACAGAGAGTACACAGTGGCAGAATACCTTAGCACTGTGACTGAAGATCCTTGACTAGGTACAGACTCAGCGAGCACAGCCTAGCCATCGAGAAAGGCCGCCATAGGCAGACTGTGTGTGTTAGAAAGAGAGAGAGAGAGAGAGAGAGAGCATGTGTGTTTGTCGTGTGTGTGTGTGTGTTAGAGAGAGAGCATGTATGAGAGAGATAAGCAAAGATGACCCCCTAAAGGATATTCAACTTTTAATGAAAGAACAAAACAGAAGGAAAAGATAACTTCACAAAGGCAACATGAATATACATAGATCCAAAAGGACAAAGATCAACACTTAAATCCAAAGAGAAGAGGGTCTATACCAGAGAAAACAAAGCAGCAAGGAGCCAATGGCCGACAGCTAAAGGCTAGCCAGGTAGGCTACTGACACCAGGCCACACACAGCTTTGGCCAACAGCCCAACGCTACCCAACAGTGGAGGTTTCTCTATGACAACACGTGAAACACAAATTCACTCATAATTCATAATTATTATTAATTTACATATATATATACATTTATTTTATTTATATATATATACATTTTTTTTTTTTTATTATTATTATTTTATATTTTTTTATTAGAAAAGTTTTCCTCTGTAAAAAAAATGCCAGTGAATTTTTTCTTTTTAAAAAATGGCCAAAATTGACAGCTCTGAGCAGGCCTGCACTGCAGTAATGACTGCAGTAATTATTCGTGAAGAAAACTTCACAGGTGTGACCCAATGTTATATAAATAATAAATAACAGCCAATCGAAATAGGCTATTAACTTCGTCTAAGCACGGTCTGTGCAGTTAAACTCTTGCCATTGAATGGAGGATTGAATGATTGACAGCCCTTGCCATCCAATACATGGAGGTTGAATATGATTGGCAGCCTTGCAAATCCAATCAGAGATTGCTGCATTGCAAAGTCAAAACGGGTCCATCTGCAGGTTAGGTTTAGCTCTGGCCAATCTCAAGTTTCTCAAGTTTCTTTATTAGTTGTCATACAGAAGTACAGAATACTTTTATACAAAATGTAACAGAAATAAGCATTTTGTATAAAAGTATTCTGTACTTCTGTATAACAACTAATAAAGAAACTTGAGAAACTTGAGATTGGCCAGAGCTAAACCTAACCTCCGACCCTGCAGATGGACCCATTTTGACTGTTTGAAAGAGCAAGGAAGTAGTTTAGTTGTTGTTTAGTAGAAGTAAGCTGTACAGCTATAACAAGTAAAGTCAGGCTAAATTAAACTTTGCGCCAACATTAGGACCGAAGTATAAACCAGCAACTGAGCAACATGAAGAAGTGGACTTATGCATCTGGATCAGAAAAAACGTTGTGGATGAAAAAGTAAGTAGGCTAGTGTTTGTAAAAGCTTGTATGCTAACAGTAGCTAGCCAGCTTAGCCTACATCACAATGATAATCACCAAGCTAACTTACTGTACACACTGTAGGGCTGGGCTATTAATCAAAACAGAATCGCGATATCGATTCATAGACCTATGCAATCTCATTTCTAAGTTATGACTATTTTTTTTTATTAATTTTTTTTTTTTTTTTTTTTTTTTACTTTTTAAATTATTTTATCTGGGTTGAACATGATTTGTGGAACTACCTCTGGTGTTGTGGTCGTGGTATTCACTGACCTTTGGGAAGTATTCCGACATGCACATGGGTATCTTAGTGGTGTAGTGTATCTTGTAGACCAGGCCCATTGCAAGTTGCTGTACTCTGTCGTCTACTCTAAGCCATCCTAGGTTGTCAAAGTGGGCAGGGGTGAGGTGGGTTTTAGGAGTAAGGTCAAGCAGTAGTCTGACCAGTTTGTTTTGTGATGTTTGTAATCTTGTTTTTAGTGCCTTTGAGGTGCTTTGGTACCATGAGGTGCAAGCATAGTCGTAGTACCCTTGAATGAGTGCTCCTGTTAGAGTCTTCAAGGTATTCTTGTTTACCAGAGAGGAGATCCGGTACAGGAATCTAGTTCGTTGGTTGACTTAGTTTTATTACATTGGATCCCATTTTGTCACAGGAATGATTTGCCTCTATAGGATGGAACCCAGGTAGTGAATTTCATCTTTCCTTTTAAGATAAGATAAGATATTCCTTTATTGATCCCCTTGGGGAAATTCAGGCATCATAGCAGCATGGGGGAAGGGGGGGGGGGGGTACAGGTAGTGAAAACAACACAAGCAGTGTAAACAAATAGGTCAATATAATTTACTATCTAACTAACTGAAATATATTTTCACAGTGTCACATAAGGTGCAGTATGCATAAGGTAGTGTTATAATTTACTATCTAACTAACTGAAATATACATTATTCATTATTCACAGTATCACAGTATCCACATAAGGTGCAGTATGCCTAAGGTAGTGTAAGTTGTCCTCCTTGGGTTCCTATAAGTCCCAGGTCGATGTCTGGCAGCAGTTGCTGCCCACTGTTGTGGAGCCTGATGGCCACTGGTATGAAGGACTGTCCGAGGCGGTTAGTTGAGTGTCGGGGGGGTATGAGTCTGTGGCTTCCTTGTCACCTTCACCTAATATGTTTTGATCTGGTCAGGTGCGCTGTCACCTAAAATGTTTTGATCTGATCAGGTGCGCTGTCACCTAAAATGTTTTGATCTGATCAGGTGCGCTGTCACTTAATATGTTTTGATCTGGTCAGGTGGGCTGTCACCTAATATGATTTCATCTGGTCAGGTGCGCTGTCACCTAATATGATTTCATCTGGTCAGGTGCGCTGTCGCCTAATATGATTTCATCTGGTCAGGTGCGCTGTCACCTAATGTTAATATGTTTTCATCTGTGTCCACTGACCACTGACACACAGTGGGGGATGTTTTAAAAATATAATTTAATATATAATATAATATAATAATTTGTGCTTCACCTAAAAATTTGGTCAGCAGCCTCCACTGCTACCCAAGCTACACAAACGACCAAGACAATGAATTCACACACAGCACATGTCGTATCTCCAAATGTTGTGAAGTAACATATGTTTTGCCTGGAAAAAAACATCGTTATTAACACTTTGACTGCCATGAAACGTGTTTTGACGTCATTGCGGGCCATGCTCAAGTTGCCGGAGGACGCTGTACAGCGTCCTTATATCAATATTTCAAAAATCTGCGATCGGATTCATATGTCCCCTCCGCTGGCCTGAGATCCACCAGCAGGACCCACTGAGCTCTCTGGCGGTTCAGGAGCGCCATCTGGTGGCCGATCGGCGCAATCGCTTTAACAGGAAGTGGCATAGAGGTTGTGCTAGACGTCCGTAGTACTTCCGGGTGCTCGCTATAGGTCCCGGGACTCTGGCTCGTCACGCTACACAGTGATCGATTGCCAATAACTCGATAAACAACATGATTTGGACGTATATACCATTATACAAGCTGGAGATGGACCGGGTAAATTTACATCCCATAATGATAAGATTTCAACTCTACGATGATCGCCCAACGGCGCGCGGAGACTGGGGTGAGTTTCAGCGTGTAACGTTACCGTCTTCGATACTAACTGCTATTATCAACATTTGACCCACATTAGATGATTGGTATAATGCTGCCCACGGAATTATAAACGCCCCCTAGCCCATCCGGTCAACATCAGATGACGTGTAGTAACTTCTAGAAGTACGTCTAGTTGGAATTTTTTATATCGCACTGATTGCCATAAAACTGTATTGCATCATCAATATAATGCATTTGGGGCTATATATCACGTTCTGGAGAAAGCTGCAGAAAAAGATGAAAACATACTTATACATTAGACCATACTTTACTATGAATATGTGAATGAAAAAGTTTAACGTTGCTACACAATGAACAATACATATAGGACTTTGAATGGGCCCTAATAATGGCAATGTAGCAATAGAATTTAAAAAGTTATAGCCCTGCAAAGAAGGGGTACTTCTCCATAGACAAATAGAGCTGGCAATCTATGGTATATCATGAATTTAACCCAAGGCAACCAAAGTGTTAACAAAACATTCGGGAGGGGAAGGAAGGAAGAGTGGGGTAATGTCATGACATTTTCATTAATCTTACCTGCACCAAGGAACGCAGGGCGAAAGGCCGCAACACAGGTCTCCACGTTGACGAAAGGCCAGAGCCTTGTCATGGTGCAGGCCCGACTACATCTTCTGTCAAAGATGATGTCGTAGTCAGAGTGCCAGAACCCCCTGCTATTCTCACGGCTAATGTCAATGGTCGTAGCACAAGCTAACAGCTAACTCAAGGCTAACTGATAGCATCAAACGAACGTTCCCAGCCGAGCGCAGCCGGCAGCTAACGTCGTAGCTAAACAGCTAACTGGCTAACAGTTAGCTCAACTCGGCTATCGCTAACCATTAGCTAACGCAGAAGCAAGCTATGCGGCTACCACTGAAAAACTGTACAATGTGATAAAAGCAATACAGGTGCTGACACCAGGCCACACACCGTTAGCTACTAGTAGTACTACAACAGCTAGTCGGCCAGTTTAGCTCCAGAGAGAGAGAGAGAGAGAGAGAGAGAGAGAGAGAGAGAGAGAGAGAGAGATGTCCACGGCGGGAATAGAATAGAGTTAATAGAATAGGTTAAAAACTCACCAAACGTCCAAGAGGATGGAGACAACCGCATGGAGTTGACGAAGTTCATCTGCCAAACGACCATCCTCTTCATCTTGGCTGCATGCGCTGTCTCTAGGTTAGCTAACGCTAGTTAGCCTTTAGCTAAGCTAGCTACTAGCCGACATCATCATGGCTATATCCCGACTGCACCATGACAAGGCTCCGGCCATTTGTCCCGCCAGCGAGAGGCCTTTCGTCAACGTTCCTTGGTGACCGACCGACTGATAATGACCGACCTCTTCATCTTGGCTGGCATAACTAAGCATAATAGTCAAAAGCTGCACGCGTGAAATAGTCAAACGCAGCTGACGCACGTCAGCGTACTACACATGATGTAAGTAACCACTCCCTTCGTTGAAACCAATAGTATGTCTGCTGCAGAGCCCCAGAGCTCCAATAGTGAGTATGTCTGCAGACCCAGGAACAAGTCAGACACATTCTACAAACGTGTCTAATGTGAAATATATAAGCATATAAGCAAAACTAGATTTTAGGTCTGTGATGAAAAAGGGCCTCGCGGGAAGGGGGGCCTCGCAAAAAAAAATAAATAAAAAAAAAATAAATAAAAGAAATAATAAATAAAAAATATTTTTCTTTTATTTTTTTTATTTTTTTATTTTGCGAGGCCCCCCTTCCCGCGAGGCCCTGTGCGACCGCACTGCTCGCACACCCCCTGAGGCGGCCCTGAGTATACATATACATATAGAGGCCCACCATTATCAAAAGGATAAAAATGCAAGAAAGCTTACAGCTTATTTCCATTACGGTCCTTCAGATGCCTGAATAATAATGCACTGGTGAGCAGTCTTAATTTTGGCAGCTATTTTCATTTTAGTTTTAGTCTTAGTCATGTGTCAAGTGCTCCTTTTCCGTTTTCATCATATTTAGTCATCTGCATTTATTTTTCGTTTAGTCAGTTTTAGTCAACTAAATGTCTGAGCATTTTAGTCTTAGTCAGTGTTAGTCTCGATTTTGTCTTTTTTGTTTTTGTCTAGATTTAGCAGAAAACTGAAGATTTTTGTCTAGTTTTCGCTAATGAAAAAAAGGCATTTTATATTTTTATATTGTAAATAATGCAATTCTATTTATTAAGTATAGTCTAGCCAAAACCGTATCAGCTGATTCACAATAAGTTCAGTAGAAGGCTAGAAGCCCAATAGTAACCAAACATTCCTTGAAATGGTCAATAGATTCAGAAATAGTCAGACATGGAATGGAACATATTCTGATTTAAATTGCTTATTTTTTTTTTAACCAACAAAGCAACATTAGGATAGTGTAAATACACAGTACACACTGATTGCAATTCTCACTCGGACCTACTGTACAAATTTCACACACGTCACAGTCACACACACATTCCCTTTTGTCCGTCGAGTCGTACCGTAGATCGCTGACGTCACTTTAAACTTAAAATGGCGGCCCCCATTCGGCTAACACAACATTCGCTTAGCGAACCTGCCACCGCACTTCTATGTGCATAAAGTGTGGTAACAAAATATCACAGCCCCTAAGACTGGGAGCGATCTAACTCTACTGAGCATGTACCCAACATTATATGAAAAATAAAAAGTCATTACGATGTTTTAGTGCGCTTCAAGCGCTAAAGGGATTCATAACAACTTATAGCAGGGTCAATCTCAGTGTTAGTACTCGTCTGTTTCTTTTCTTTTCATACCAACATTACCTTTTTAAGTAAGTAAGTAAGTAAGTAAGTAAGTATTTATAAAGCACCTTTCATACATGTCATGTAGCTCAAAGTGCTGTACACAATTATAGGCATATATAACGATAAAAGCAATAAAGTCATAGTGATCAGTTAAGATCAATGTTAAAAAAAAAAATAATAATAATAATAATAATAGTAACGTAAAAATGAAAATAACGTAAAAACAGTCATTTGCTTACCAGTTTGGGAGAACAGGTCCGCACAAACATTTCCGCTCAGTGGCAACCGGAAATGCACTAAACCAATGCACTTGTATGGTAGGTAGCAATGTTTAGGTCTTATAATGCTAGTGTAGTTACGTTTTTATCAGTGGTCATAGTTGGGTCCATAGTGCTTTACCAAGTCCCACGGATCCATCAGTGGCCGTGTATTGTGTGCGTATGTACCCGTTCGCTCATGTGGTCAGTGGCCAGAGTTGGGTCCACAGGACTTATCCAAGTCCCATGGACCCATCAGTGGCCGCGTCTTGTGGTAGAAAGAAAGAAAAAGAAAAACGCATAAAGAAAACAGTCTAAAGTTTGAAAGTTTGGGAGGTCCGCAAAAACACGCCTTCAGCTCAGAAGCTGAGGTGTGTCAGAAACTTTTGAAAAACTGGAGGCGTGTCTCCTATTGTACCCATCCTTCATCTAAGAAGTTTGAAAGTTTGGGAGGTCCGCAGAAACACGCCTTCAGCTCAGAAGCTGAGGCGTGTCAAAAACTTTTGAAAAACTGGAGGCGTGTCTCCTATTGTACCCATTCCTTCATCTAAAAAGTTTGAAAGTTTGGGAGGTCCGCAAAAACACGCCTTCAGCTCAGAAGCTGAGGTGTGTCAAAAACGTTTGAAAAACTGGAGGCGTGTCTCCTATTGTACCCATTCCTTCATCTAAAAAGTTTGAAAGTTTGGGAGGTCCGCAAAAACACTCCTTCAGCTCAGAAGCTGAGGCGTGTCAAAAACTTTTGAAAAACTGGAGGCGTGTCTCCTATGTACCCGTTCCTTCATCTAAAAAGTTGGGTCCACAAGGCTTATCCTAGCCTCATGGATCCATCAGGTTTTTCCAAGCCATAACTATTTGTAAGCTAGACTGTATAGGTACGTTTTTAATTTTCCTTTAAAAATGTGTATAGAGCTGGCGTTTCTGATGTGTGTTGGTAGTGTGTTCCATAGTTTTGGGGCATAGTTGGCAAATGCCATACTTCCTATCCTTTTTTGGTTTCTGGGCGTGTCTAGTAAACCTGTAGTGGATGACCGTAGCGTTCTTGAGGGCAGATAACTAACTAGGGAATTTGCTATGTATTTTGGGCCTTGCTCATTAAGAGCTTTATATGTTAGGAAAAGGACCTTAAAATCAATTCTATGAGTTATTGGAAGCCAGTGCAGAGTGGCCAGGACTGGAGTGATATGTTCTCTTCTCCTTGTATGAGTTAATAATCGAGCTGCAGAGTTTTGGATAAGCTGAAGCTTCCCAATGGTTGCTTTGGGAAGACCAGTGAACAGTGCATTACAATAGTCAAGCCGACTTGATACAAAAGCATGAATAAGTTTCTCTGCATCCTTTTTATTTACGAAAGGTCTTACTTTCGCTATGTTTCTTAGGTGGAAGAATGACGTTTTCATGGCCTTATTTATATGAGACTTAAAGGTCAGGTCTGAGTCCAAGATGACACCTAGGCTTGTAACCTCAGTCTTTACATAGGATGACAGACTCCCCAGGTTTTTACAAAGCACTTCCCTTTTCGCTTTTGGGCCGATCAATAGGATTTCGGTCTTGCTTTCGTTTAATTTTAGGAAGTTATTGTTCATCCACTTGTTTATTGCTAACAGACAATTTGTAATGGACTGTATGGCTGTAGTGTTATTTGGTTCTGCGGAGATATATAGTTGTGTATCATCAGCATAACTATGGAAGCATACATTGTGGTCTCGAATGATGTCCCCGAGGGGCAGCATATATAGTGAGAAGAGTAATGGACCAAGGCAGCTTCCTTGTGCGACTCCAAAATTGCTGTTATGTTCCTCGGATACATTGTCTCCAAGCTTAACATAGAACCTTCTTCCCTTAATGTATGTTATGAGCCAATTTAGTACATGATCGGAAAAGCCAACCAGTCTTTCTAGACGACTGATCAAGATATTATGGTCAATCGTATCGAACGCTGCACTAAGGTCCAATAGGACAAGAATTGAGACTTTGCCAGCATCGGAGTTTAGCCTGAGGTCGCTAACTATTTTGGTAAGGGCAGTTTCAGTGCTGTGATTTGTTCTGAAACCTGATTGTAGTTCATCCATGATGTTATTATCTTTGAGAAAGGAGTTTATTTGTACTGAGACTATCTTTTCTAATATCTTGCTGATAAATGGAAGGTTCGATATTGGCCTATAGCTTTTTAGTTCGTTTACATCTAAGTTTGTTTTCTTTAGTAGTGGTTTTACTACAGCTGTTTTAAATGCATCTGGAAAAGTGCCTGTTTGAAGAGACATATTTATGATTTCAAGGACATGATTTGAGACACTATCAAACACCCGCTTGAGAAATGCTGTTGGTATAGGATCGAGGCAGGAGGTGGCGGAATTACACTCAGAGACAATCTTACAGAGGTCAGGTAATGTAATACATGTGAATTCCCCCATAGTTATCTCAGGTGGGGTTTCACTCATAGCCAGATCCATATCAGCGGTAATGCTTGCTCTAATCAATGATATTTTTTCATTAAAGAAAACTGCGAACTCTTCACATTTTGTGGCTGATTGCTGCGGTATATGGGGGGGTGGTATGTTAATCAGCCGGTCAATGGTGGAAAAAAGTACCCTCGAGTTACCCATATTTTCTGAGATCATTTTGGAAAAATATTCCTTTCTCGCAAGTTGTATTGCCTTATTGTATGCGCCCATGGCGTCTTTGTATAAATTAAAGTGAGCTGTGAGTTTGAGTTTCCTCCATTTTCGCTCGGCTATCCTACATTTTCTCTTGTTATCTTTAACATTGGTTTTATTTAGCCATGGAGAGATTCTATCAGTTTTTACCTTTTTAACCTTTAGAGGGGCAACAGTATCTAACACGGTTGACAAGGTGTTGTGGAAGTTTTGCACTTGCTGATTTAAGGAGGATTTACTGCATTGGTCGTATGATTTCATCATACTAGAGAATTTTGCTTCAGCTCTAGCGTCCAGAAGCCTTCTGTGAACTAGGAATTCGCTTCTGGTCTTATGTAATATTAGGCTTGTACCATAGAACACACAATAATGGTCAGAAATTGGAATTTGTTTTACTGATATATTCTCAATGTTTAGCCCTGTTGTTATTAGTAGGTCCAGAGTGTTGCCATGTTGGTGGGTGGCCTCGTGAACATGTTGCATCAGTCCAAAACTGTCCAGTAGGTTCAGAAACTCACAACCCCTGGGGTCATCCTTTTTGTTGATATGAATATTTAGATCTCCATTAAGAATGATTCTATCATACCTGGTAATGCAGATCGATATGAGTTCTGAAAATTCCTGTATGAAGAGTGGCGAGTACCTTGGTGGTCGATACAATGTCACACATATTACTGGCATTTCTGTTTTCAATACAATAGCAAGGTATTCAAATGATAAAAATGTTCCCAGGTCAATATCATTGCACACAAATTGAGTGGAGATGATTGCTGCTATTCCTCCTCCCCTCCCACTCTGTCTGTTTGATTGATAGAATTTAAAATTGGAAGGGCAGGTCTCAATCAGTGTTGCTACACCAGTGATATTGTCTAACCATGTCTCTACTAAAAACATACAATGTACACCATGTTTTACTATGAGTTCATTTATCAGAAATGATTTTTGTTTCAGCGCTCTAACGTTGAACGTGGTCTTGTCCTCCTTGTTGTATCCATGTGTAATGTTGATAGTAGTGGGTGTACACAGATGAAAGAGAGCAAGTCTGTGTCTGGGATATAGGTCCAGACTCCCAGGCTATTAGCTCTTCTGGCAGCCTAGCCTCCGTTGTCTTAAATGCTATGTTCTTTTGGCTGCCGCAGGAGTTTTGAGAGAGTAGCAGATTCCGTTCATGGTTATTGGTATAAGCTGTAGTCACGAGAGACCTGGGACGCAGTTTTTAGCCTCACGTATGTAGCTTGGCTTTCAGCCATAAACGCTGCAGAGCTTAACCCGGAAACGGAAATGGGAAATGCTGAAATAATAACGTGAATTATTCTAAAAGTTATAATTATTTTGTCTCATCTTGTTTTAGTCAACATAAATGAAGAGAGAATTCATCATGGTTTTTGTAAACTACATTTTTGTGTCCTCAGTTGTGGTCAACAATATTTAATTAATTATTTAGTCACGTTAGTGTCACATGATCAACATTAACGTGACGTCACGTCTCGTTGTCGTCGCGGGAAAAAAGCTTCGTTGACGAACATCTTTTGTCATAATTTTCGTTGACAAAATTAACACTGCTGGTGACCTGGATGTAATATAATAATAATAACTGGACTTTTGAAGAAGTCTTTAATCATCATGCAGTGACACACACATGCGATGGGCGGCACACACAGGAACACACACATGCAATTTTTCTTTAGGTCGCCAATGAAATCGAGTCTCTGCGCTTGACCCATCCCGTCGTCCTTCCCCCCCAAGGGCAGCCGGGAGCAGATAGGGGCTTCGGCGTGGGGCCATGCCCCGGGGACCAATCCAAGTGCTCCTGTCTTCGTCAGGGAACACGACAGCGTTAGCGATCTGTTGTGCATGTTTTTCCATTGGGTTTATCTTATCGGGAGGGGAAACCCTTGCGAGCACAGGGAGAACATTCAAACTCTACACAGAAAGGCCTGGGAGATATACCCCCAAACCTGGTACCCAAGCGGGAATCGAACCCTGGACCTTCTAGCTGTGAGGCGACAGTGTTAACCACTACAACACCGTGCTGCCCGTGTGTGTATAGGTGTGTAAAGCGAGGGTGTGTCCACCACGCAGGTGGAGGAAAACATAGGGAGATAAACTACAGTAGAAATAATTTAAGACAATTAATACAATTAAAAATATACCCCTCAAAACCTAATAAAATACCTTAAAATGAAATAAAATCAACTAAGGTAAATAAAATATAATTAAACCCAGGTTCTGCTTCTCCTGATCCAGCTCTTGACTTTGACTTTAAAAGAGGAATAGGGGCTAATTAACTTAATATCTGCTGGTAGCCTATTCCAATCTACTGCCGCCGCGGCGCTGAGTACAGGAATGAATTCTGACCAATGCATCTTTTGCATTTTACTGGGACCAGATCTGTAGGGCTCCCTCTAGTGCCGTGACCATGTACGTCACTGACCTTAGTGAAGTCATTTCTGAGGTAGTTTGGAACAACATTATTTACTATCCTGTGGACCATGCTGAGTTTGATTTGAGTTTCTCGCTCATCTACTCAGAGCCACTTGAGGCTGGGATGCAACTGTAAAAAACTAATTTATTTTGTGCGGTCTGCAGCCTATATTTCAGTGACACTGTGATGTACCAGGCTATGGAATTTAATTTCCATAGCTGACCTGTTTACATAAGTTGAAATCCTATGAGGAATTTCACTCCCTGGTTGATCTTAGTTGCTACCCTTTGTGCCATGCTCTCTCCTGATAGGGTGTTGTCCAGAACACAGCCCAAGTAGGTGACCTCTTCTCTGGCTTAGACCTCTATGTCTCCCACCACCACTATCCTAAACCCAGGAGACCTCCTCAATCTAATGGCGGAACCAAAGAGGATAGCTTCAGTCTTCCCTATAGGTGAAGGGACAGCCTGTTATCAACCAGCCAGTGGCTGATCTTTAGTAGCTCATGGCTGAGTGTTCCTTCTACCTTGATGGGAGACCAGGGCCCTCATTTATCAACAATTCTTAGAAAGTGTTCTATTTTCGTTCGTAAGCACAGAATTTAGAATGTGTGTACGCACAAAAAAATCCGGATTTATCAACCGTGCATACACGGGTCCTATAACACTCTGTGTTGATAAATACCTCTTTGTTCTACCGTCAATGCTCGTGCATGATTATCCATATATGGTCATGAAACACCCACCATGGGATGTGAAATAATGGACTGACCCGACCGAACTCTGAGAAACCTCACTGAGAGGGAGATTGTTTACGGAGGTGCTGTCAACCAAGAAGACACAATCCGTGTTTATGGGATAAATAAAAGGCGGACTTGTACATGGTGATGTCAGATATCAAAGACTCCCTAAGACCATTGCTGCAATTCTGCCTGGACAGCTCAAAATACTAATAAAGACCGTTCGTTAACCACTGTTTCTGTTTGGCGTTGGTGTGTCATTATAACCGCTGGAATATGAATGCCTTTATTCATTTTGTTCGATTGGCTACCGGGTATAATGATTTGTACTAGAGGCATACAATCTATTTTGTTGTCGGTATTAGGTCGCCTATATGAATTACATAATAGCAGCCATAGCCTACATTATGCAACAGTAACTTGCGCATATATAATAACACACAGCCCTGCGAAGCCTGCATACAGTAAACTAACTTGATCATTAATCTAGCTGTTGTATTTTTACGCTTATGAAAACATTAAATAATATGTATAGGCTATAGGCCGTCACTTTGCATTAATAGCGTATATTCTCAAATTGCATTTAACACTTTGGTCGCCGGCCAGAAATCCGGAAATGACTGTGCATTGCCAGGATTCCTGGGCGATTTTAGCATATCTCATGATCTTAGCGGAGCTATTTCTATATTTTATATTATAACTATGGGGAAATGGTTTGGCTCATTTGACGACGACGAGTTGATGTACACAATGAAAAAAACCGTTTGTTTCTGCATGTCTTCGTTCGTTCACAATTACAAGTTAAAAAAAGGTAAACACAGGTAAAAATCCAGGTGGATTCTTTAGAAAGGGAGTTACAAGCCTTTTTATGAACGGTGCGCCGCCCCCTGGTGCTGCTGCTTGAAACAGACGAGAAGATGGGCGGGGAGGGGGGGGGGGGGTGATAATAGTTACTGAACGTGTTATAAAGCAATTTAGACTGGGATGGATGGATGGATGGATGGTTTGTTTGATAGATTGTTTGATAGATTGTTTTATTGTTTGATTGATAGATTGTTTTATTGTTTGATTGATAGATTGTTTTATTGTTTGATTGATAGATTGTTTTGTTGGTTTGTTTGATCGATTGTTTTGTTGGTTTGTTTGATAGATTGTTTTATTGGTTTGTTTGATATATTGTTTTATTGTTTGATTGATAGATTGTCTTGTTGGTTTGTTTGATAAATTGTTTTATTGGTTTGTTTGATAGATTGTTTTATTGGTTTGTTTGATAGATTGTTTTATTGTTTGATTGATAGATTGTTTGATTGTTTGATTGATAGATTGTTTTGTTGGTTTGTTTGATAGATTGTTTTGTTGGTTTGTTTGATAGATTGTTTTATTGGTTTGGTTGATAGATTGTTTTATTGTTTGTTTGATAGATTGTTTTGTTGGTTTGTTTGATAGATTGTTTTATTGGTTTGTTTGATAGATTGTTTTATTGTTTGATTGATAGATTGTTTTATTGTTTTATTGATAGATTGTTTTATTGTTTGATTGATAGATTGTTTTGTTGGTTTGTTTGATAGATTGTTTTGTTGGTTTGTTTGATAGATTGTTTTATTGGTTTGTTTGATATATTGTTTTATCGTTTGATTGATATATTGTTTTGTTGGTTTGTTTGATATATTGTTTTGTTGGTTTGTTTGATAGATTGTTTTATTGGTTTGTTTGATAGATTGTTTTATTGTTTGATTGATAGATTGTTTTATTGTTTGATTGATAGATTGTTTTGTTGGTTTGTTTGATAGATTGTTTTGTTGGTTTGTTTGATAGATTGTTTTATTGGTTTGTTTGAGAGATTGTTTTATTGTTTGATTGATAGATTGTTTTGTTGGTTTGTTTGATAGATTGTTTTGTTGGTTTGTTTGATAGATTGTTTTGTTGGTTTGTTTGATAGATTTTTTATTGGTTTGTTTGATATATTGTTTTATTGTTTGCTTGATAGATTGTTTTGTTGGTTTGTTTGATAGATTGTTTTGTTGGTTTGTTTGATAGATTGTTTTATTGGTTTGTTTGATAGATTGTTTGATTGTTTGATTGATAGATTGTTTTATTGGTTTGTTTGATAGATTGTTTTATTGTTTGTTTGATTGATTTAATGTTTGATTGATTGAATGTTTGATGGTTTGTTTGATAGATTGTTTTATTGTTTGATTGATTGAATGTTTGATGGTTTGTTTGATAGATTGTTTTATTGTTTGATTGATTGAATGTTTGATGGTTTGTTTGATAGATTGTTTTATTGTTTGATTGATTGAATGTTTGTTTGATTGATTGAATGTTTGATGGTTTGTTTGATAGATTGTTTTATTGTTTGATTGATTGCATGTTTGTTTGTTTGATTGATTGTTTGATGGTTTGTTTGATAGATTGTTTTATTGTTTGAATGTTTGATGGTTTGTTTGATATATTGTTTTATTGTTTGATTGATTGAATGTTTGTTTGATTGATTGAATGTTTTGATGGTTTGTTTGATATATTGTTTTATTGTTTGATTGATTGAATGTTTGATGGTTTGTTTTATAGATTGTTTTATTGTTTGATTGATTTATTGTTTGATTGTTTGATTGACAGTCCGACTGACTGACAAACTTGAAATGCAGTAATACTATTATATCGATCAGGTGGGAATATATTGTATTGATCAGGTTAGTAGATATTGTACCGATCAGGTATTATAGATCATGTGCATGCAATAAACTAAAAAAAAAAACATTTTGACTGTTTCTCATTCATATACTGTGCATAATCTGCTCTCGTGTTGTAGACACTGTGTTGCTCTGTACCTACCTGTTTTCCAATTTATTCGTCCATACAAGTTCAAGTTTCAAGTTTCTTTAATAGTTGTCATACAGAAGTACAGAATACTTTTGTACAAAATGCTTCTTACTGTTGCGCTCCAGAGACTGTGCAAGACAAGATAAGTATGAAATAAAAACATAGTAAAATTAGAAGTAAAAAAAAAAAGAGGTCACAGTGTTCAGTTTAGACATATGTACAATGTTCGATGCAGAATAGACGTAGTTACCATACAATATACAATACTGTGCAGTGTACTAATATACAATACTATATAGTGCAAGGCAGAAATGGAGAAATGGGACGAGGTGCAATTTAGGTACAATTCACAGTAGGTGTACGAGTTGTAGTGCAAATCCTTTATCAATAAATATAAAGTGTAAGTGTGTTTGTGTGATCTAAAGTGTGGAGAGTGGGTGCTGCAGTGTGTTGTTTACTTGAAACTTGAAACTTGAAACTTGAATACTTTACAATGCAGAAAACTTGAAACTTTGATGAAATGAACATTTTTATTTCAAAATATGTTCAATAAGCTGGGTGACAAGTCATCAGTACCAACCATTGTTGCTGTGCATTAGACACATATGCTGGTAACATTCACAGTATAAAATTATGGTAATTTACCAAGACAATACCTTATAAAAAGTGAACACTGGCTGATGATAACCAACCATTGTTTCAGTGCATTTAGAAGTTTGCTGGTAACATTCACAGTATAGGATTATGGTAATTTACCAAGACAATACCTTATAAAAAGTGAACACTGGCTGATGATAACCAACCATTGTTTCAGTGCATTTAGAAGTTTGCTGGTAACATTCACAGTATAGGATTATGGTAATTTACCAAGACAATACCGTATAAAAAGTGAACACTGGAGGATAACCAACCATTGTTTCAGTGCATTTAGAAGTTTGCTGGTAACATTCACAGTATAGGATTATGGTAATTTGCCAAGACAATACCTTATAAAAAGTGAACACTGGCTGATGATAACCAACCATTGTTTCAGTGCATTTAGAAGTTTGCTGGTAACATTTACAGTATAGGATTATGGTAATTTACCAAGACAATACCTTATAAAAAGTGAACACTGGCTTATGATAACCAAAGATTGTTTCAGTGCATTTAGAAGTTTGCTGGTAACATTCACAGTATAGGATTATGGTAATTTACCAAGACAATACCTTATAAAAAGTGAACACTGGCTGATGATAACCAACCATTGTTTCAGTGCATTTAGAAGTTTGCTGGTAACATTCACAGTATAGGATTATGGTAATTTACCAAGACAACACCTTATAAAAAGTGAACACTGGAGGATAACCAACCATTGTTTCAGTGCATTTAGAAGTTTGCTGGTAACATTCACAGTACAGGCACGTCACATGATCAACTACAGGGCATACCTTACAGTTGGTCTCTCGCATCAATGACTGCATTGTCCATTGATAAATGGATGAAACGCCAGATGATCTGTGGACCAAAAAATATCCAATACATGCTTCCAAAGTATATAAATAAGAGGCCAATGGACTGCATTAGAAAAGTGTGGCATGTTACCTACAGTATATACTTTTATAAACTGGGTGACTGTCAGCAACCATTGGTTCTGTGCAAACGGTAAAAATGAGGGGGGAAAAAGATAAATAAAAAAATAAACTATATACACACACAATGCAAATGATGAATGGAGTCGACACAGCTAGATCGCTAACATAACGTCTCATCTGCAAGTGGTCCAAACATGCCTATGCAATATCGACAACCGTGGCCCAAATACATGTGTTCAACGCATTTGTATTGTACAGAAAACAGTGCAACTACCCATACACTATACTATACTATACTATAATACACTATACTACACTATACTACTCTCAGCTAGCTATACTATGTACACATGGTTCTGTCTGTATCACACAATGATGGATTATTTAGAAGTAATCTGTACTTCTGTGTGCCGGATTATTTAGAAGTAGTCCACCCCCTGCCTCCTCCTCACCCCCTGCCTCCGCCTCCACCTCCATCTCCGCTGTCACCCCAGGAATCTTCTTCTCCTGACCCCCTGTGTAGGTCCGCGCCACAGCCCTGGTGAACCGGAAGAGGTTGTAATAATAGCCTTGTGGGTGCCTGGTTTTGTACAAGACAAAAGCGTTGAACATACATATTTGGATCAGATACATCACAAACTTTTTGGTCCACTTTCCAGTCTTACGTGCAGCCGGATGGTACGAGATGTTTTGATCCAGCTGGTCGACGCCGTGCATGAATTTATTGTACGACATGATGGATGGCGGCTTGAGCATCTCCACCCTCAGCGCTTTGCCCTTCTTCTGCTTCTGCCACACTTTCGCCATTTCCATGGTGTCCTCGTGGTAGCTGCTGATGGTCTTCACAATCCTCTTATCGCGCCATGCCACGATCAGGACCTGCTTATTGTTGACCGCAATGCGCTCCCCCACACGGATGTCAGCTTTGGTCAGGTTCTTGATGATGGCTGGCTCCCCCCGTGCTTCCTGAGGGTACCACAGACGTCGGTCCTCAACTGTCGGAGCCTGGCGGACATGTGTACACTGTTGTAAAAATTATCCATGTACAGCGTATAACCGGCCCCAGACAAACGTCCAAGCAGACCGACGACCGTGTCCCCCAGGTTCGCGCCATCCCGGCAATATGGCTTGAATGCAAACAATATCCTGTGCGTGATTCGCACAGGAAGTACGACTTGATGCCATACCGGGTTGGCTTGTTGGGGTTGTAGACCCGGAAGGTCAGGCGGTCTCGCCATGCCATCATCCCCTCGTCAATGGCGAGCTCACGTTCGGGTTGGTACAGTTCCTTGCACCTCGCGTTGACATGGTCGACTACAGGGCGTACCTTACACAATTTGTCTCTAACATCCAGGGATGTATTGTCCGCAAAGTGGAGGAATCGCCAGATCAACTCATACCGGTTGCGTGGCATGGTGTCTGAGTAGTATGGTGTGAACATCATATCATCAGTGGTCCACATCATGTCCACGCGAGGCTTCCAAAGGACACTGCTCAGGAAATTGAGTCCAAGGAACTTCTTCAGCTCCTTCAATGTGAGGGCCATCCAATGCAGTGCCCTGCTACTGGTTAGCGTGGGGTCCAGCCGGGCAATGCACTGATCAGCGTAGAGGTTGGTCTGGGCAACAATGGCATTGAGCAAAGCATCCGTCAGGAACAGATCTAGCCATTTTGCAGGCCGGTACGATTTCAGTGCCGCGGCGTCCTGGAGCAACCCCGGTTGGGCTGTGAAGGGGATCCTGTGAGGCACCCAGCCCTCACGAGACCAGGCATTCTCCTCTTCGTGACGGATCGCAGACCTGCTCTTCGCTCCACGACCTGTCAATTATACAAATATACTATAACACCCCTACTGTAGACAAACATTCATATGCCACGTAGTTACAAACTGTGTGTGAGTGAATGAGTGAGTGTGTGTGGGGTTCAGATGTCAGAGCTGGACGTGGTGTGGGGGTCAGAGGTCAGAGCTGGAAGTGGTGTGCAGAGTGAGGCCAACTTACCGCGCTTAGATGTGCGTTTCCGCCCTGCAACGGGTTCCGGCATGTCCCGACTAGCATCCAGTTCTAGAATCACATGATGTAATACATTACACTAGGGCAACGTATTGTCATTTTATTTACATTATATATATATATAGCATTATGTGTTATATTTTATGTACAATTACCTGCAGGAGTAGAATGTGATGCTATGTCGTTGCCAGTCTCTGTGTCACTCTCTGCGGAGTCTGCGCCAGAATCTGAATTGGATTAAATTCATTCAGTAAGTAAGTCTCATAAAACACACTAGTAATACATTTACATACATGAATGTAGTTAGTACATACCCAAGTGTGTTGGTGTACCACCGCCAGACTCGGTGTCGGATCCTGCAATGAACACAAAATAAATCAGTGGCCATTGTACATCAAAGCATGTACATGTGTGTGTGTGTGTGTGATATGCAGGCATTGATTCAGTGATCTGCTTATTTGATTTGGATGTTATTTCCATTATTTTATTCCTGCATGTTCAAATCGATACATAGAGGCTAAGCTACATTATTGGATATGTATAGAGGCCTCGCCATGTGCTGTGAAGTTCAAAGGGGTTGGGGGAGTGTTCACTGCTTTGGTGCCCTCCATCTCACACTTCAAACAGGCCTACAAACAACATCTGATGCTAGAAAACCTCTACTGTGTATAGCAGGGGTGTCAAACTCATTTTCACAGAGGGCCACATCAGCATTATGGTTGCCCTCAAAGGGCAAAAGACTGTATAAATGTTAATGTAATGTAAAATAAATGTAGCTACACATTTACATATTGTTAAACATGGTGTTTCTGTATTTATTACTTATTCAAGTTATACATATTGCATATTCATTTGCATAAATGTAAAAATATATGTTAGCTTATGTTATTTTAACAAATAATCTTAGTTTATCAGAACCCCATATTACTCCACCAATCAATGATCAAACCATTCAAGTAAATAACAAAGAAGAATATCATCAAATACAAGCTATGACATTAAGTTTGTTCAAAACCTTTTTGTCACAGTCAAGAGGGGCAGAACTAACAACTGTGAGCTGCAAAGAACACGTGGGACAGATGTAGCAGATGTTACAAAAACAAATGGCTGCACACAACCTTGCAGAGGCCATACATCCAACTAATGGAAGATAGTTTAATTAACTTTAATTAACAGATTGCAGAATGGGTACAGTACAGTACAGCTCAATACACACAATTGTTAAGGGGATGCAGACCAGAGAAAGACTTTCGACTTGTTTACATCAGGGTCCCCCATTTTCAATTCGTAATGAAATTGCTATTATGTGTCTGCATGAACACACAACTGTAACTGTACTCAAAAATAACAAAATAAGGGTTGTCTCAGTTCACAACTATATTGGTCAAGTTTTGGGTGGGACTTGTTTGCGTCCCTACAGCTTCTTATTCAATTGAGCGAGATGCTCGGTTATGTCACACAGCCAGTTTGCATCTGACAGTTCAGACAATATTTCTTCAACCCTTTGTTACCTATTCCGCCTGGATCTTTTTTGTATTTTGGGCTGTAAAATTGTCAAAGAATGTCTGAGGAGTAAGTGCTTTTGGCTTTTTTCCTTTGTTACCTCAGATGTTCAACATACATGTATGTGTAAGAATGTGTAATAACTAAGGCTGTCAAAGTTAAAGCTTTATTAACGCATTAACCCACAATTATTTTAACACTGCTATTTTTTAACCCAATATTAATGTACACACACACACACACACACACACACACACACACACACACACACACACACACACACACACACACACACACACACACACACACACACACACACACACACACACACACACGGCCTATAAGATCAAAGCAGTGAACACTCCCCCAACCCCTTTGAACTTCACAGCACATGGCGAGGCCTCTATACTATCCAATAATGTAGCTTAGCCTCTACGTATCGATTTGAACATGCAGGAATAAAATAATGGAAATAACATCCAAATCAAATAAGCAGATCACTGCATCAATACCTGCATATCACACACACACACACACACACACACACACACACACACACACACACACACACACACACACACACACACACACACACACACACACACACACACACACACACACACACACACACACACACACACACACACACACACACACACACACACACACACACACACACACACACACACACACACACACACACACACACACACACACACACACACACACACACACACACACACACACTCAAAGCCATGGACAAGGCCTATAATATGCATATCCAAATGATGTAACTATCGATTTGAACATGCATGTAAACACACAATATTCACATTGCATTAGTCAACATGACGTACCCTTCGCCCCTCAACCACCACGACCACCATGCCCCCTGTCGGACTCGTGAGATGAATCAGATCCATAGTATCTCCGACCAAGATCGATATCCTCGTCGGATGACTCCCGATCTATAATGAATGCATACCGGCGTTGGTTGGCGAACTAACGTTACGTATTCACAGTATACAATGAAACAATTAGCGTTAGGTAAATCATCATCAAAATATACACGTTTCACACACACACAATCACATATACACGACCTTACCTGGTGGTTGCCAATCGGCGCTCCCATCAGATTCATGGACCGTTGAATCGCTGTCCGAGGACTCGGCTGAAGAAGATATCAGCACAGCGGCCACCTTCCTCTTCCTCGAACTGCGACGGGGAGAGCCGCTCCCGGTCCCGGGGCGAGACACGTCGCTGGGCCCAGCGACGGTCTCACGGCTCTCTCCGATCGGAGCTACCAAAGGACCGGTCGTTGGTGCTGCTGCTGCTGCAACGGCGGGTCCAAACGCCAGCTTCGTTTGAACAAACCGATCCGCTGTCGGCCTGTCGCCTCGCTTACCTACACTACGTCTCCTCATACTGATCTAAATGGAACTACTAACTGATCAAACTACTATTACTACTACTACAATATACTAACTAAACTGCACACTAATCCCTCACAAAAGTACTACTAGTTAGCACGACTAAGTACTTCTAAAGCACAGCTGAAACCTTACAATTATTCTGATACTACCACTATACTGTATAAAACTATAAATATAGACTATAGGCTGATCACAATACAAATATCTCTCTCTCAATCTCTCTCTCTCTATCGCTCTATCTATCTCTCTCTCTCTCTCTCCCCTACAAAACCTCGTAGATTCTGGGATGCCGCAAACTTTTATACCTGTGGTCAGGTATGCTGGCCAATCAAATGCCAGCTTCATTGTGGGGTGCAATATTCATTCTCTTGTGATACAGTGTTAGAAAATAGGGGGACACTGCCACCTAGTGTAATTTGAGAGGAACTGCAGTTTCCGGTCCAAACTCGCTGCCAAAAGCTCCGCGGTGAAGTTCAGACTGGGAAAATCGAAAAAAGATGTAAACAGATCAAAGACGAGTTACGGCGTCTTCGGCAGAATGAGCATGGCGAGCAAAGACGAGTTCTGGCGTTTTCGCCGATTAAAGTGTTAATGGCTATCCGACTCGAGTCCTCGCTATCCTCACGGACGGACCAGTATACCTTTATATCATATCATATTCATATTCATATCATAGTTTACTCTATCAGCCTACCAGCATGTAATAAGTTCTTTGTTAGAACTCAACTCGTTATTATTTTGCGCATAGATTGCAGAAATACGGGAACGTTTTGATTTAGGCTTTGACATTGTAAAACTAAATAAGTGAAATTCTGTAAGCAGAATACAAGTCATGATATCACCCACACGATATATGCTCTATATCCAGAGCATGTATGCTTTTCATTCATTTAAGACACATTTATTGCAAGGGTTTTGTAATACACATACACTCAACAAATAACCTCTGTTCTCGTTGCAATGCGTTTTTTATTCTTTCTTATAGGAAGGGGGAAGAACACTATATCGTGGGTGTTCATATGACTTGTATTCTGCTTACAGCTTCGGGGGTCCACTTATTACGTTTAACAATGGCAAAGCCTTTGAAATATAATCAAAACGTTCCCGTATTTCTGCAATATATGCGCAAAATAATAACGAGTTGAGTTACGCGGAGCGCAGTCAATGCTTATTTCCGCGTTGTAAACATATTCTACCACCGGGCGCAAGCTACGCATGCTCCGAGCTGTGCTTAGATATACGCACAAAGTCAAGCACAAGTTCAAATTGATAAGTCCCACACTTTGCTTAGAAATGATTGTACGCACGGGTTACGCACATATCTGTGCGTACGCAACGTTGATAAATGAGGGTCCAGGAGAGCAGCATCATATGCAAAAAGAAATAAATTACAGTCACAGGCTGACTTCATGTAATTTACATATATAAGAAATAAGAATGGACAAAGAATACTACCTTGAGACACCCCGCATGTTGGCTGGAGTGAAGAGGACATAGTGCCATCACTTCTACCACTTGCTTCCTACCCCTTAAGTATGATTCTATCCACCTTAACATAGCACTTTTAAAACCCATAGCCTTTAGTTTAAATAAAAGTATCAATCAATCAAATTTATTTATATAGCACATTTAAACATGATACTTGTCAACCAAAGTGCTTCACAAAGGATGCTTGGTTCATACACATACAGCTCATTATAGTAATATTCCACAATTATTACATTGATAGTAATAATGGCACACAGTCATAAATTCACCAACATGCGCATTTGTTATACGCGTTATACATGTTTGGCGCGGAGCACCCGGGGGGGGGGGGTTGACGAGACAGCCTTGGCTCCCCCTCCAGCACGCATACGAGTTAGCTGCCATCACCAATGTGAGGCGCTGGGCCATACATGTAGGAGGGGGGGTGGGGGGGAGGGGGCTGGGGGTGGGGGGGCCGCATGCCACTCTTATCTCCAAGAGGGCCTTCGACTCCTGCAGCTCTCAGTTCGACCTTGGAGTCGTCCAGGAATTTGTTTTGGCTGACTGACTGGCAACATTTCCCCAGTCACGTCGATTTAAATTTGATTTTGAGTAGAGTGAATTATAACTCTATTGGTTTGAGTGGAGTGAGTTTTAACAACTCCGTCCAAATGACTGAATGCATTAGTCCAAGTGTCCAAGTGTCTTAATCAGTTCATTTTGGTAGGTCCTGTGCGCGGTAAACAGATCCAAAATCTTCTTATTGCAATCCCAAAAGCTTCGATAATCCAAATGTCCACGACTTCAAGTTGGTAGCCCGATTGAAATGTCGCAGAGGCAGAGAGGGTTAGCCTTATTCTGCTTCCTTGACGAAAATATGCAATCCACTGATTAGATCCATTTCGAGTTGATTTGAGTATAGTCCGACAACCGGCACAAAGCACAGAGCACAGCAGCATCAGGCTTCATGGAGGCAGTAGAGGCGGCGGTAGGAACGGCCTTGAGGAGCCTGGGGAGAGGAGAGAAATGCGACTGTCTCTGCTAAACAGGGATTGTCTGTTTATCTGTTTAGTTTTATTAAGAGAATTCTCAATAAGGGCCTCACTATATCCTCTAGATCTAAAGTTCTGACAAAGCTCCTTGGCTTGTGTATCAAAAATGTCATCTGTATTACAGATACGTTTATATCTCAAAATCTGACAAAATGGAAGGCTCCTCTTGAGCTCTGGCGGGTGATAACTGTATAGCGATACAGTATAGCGTGGTGCACTGTGTCAAATGCTTTTTGCAAATCTAATAAGACCATACCACAAAATGGACGGAGAGAATTTCCGGACTCGACTCTGACTACAGGACCGGAGGGGGAGGAGCTGGGAGTTGACTACCGTTGCCGTCATAGGGGGTGGAATTTTGGCGATGAGACAGTCACTTTGGCACCCCTCCAGCACTCTCGTGGGAGAGGGAATTGGGTAATCATTGATTTGATCAAAAAGTATTCTTGCCATTACCTTCGACACCATGCTGAGGATTGAGACAGGATGATAGTTCCCCGGGTCTAGTTTATTTCCTTTTTTGACTTTTGATTTACATAATTCTGAAAAGGTTGTGCTTGTAAGTGGTATTTTGTACTTTTTTGCAGATCTCTTGTGGGAATGTGTTGTCACTTCCTATGTTGTCACTTCCTGTTTGTCTTGTATATACTAGGGTTACTTACCCTTCATGCTTCATGCAAGCCATTCTGAAGAAGGTGTGTTCACACCGAAACGTCATGATTACAGGCTGCCAATACATTTGGAAAAACCTGGAGTGCGTGCCTGGACATTGTTTCCCTATTTTTATGTATGATATCAGAGGTTACAGCACCCAGTGTCAAGTCTAGTGAGGTGAGCGTGTTCTACAACTTTTTTCACTTTTTTATAGAGAGGAATAACTCTTGCTGATTTAAGATCAGTAGGAAATTACCCTTTTTCTATGGAGATATTAATAAAGGTAAAACAGGGAGTGATTGTCTCTGCTGCATCCCTCAATAATCTGGCGGGAATCTTGTCCTGTCCTGTTGCCTTCACAGGGTTGAGGGTCCTATGTTTTTTTAATAGTGTCCTCAGACACACTTGAAAAAGAAAAGGCATCTGCCTGGATACGCTTTTGCCTATAGAACTCCCCCCCCTGTCTTCCACCATGCTTGTCACTCGGATTGGGCAATTTATTTACTAGTTTATTTGCTATGGTGTTGCATATATGTGAATAGAATAAAAGTACGTAATCCAGCAATGAACTAGAACAAGCATGGTTTAGACGTTATAGGTCGGACAGAAGACGGTATGAAGCTGATCCATGACCTCAATGGTGCTCATAACCAATGTGGGGGTAGAACAGTCACTGCAACCTTGGTCATCACCCAGAGACATCCACCACCTTGGCCAACACTACGAGACAACCACTCAGAGAGATAGGGAGATGGGGACCGGGGTTAGAGAGTTCCCGTGTTTGTAGTGGGTGGACATAGGAACAATAAATACATATAATAAGCATATATATATATGCATACATGGTGACAATAGAATCAAAGTATATAAGAAAATTGTGAAATTAAGTAAAAAATGGAACGAAGAACTACTGCAAGTGTTGGTATACAGGATGAGATAGATAGGTAGAGGCAGAACAGGTATGGTTCGACGCTGCAGGTCAGACAGAAGGCGTTATGTAGCTGATCCATGGGACTGGTGGTGCTCATGTCCAGTATCAGGTAGAAGGTCACTGGAATGTCTATATCGATATATACACTCAGAGAGACAGGGACAGGGGTTAAGAAATCTTCCATGTATGCAAAAAAAGCAGACATCCTAACTAAACTAGACAGATTAAACTAAGGGTCAGTCCCCGACCAGGTGAGATCAGGGTAGGTTGAAGGAGAGAGAGAGAAAAGATGGGATTTAAAAGCTTCAACAGAGCAGGCACCCCTGACGACGGCGGGTCATTTATTCCACAGGTAGGGAGCACGGTAGGCAAAGGCTCTGTGGCCAGTGGATTTATTTTTAACCCTAGGAATCGATAGAAGCCCTGCATTTTGTGAACTTTTTTTTTTATTATATATTTTTTTTTACTAATAGTCGATTAACGGCAAATTTTGGCCAATCATAGTCGACTATCTAAATCCTTAGTCGGGGACAGCCCTAGTATGTACATATATGTACATGTAATAAAACACATACATGCAATAGTAACTGGGGTACATAGGAACATTTTGAAAGATTTAAATAGAATAGAGCTAAGAACAACAACAACAAAAGAAAAGGCATAAGGAAACGAGCACTAGTATGCCAATACGATGAAAGCTAAATATCAAGACTCAGAGCTCAAAATATTCATTTTGGTAATATTCCACCCATTGGTCATTTGGATGATGTATATCAGAGTCATATCCCATTTGGATGAAAGTATGTGTTACGGGTCCCAAGGCTATCGGTACCTTCACAAATCATGTTGCGGCCGGTCATCATTCACTCCCTGAAACAATAGAGTAGTAGTCAAGAGGAATGAAGACACGGCCTGTTCACTTCTGCTCCAAATCTCCTCTGAGAGTTTTATTAACACCAATAACTCTCAATTAAACACTTATGTATCAAAACATCATATTTACATTCCATATGTACATTTGCCCTCTGTACCAGTGTCACAGGTTATCAAACTATTCATTGAAATCATCTGCTTTCACCTACAGTTCTACTTTGGTTTCATTATCAATAGTTGTCCAAATATTCACTTAAATCATAAGCGACATATTCACATTTATCTTTAGTTTCAGTCTCTCTGTTGTAATACCGATAACGTTCACTCTACACGTGCATGTGCAAGTCTTCCTGATAACGTTAGGTTATGACTATAACCAAGTTCTGTTAGTATAGCGATGCTCGGCATCGCTCTCTGCACTATCTCGCATATGTGCACGCGCACTGAATAAAGACCACAATGTACCTTTAATCCCAATATTCGTCTGACCACACCCCTATCAGCTTACCCATATAAGCAGGGGTGGGGCCACCCACTCGCCTCCTTCCCAAGCTTTCGCCACAAGGCGAGGTCAAAGGCTGCAGCGGCGTCGGATGCCGAGCGTCGCTATACTAACAGAACTTGGTTATAGTCATAACCTAACGTTCTGTATCGTATCGTTCTCGCTCGGCATCGCTCTCTGCACAAGGGAGGCCGAGCGAGAGCCAACGGCCGACAAATACACCCCGCTGACAGCCCCCCACAAACCATCAGAACAGGGAGGGCCGAACCCCCCCGACCCACCCTAATGGCGGGCACCAGGGGCGTTTTTAGGGTTAGAAAACATTGGGGGCTTCAGCCCGGGGGGTGGAGGGGGGCTCCCCCCCCCCCCTTTTTTTTTTTTTTTTAAACACAGAAATACACAATTTTAGAGAAATTAGAAATGAATACTGAAGAACTCGAATCATTAGAGGTTCTCAAAGTGAGGTCCATGTCCATGAGAGGGATCTGGGCAGTTCCCATAGAAAATTCAAAGTTAACAGGACCAAATCATCAGTTTCTTATTTATTTATTTAACCTTTATTTTGCCAGATAAAACATTGATCTGGTCCAAGAGGCCCCAACAGGAGTACAAATATACATATATACACATATATATATATACATATATATATATAATATATATACATATACTGTACATACATATACACATATACACCAATAACAAAATAAAAACAGTTAAGAATCATACACATAAGCAAATAAACAAACAAACAAACATTATGCACAGCCTATGTACAAAAGAAATACACAGTTCATCTCTAGTCTTTACAGTTTTCTTCAATTGCATAAACACTCAAATCAAAAGTATTACACAATTATCAAAACCTTACACTCAAGGAGCAAAACGTAGGCCCAGATTTGCACCCCTATAAGCACAATGTCAGCCTCACACTTTTTGCAAAACAATACACACAGTGATTTGCAAAACACTAAACACACTTCCATTACATTAGACACAGAATGTCAAATTACCACACATATGAGCCAATTGGTTAAACACAGCCATCAGATGCACAAACACACCATTGCTTAATTGTAGATACACCAATCAGGTTTAAGCACTATAAAAATGCAGCAGGTGAGTTCACCTGTCTTCAACCAAAATGGAAAGAGAGTGAAGTACTGTACACAGAGAACGTGAAAATATACAATGCATTCACCAAACACTACACAAGACAACCAATGATGCAGACTGATGAAAATATACATTTTCTCCCATTTTCCCAAATCAGTCAACATGTCAACATGGAGAATCACAACAAAAAATTATCTTGCCAGATCCATAGGCAAAGAGATAATGTCTAGTATTTTCTGTACTCTATTTACATTTTTTCAAAATTGTTTTTGTTTTACTGTAATTTTAACCTGTACTGGATACAGTATTTTATGTTTGTCTGATATTTGCTGAGCTTACAGTGTTATGCACATAGTAGCATGAAAACTGGGACATGTTTTGTTGTGATTCTCCATGTTGAAATGTTGACTGATTTGGTTATATGGAGAGAACATTTATATTTTCATCAGTCTGCATCATTGATTTGGGTATATGGAGAGAAAATGTTTTTTTTTAGCAGTCTGCATCATTGATTTGGGTATATGTAGATAAATAAATTATATTTTCATCAGTCTACTCTACAGCATTGGTCTTGTGTAGTGTTTGGTGAATTTATTGTATATTTGCACATTTTCTGCGTACTTCACTTACAGTACTCTAATCACTGAGAAGTAGAATTGCTAAATGTGTTTTAGGTTAAGCACAGCAGTGTGTGTAACTGGTTCAAACAGAATTGAGTCATATGAAACGTGTGTCATATGGTAACAAAATGTAGTTTTTATAAATTAGTGTATGGTTTTGACAAGTGTTTAATTTAGCAAAGGATCTGAGGTGTTCTGATAATTGTGTGTGTGGTTGTGCTAATTGTGTGTTTTGAAACACCGGGCCCCGTTTTCAAAATCATGCTTAAGCAATCGAAAAAAAACTATTGTGTGTTTCATTATAATTATGTTTCAGTCTTCTCATAAAAAAAATATTTGATTTTTGGGTATTTTCCTGCCTTTGGTCCGCTTTGCATTCACATCTCAAATGAACCGTAGCAGGGTTCACTTGCAAGAGTGAATGAGCTTTCACACCTTTCACACTTTATGTCATTTTTCACATCCAAGGTTGAGGGCATCCGCTCTCTCCTCCCCGGCTCCTCTTCCTCACCTGCTCCACCTGCTGTCTTACAGCCTGAAGTCTCCCAGCTCCTCCGCTGTTTCAGCGACACCACGCAGCGGGAGGTCGAGGCCATCATCGGGAGGATGAAGTCATCCACGTGTGCTCTGGATCCCCTCCCCACAGCCCTGGTGAAAGCCAACATCCGCACTATTGGCCCCCTCATGACCAGCACCATCAACCTCTGCTTGCAGGCTGGCCACGTTCCGCCTGCCCTCAAAACTGCCATCATCACCCCCCTCCTGAAGAAACCCACCCTGGACCCAGAGGCCCTCGTCAACTACCGGCCCATCTCCAACCTCCCGTTCCTTTACAAGGTGCTGGAGAAGGTAGTTGCGAAGCAGCTCCTAGCACACCTCGGAGACAACAACATCTTCGAGAAGTTCCAGTCTGGTTTCCGCTCCGCGCACAGTACAGAGACAGCCCTGGTCAGGGTAACCAACGATCTACTGATGGCGGCGGATGCGGGAACCCCATCCATTCTGGTCCTTCTCGACCTATCGGCAGCCTTCGACACGGTGGATCATCCCATTCTACTGGACTGTCTCCACTCCAATGTCGGACTCCGCGACCTAGCCCTTGGCTTATTCCAGTCCCTCTTGGCTGGTCGGACTGAGTGTGTCTCCCTCGGGGGCGCAACATCCTCCAACCACCCTGTCACCTGCGGTGTCCCCCAGGGATCCGTCCTCGGCCCCCTGCTGTTCACCCTGTACATGCTCCCCCTCGGCCGCATCATCGGCCGGCACGGTGTATCTTTCCACTGCTACGCTGACGACACCCAGTTATATATCCGGATCACACCATCATCACCTTCATCACCCCCCACACTGACCACTTGCCTGGAGGAGACTAAGGCGTGGATGAACCACAGGTTTCTCCAGGTCAACAGCTCCAAAACACAAGCCATGCTGATCGGTACCCCACACCAGGTCCGGTCAACCACCATCACCACCATCTCCTTCTCCGGTCAGGACATTCCCCTTTCCACCCTTGTCACCAACTTGGGCGTGAAAATGGACCCCCACCTCACATATGATACACACATCAAACACCTCTGCAAGACCTCTTTCTTTCACCTCCGTAACATCACCAAACTCCGCCCCTCACTCACCCTGGCAGACTCGGAGAAACTCGTCCACGCTTTTGTTTCCTCCAGGCTGGACTATTGCAATGCACTCCTCATCGGGATTCCTAGCAAAAGCATTAAAAAACTGCAAACCATTCAGAATGTCGCTGCTAGGATCCTGATGAGGGTGCGCAAATATGATCACATCACCCCCACCCTCAGATCCCTTTACTGGCTCCCCGTGGAACACAGAATTGAGTTCAAGGTGTCCCTCCTCACTCACCAGTGCGTACACGGTGGTGCCCCTGCCTATCTCAAGGAACTCCTCACCCCCCAGTCCTCCTCACGTTCCCTCCGCTCCGGCACAGCCTACCTCCTCAAAGCCCCCAGGACTAAGCTGCACTCCATGGGTGATCGCGCCTTCTGCTCCGCCGCACCCAGACTGTGGAATGCTCTCCCCATCCACCTGAGAGCACCACAATCCGTCGAGGTTTTTAAAAGGGGCCTAAAAACATTTCTTTTTAACAAGGCTTTTGCCTGAATTTTCTTTTACTTTTATTTTTTTTACTTCTATTCATTTTACTATTATTTTTATTTTATTTTACTCTTAGGTTCTTCCAATTTACTGGTTGTTAGTCTTTTTAATTGTTTTTATTAATTTTAAATTGTTTTATTCATTTAACTTTTGTATTTGTCTCCTGTAAGCGCTCTGAGATTCTCGCGAATGTGGAGCGCGGTACAAATCGAATCCATTATTATTATTATTATTATTATTATTACACCACCCCAAACCAACCGGACTATCCGAGGAAATGAACCAGGGTTCGATTAAAGCTTATTATAGTTTATCACAGTATCATGAGCATGTCTTTGTCAGTGGACACTGGACATGGGTATGGATGGCTCCAGGTGCTGCTGTGTTAAAGTGCACATCTTCAAGTCCACAAATCGGTGAATGAAAGAATGATAGGATCAAATGAAAACTACTTACTAAAAATGGATTAAAAGTACTAAAAACCAACAAAAAATAACAAACACTAACAAACATTCAGCACAGACAATGGGGATACTGACAAAAAAAAAAAAAAAAAAAAAGTAAAAAAAAAAAAATGTAAACATTTTATTTTTTTTAATTTTTTTAAAGGTCCGGGGCTAGGAGAAAAACATCCGGGGCTAAAGCCCCGGAAGCCCAGGGCTAACGACGCCACTGGCGGGCACCCCCCCTATTAGGGGCTTCACGGGAGGGCGACGGACCCGACCGTGCGAAGAGGCAGTCAAGCAACTCAACGCACAGGGTGAGCAGACCGTGGCTTGACCCCACGACTACACACACGCACAACCCGCATGCCACCCGGGAACGAACGGAGGAACAACCTCGTTACTGCCCCCAGAATCACGGGGTCAAGGGCAAACCCAACCCCGTGGCAAGGCCGTAGCAGCGGAGCACGAAGGAAGACCCAGACCCACCAAAAGGACTGGACTCCCTAGAATGGGGGCCCGGAGAAGTCCATGATGCCAGCATCAAGACCCCACCAGGTGGGCACGTAGTGCCCCGCCCCCCACATCGCCAGCGTATTCGGACAAAGGCCCCTCAGTTACTGCACCTGGTATTCCCAGGCGGAATCCCATCCAAGTACTAACCAGGCCAGAACCTGCTTAGCTTCCGAGATCGGACGAGATCGGGCGTGTTCAGGTTGGTATGGCCGTAAGCCAAGCGGGCCCTGTCCCCCCAATAGTACACCGCCTGGCACACTGACCCTGCAGAACAGGCAGTCAGCATGGCCGTAAGCACACAAAAAAGGTTAACCAACGGAAGCAGGCAGCGCACCGGGGAAAAACCAGGCAACAGGCTGTTAACCCTAGCCTGGAGACTGCGGACGAGACAGGCGCCAGAGGGGACAGCTGAACACAGCCGCCCCGGCGGAAGGAGCGTAAGCTGGCGGTGTTGCATGACCAAGCCTCCATTTAAAAACCCCCACCCAGAGGGGTCGAGGCAGAGAAGGCTGACACGATTGGCAGACGTCATGAACGTGCAGGGGCACCCTCAAACGGTGAACCCGGGAGTTGACACTGCTCCAACACACCAGGGAATCAACCACCTCGGTGTTACCCAATGCGGTGGTTGTTCCTATAAACCCTCAAGAAAAAACTCCAAAACACACCTGCGGGTATACACCGGCTATACCGCAGTACAAGTGTTTCAGTTTTCAAAAAAGGGTTAACCCAGGCCTACGGGTCGACGAAACATTACTTCAGACCGGGCCTGGCGGTACGGGAAGCACAGGGTCACCAGAGGAGGTCAAAAACCACCCCCACAGGCCCCTCTTCGCCATGCGTGAGAGAGGAGCGAAAAAGAATGGAGAACCAGCCCCTAAGCACACCGTACTTGGTATTCCCAGGCGGTCTCCCAACCAAGTACTAACCAGGACCAACCTGTGTAGCGGCCGAGATCCGACGAGATCGAGCGTGTACAGAATGGCATGGCTGTAAGCCAATACGACAGTGCTGAGTAAAAACGTACCCAACCAGGGTCCCCATAGCGCTTAACCCTGTGACACCCAGACCGACCTGGCATTTTTCCCCCTGAAAAAAGCCCAAGTCCCTCAGGGTACCAGAACAGCAGATCTGCATCCCCGGCGGACAACGGGTTCAACTGATCTGGACCAGCGTGACCAGAACCAGTCCCGTGCCCTAACCACGCCGACATGCCTACTCCAGTAGAAGGGCAGATATGCGTGTCGATCTTAACATGAAAAGAAGGCGCCACCCAGACGTTCGGGCGAACCGCGCCTGGTGGCCCACCCCAAGGGCGTGAGACCCCTCTACATATGTTCAGATCCATCCCGTCATCATCCCCCAGACATGAACGAGAATCCGTCGAAAAACCAACCCAGGTCGTGGGATTTGGTCGTCGGAAGAGGAAAAACCCCCATCTCAGTTGCTTTATAAAAACGCTGTTTCAACCACAAGCAACCCAGGCGTGCGAGTCAATCGCCTGTTTACAGCGAGCTAGCACTATACGTGCGTCGGGACACACCCCCATCAATGAACAGGCTATTTAGACCTGTCATTGAATCCCCAAGGCGCCCAGGGGAACGACAAGAGGGGTGTGACACTCCCTAACTCCAACACTTCTGGAATAGAAAAGAAGAAGCATCAACAGTATGTATCCCAGTCTACACAGCCGGGGTAAAAAATGTTCACATTTTTACATCCCACCACCCTCCCATAGGAAGGAGACGGGGATCCCCAGAGAGACTTCCCACGCGAGCTGTACAGATTGAAAAGAATATATTGCACCTTGAGCCATGTAAAAAATTGGTTTTAGGGCTCTCCGGGGAAGAGGCACTGAACCCATACACACTCAATAATCGAATTGAATCGAATACATATACAATAGAATAGGACCCTTCTAGAGGGTCCACTCACTTTGACAATCTGAGGAGGAAGGCTCTGTACTCTGATGGAGGCTCCCTCACATGGAAGAAGGAGTCCGAACTCACAGAAGGCCCGAATAGGCGCTTGGTGAGGAGGAGCCCTGACCACCCCCCTGAAACAGATCCATCACATGGACCTGAACAGCACACGGAAGTCCTACCAACAGAGACGCGCACGGTGACGTACTCCATGGCGGGGGAATTCCTGCGGTGCACACGCCCAATATACCAGGCCGTGGGACCAGGAAACTCCCTCGCCCCCCCCCCCCGTAACGTGCCGAACCGCCACGTGACGGGAACCTTGAAGGACAGGGGGTGTACCCCTGACCGACAGAAACAAGGGGGAGCGGAAAGGTTACCAGTTCACCCCTTTACGACCCCACACCCATGATACGATGTAATGACAAAAAGAGAATATGACACAGTCATAGTCAGCTCTATGAAGCGTTTGACAGCTCCACACAGCGCATGAGCTAACCTGCTATCTGATTTTTACTAAGGAAAAACACAGAATAGAGAGAGCTCTAAGAGCCCCGGTCCAACATACACATGTGCTTCTGTGGCCAGTCCAACCCAGTTGTAGGTCACATGACACACACAACCCATCATCACCTACAAAAAATTGCAAAAAACACTCAACAGAGGAACGCCGTTTTTCACAATGAGAGAATACATCATTCTCGATTAGTATCGGCCACAGGCCTTGCTAAGCACACACGACAGCGACCAAACCATTTTTTCTTTTAGGAAAATAAAGTTTCTCCAGCAGTTTTAGCACAACCTCAGCAATCAAGCTAAGAGTTACATCGCATCCCTACCACACAAAAGACACAATTAGTGCACAAACATGTCTGATAGGAGGATGAAAAAGTCCCCAGGGAACCGGGGGGAAACACAATCCTCTTATTTTACCCTCAATACGGCCAGTTAAAACAGGAAAACCTGTTAATATGTGAACACACTGTTCATTGTCATCACAGGCTGAGAAAAGAACATTCTTTTACTCACTTGTCACCAAGCATAGCTTCATAGGTTAGTTACCTTAGTTGTGAGTACACGGTACATATAAACACCATGATGTTTCTCACACAACAACCAGATCATTACATCCCGATTTGCACGGAGAAGCTAACTGCCAGTGACAAAAACAGCTCACACATAACCCGCGCCGTATCCCAAATGTATTGCAGCAACACACGTTTTGGGAAAAACATCGTTAATCACAATACATTTAGAAAAGTAAAACCAGAAAACGTGTTATAAGGTCTGGTCAAACCTGTTCCTACCCGGAACGTAGATCAGCGAAGTGCAGTCACAGACACCGTAGGAACACAGCCGCTCCTGTGTTGTTCGAACTGGGCAGCGTCGCCGCCCCAACCCGCACTACAGTCCTCTTTGTTGACGCAACCTTGCCGTCCTGGCTCAGGGCAGGGTCGACGAAACATCCCCTGTCAAGGATGACGTCGTAGTCAAGAGTGTAAAACATGTTAAAATCAAAGCACGTTCAACAGAATAGCATCAAGCTAACGGCCGCTCCAACCGTTCGGGCGCTACTGCCCCTGCTCGCGAGACGCGACCAGAAGCGAGCTCACGGCGGCGCGCGAGAAGCTAAAGCTACCCCGCGCCAGGCCATGGCCTATAGCAGCAAGCTAACGTTACCTAGCGATCACGACATGCTAGCACCGCAGCTAACAGCTGACTGGCTAACAGTAGGCCCAACCTAAGCAGGCCATGCAGCGATCCAGCAGGCTAACGCAGCAGTTAACAGCTGACTGGCTAACCGTAAGCTAAGCAGCCATCAACTGAACATGTATACAATGACATAACACTCACCCAGACAGGCCGCCGTTCTGAACCTCTCCTCACTGTTTAAGAGAACAGAGAAACAAGATGTCAACACTGCTTTACAACGGTGATTTTACCAACACCCGACGGAATCAGCACAATACCAAACTGGCCTGTGTAGCTGATTTGAACATGGATCTGCCGCTATCGCACATCCATGCACATATCCCCTCGTGAAGGAATACTCTCATTTGGATATGAAAGATGGGGCCTTAACACGTGACAGAGAGAATCCACTCGTCCAGAACACACAGGGATCACCAGTGTTAATGGTCGCGGCCCACTAGTTAAAACTATAATGGTCTTCAGACCAAGGCCTTCTGTCGCCTAGGTGGCTGAACAAAGGACCCTAGCCTGGGGCCGGTTTCCATAAACATTGTCAAGTAGCCCCCATAGCACTAACAGACAAGTGGAGCCTGCCAGCAAAACACTACTCACCCAACCTGGAACGCACCGCTTCTCACAACAGCGGCATGTCCGACAGTTCAGCTGTGGCCTGACATGTTTCACCCCAACAAACACAGCAAGGAACTGCAGTTGAGAAGCATGCAGCGGCGTGCTCCCAATACGAAAACCGGTGGAGGATTTTTAGAATGATCAACATCTTCCAGACACTCCAGTACGAAGACAATATCGCCGTATTTTCTCGAAAATAGTGAGAGAGAAAATAAAGATATGATGTCAACGTATCCTTGTTTCCCAAAGCTGCTCCTAATCCTTTCCAACATGGTGTCAAGTGTGGGGATCTACCGAGGCACTTCTTCCTTGTGGTGAAAGCGAGAAGGAGGCGAGTGGGTGGCCCCACCCCTGCTTATATGGGTAAGCTGATAGGGGTGTGGTCAGACGAATATTGGGATTAAAGGTACATTGTGGTCTTTATTCAGTGCGCGTGCACATATGCGAGATAGTGCAGAGAGCGATGCCGAGCGAGAGCGATACGATACAGAACTGACAATGTAAGATCACACCTTTGAAAGAGGAAGCATGGGAATTGTTAGAGGGGGAGAAAAGATAGAGAGAGAGATGAGAAAGGGAGAGCGGAGAGGAGAGAGATCTAGAGTGGTTGGAGACCGAGAGGGGGGGGGGGGGGAGATGAGAGACGATAGACGAAGAGAGAGATGAGGGAGAAAGGGAGGGAGAGTGGTGAGGGGGGAGAGAAGTAGAGAGAGAGAGGCAGTCTGTCCTCAGACAGCAGTTGAGGGAGAGAGATGCGGGGGAGAGAGAGAAGTATGGAGAGAGAGGCAGTCTGTCCTCAGACAGCAGGAGAGGGTGGGAGAGAGATGAGAGAGAGAGAGAAGTAGAGGGAGAGAGGCAGTCTGTCCTCAGACAGCAGGAGAGGGTGGGAGAAAGATGAGAGAGAGAGAGGAGTAGAGAGAGAGAGGCAGTCTGTCCTCAGACAGCAAGAGAGGGTGGGAGAGAGAGAAATGAGGGAGAGAGAGATGAGGGAGAAAGGGAGGCAGTCTGTCCTCAGACAGCAGGAGAGGGAGGGAGAGAGAGAGAAATGATGGAGAGAGAGAGAAGTGGGGAGAGAATGAAGGAGGGAGAGAGGTGAGAGAGATGATAAAGGAAGAGGGAGACTGAGGGAGAGAGCTGGGGGAGAGAGAGAGAAGTGGGGAGAGAATAAAGGAGGAAGAGAGGTGAGAGAGCTGATAAAGGAAGAGGGAGAGGACCGGGGGAAGAGAGAGCAGTAGGGAGACAGAGAGGTGATCTAAACATATTTCTCCTTTAGTGGCTGGCATCTGTGCCACCGGTATCCCAATACTAGTAGTTTAGGTACTATTACATGGTACCATTGAAACAACAGGCCGTCACACGTCACAAAATCCACTAGTTCAATGAACACCATAGATAAACATACTTTTACCGTTCAACTTACTTCGTAGTTTAAGACTGCTCTTAAACTTCATGGGAAATATTCCTTTACTCGAATTATTGGCTCTAATCAAACTTTACAAAATGGCGTCTCATTAGCGTTAAGCTCTGACTGGTGCATTCGTGACATGTGCGTCCTCCGGCATTAGAACTCAATTCACGGATAGCAATTAACCTTATTCCACATTTTCGTCAAGTAACCTCATTCCACATTATTGTCAAATAACCTTATTCTACATTATTGTCAAGTGTTCAGGGACCAGCATTGAACAAACATGTTACAATGTACCTTAATATCATAACGTCTTCTATAACCCAGTGGCAAGTGCGCACCGTCTGTAACTGATAACGTGGAAAACACCATCTTTCCCCTCATGGTCAAGGCGTGTCGCAATGTGCGCTCACATAACATATTTCACATTCTTATTGACGTTATTAAAGGGGACATGCATTGCTATTCCTAGCACTATTTGGGCAACTTTACACAATTCCTGTGAGTCTATTGAACACATCTGTAAGCTTTTATTAAAAAAAAGTAATTGTTTTATATTTCTAATCAAGTACACAAAAGCCACATTTTTCTCCCTTTGGTTTTTAGGCTGTGTTGGCCTGGCTCCGCCCATAAGCACTGTGTAAATGAGTATGTGCTACTGCTGCTTCCCCGCACGAGGTCCAGCCCAGGTTGTGTGTAAATGAGTATGTGCTACTGCTGCTTCCTCGTGTGCAGTTTGTTTCTCCGACAGAAGCTCCTCTCTCTCTCTCTCTCTCTCCCTCTCTCTCTCTCCCTCTCTCCCTCTCTATCTCTCTCTCTCCCTCTCTCTCTCACTCGCTTGTTGTCTGCCTCGCTCTGTTTGAGGAAGTGTCAGGTTACTGCCTCGCTCTGTTTGCTGTCGCTGTCAACCATAGAGGGGGCATTAGTTATGCAAATCAGTGCTATATTAACGTCAGCAAAACCGTCAAATCAGAACAGCTTAGTTGAGTGAGGGAGGATCTCGTGAACTCGAGACTAGACTGATGAGTCAATATGGTAATTAGAGACACAGCGATGTACGTGCTCCCCCGAGAATTCACCGCCATAATCATGACGGCGGTGTACATCCAACCCCAAGCGAATACCGCCAGGGCCCTGGCGGAGCTAAGGGGCATCTAGCCGGCGATTTCAATCAGGCGAATCTGAAGAAGGTGATGCCAAACTTCTTCCAGCACATCGCTTGCTCCACAAGGGGAGGAAATACGCTGGATCATTGCTACACCCCGTTTAGAGCTGGATACAAGGCAGTACCGGCTCCTGCATTAGCGGGAGCTACAAGCACATCGGATCATGACGCCATCTTGCTCATACCTGCTTACAGGCAGAGATCACGTGATGCTGTTGTGTCACGTGAGGTAAAGAAGTGGTCCGACCAATCAGAAGCCATGCTACAGGACGCACTTGATGACGTCGACTGGGGTATGCTACAGGCAAGCTCCAAGGGGGGGCGGGGGCACTTTCTCATTGACGGAACACAGTGTAAGAAGAGCATTTATGCGGGTGAACACCAGAAAGGCAGCTGGCCCAGATGGGATAACAGGACGTATACTTAAGTCCTGTGCTAACCAGCTAGCCCCAGTGTTCACCACCATATTTAATCTATCCCTGGCTGAATCCGTGGTCCCTGCCTGTTTCAAGGTGTCCACTATAATCCCGGTACCAAAGAAATCCTCCTCAACAGGTCTTAATGACTACAGACCGGTTGCACTCACCTCTGTGGCCATGAAATGTTTTGAGAGGGTGGTTAAGGATTACATTTGTGCCTCCCTCCCCAGCGATATGGACCCTATGCAATTTGCATACAGGCCAAACAGGTCCACTGACGATGCGGCCTCCCAAGTACTGCACAGCACCCTCTCTCACCTAGACTGCCAGAAGGGGGGCTATGTGAGACTGTTGTTCATTGACTATAGCTCAGCGTTCAACACCATAGTCCCCACCAGACTGGTGGACAAGCTGATCGAGCTGGGTCTGAGCTCCGCTCTGAGCGCCTAGATACTGGACTTTCTGAGTGAAAGGCCCCAGGCGGTCAGGGTGAGGGGTCAGACCTCCAACACCATCACCCTGAGTATCGGGTCCCCCCAGGGCTGTGCCTTGAGCCCCCTGCTGTATTTACTATACACACATGATTGTGTAGCCAAGTTCAGCTCCAACTCTATAGTGAAGTTTGCGGACGACACAGTGGTGGTGGGGCTGATCTTTGACAATGACGAGAAGGCCTACCGGGAGAAGGTTGAGGTACTGGAACGCTGGTGCCAGGACAACAGCCTGCTCCTGAACATTGGTAAAACCAAGGAGCTGATCGTGGATTTTAGGAGAACACAGCAGGGGACACACACACCACTGAGGATAAACGGGGCTACCATGGACAGGGTGAGCAGCTTCAAGTAACTGGGGGTCCACATCTCAGAGGATCTGACATGGACAACACACATAGACTCAGTCATAAAGAATGCGAATCAGTGCCTCTACCACCTGAGACAGTTAAGGAAGTTCAGAGTATCGGGGAAGATACTCCAGTCCTTCTACTCCGGAGTTGTAGTGAGCATCTTGACTGGAAACATCACTGCCTGGTATGGAAACAGCACGGCAAAGGACAAGAAGGCCCTACAGAGAGTGGTGCGCTCAGCTAAGCATACTATGGGTATTGCACTACCACCCCTGCAGGTCTTATATAACAAGAGGTGCAAATCCAGAGCCTGCAGAATAATGAAAGACCCTCACCACCCCAACAACAGCCTGTTCAAGCTGCTGCGGTCAGCCTGCGAACACACTAGGACAGAGAGACTTCGGCTCAGCTTCTTCCTCCAGGCCATCAGAGTCTTGCACACTGAACTCTCCACACACAAGCACACATGAGCACACACACAACACACACACTGTATACGCTCACACACTAGCAGTCACTTTAGCATGAACACACACACACACACAAATGCTGCACACGCTCACACTCATGGTCACTTTACACAATGAAAGGTCACTTTAAAAACAAGAACAGGAGTGGTTCTTGTATAGTAAACAGATGGATAGCAAGCTAGCATAAGGACACATAGTATAACTGTAAATTGTATAGTATAGCATTGTATAGTAGTGTACATAAGACCCAGTGCCGATAGCATTAGCCGAGGAGACAGCGTTCAGCGACTCCATCTTGTCTATCAACGGGACGACCGCCAACCTTATTTCCTCTGATATCTCTCGATGAAGGTTATCACAAAAATCCGCCAGCACTTTTCTTTGTGTTTCAGCGAAGCGTGTCTCAGATTCTGCATGGAGCTTGGTCATGACCGAGAGCACAGCTTCGCTTATCTCCCCGACACCGACTGGTGCGGCTGGAGCGCTCATGGATCTGGTTTCCACCACCGACATCGCAGAAAGTCGAAAAAAGTTGACGACAGTAGTTGCAACTCGACGACTTAACAAGCAGACAAAAAACAAATAAAAATAAAATAAAGACTAATGGGGAAAAACGTATATTCCGCACGGTAGAAGGGAGCTCACGTGAAACACGTCTACTCCATGATCGCCTAGCTCCGCCCTCCGCTTTTATCGTTATATACATGACATGTATGAAAGGTGCTTTATAAATACTTACTTACTTACTTACTTACTTACTTACTTACTTACTTACTTACTTACTTACTTACTTACTTACTTACTTACTTACTTACTTACTTACTTACTTACTTACTTACTCATCCATAGCTAACAGTGTATTGCACAGTGTATTGTATCGCAGGACCTTAGCATGTCTTACCATGCTTTTTGTAAACTTCATGTACATATACCTGTTATGTCTTATTCTTATTACTTGTATTATTGCACAAATGTCTATTCTCATTCTATTGGATTCTTATTATTGTATTATTGCATTATTGTATTATTGCACAATCGTTGCGGGCAAGACCCCCCGCATTTCACTGTATGTTTGTATGCCGTGACAAATAAAACTCTTGACTTGACTTGTGTTGTGGAAATTGAAAGTCGTCTTAAACCCTTGGTAATGCATGAAATAATATGGCTTCAGGATACAGAGTCTTCACAGTCAAAAGTGATTTATTATTATATTCTGCAGAATACAAATGGTGACAAGTCAAGGCAGAGCACACAAAATGCTCTACCCTGAGTTGGACAAATGAATGAACATTTTAATACCGTTTATATAGGGTAAAAGTGGGCAAGGATAACATGATAGTGTTTGATCCAATCACATAGATGACAGCGGTACTTATAATGCATGTCCCCTTTAAACATTCAACTTATTTCACAATTCTCGTTACTCATATCACCTAACGTTATAACTTCTAATGGTAGTGTTTCCTGTACTTTTCACAGTGTACTGACCTGAAACAATAGAGTAGTAGTCAAGAGGAATGAAGACACGACCTGTTCACTTCTGCTCCAAATCTCCTCTGAGCGTGAGAGGGCGGAAACCGTCACCTTAGGGGGACCTGGCGCATCACCTGAACTAATAGGTTCCGCCCTTAACTTTCTGTATAACCAATTCTCCTTCTCACACTAAATGTGAACTTAGTTAATTATATTAGCGTGTAGCTGGCAACATGAAGTTTATCACAATTCTTCTAATAATAATAATTAGATATAAACAATTGCAAAAATTACACAAGATTATGTACATATTCTTGAGAGTACCACACCACATATGCGTGTATGTATTCTGCTTGGATCCATTTGAAGTATGGAGGCGACGTAGAAAAGATCTCACCACCTTGGCCATCACCACGAGACATCCACCAGTCCACCACCTTGGCCATCACCATGAGACATCCACTCACAGGGAGATTGGGACAGGGGTTAGAGAGTTCCTGTGTTTGTAGTGGGCGGACATAGGAGCAATATATAATAATTAATCAGTGTTAATTTTGGCAGCTATTTTCATTTTAGTTTTAGTCTTAGTCAGGCACGTGCAAACATAGAGGCCAAGGGGTGCTGGAGCACCTGCCTTTTTGAGCCTCATCAAAAAAGTGCCCTTTTTTATTTTTATTTTATTTTTTTTACCGTTACGCATATAGACTGCCCTTCCAACTGAAAAATGTCAGGATAGAATCAAAATATTAGGTAAAGAGAGAGAGATGCCCCATATTCCATTGCAGTTTGCACGGCCTCCTCACCGTCCCTCTCCGCGGACCTATATATTTTATGCATAGCGTGGGTGGTGATGATGATGATGATAGAAACCACTGTGGCGCATACAGTTGAATGCTGGTATTACACTCATTGAGGGACACGAAGAAGTCAAGTCCGATGGGATTTGGGAATCTCAAATACAAATAGAGAAAAAATGCATTTATATAAAAAAATACAGAATATACAGCACTTCTTGGGGTCTGTAGGGTAAGCACTTATTCCCTCCCCCCTGAACATTTATGGAGATGTATGGGCCTTTTAAGTCAGTGATAAAAGTGTCTTTCAAGGATAAGTGAGCTCCTGCACTGATTATTATAGTTCAATATTCAATATTTGATCACCAAAACCCCCCAAAAAGCATACAAAGGGGGCCCCCCGCCCGAAAAGGGCCCTTAAAAATCTTTTTTGTTTTTGTCTAGATTTAGTTGCAGAAAACCGATGATTTTTGTCTAGTTTTCGCTAATGGAAAAAAGGCATTTTATATTTTTATATTGTAAATAATGCAATTCTATTTATTAAGTATAGTCTAGCCAAAACCCTATCAGCTGATTCACAATAAGTTCAGTAGAAGGCTAGAAGCCCAATAGTAACCAAACATTCCTTGAAATGGTCAATAGATTCAGAAATAGTCAGACATGGAATGGAACATATTCTTTAAATTGCTTATTTTTTTTTTAACCAACAAAGGAACATTAGGATAGTGTAAATACACAGTACACACTGATTGCAATTCTCACTGGGACCTACTGTACAAATTTCACACATGTCACACACACATTCCCTTTTGTCCCTCGAGTCGTACTGTAGATCGCCGACGTCACTTTAAACTTAAAATGGCGGCCCCCATCAGAGCATTCGGCTAACAACATTAGCTTAGCGAACCTGCCACCGCACTTCTATGTGCATAAAGTGTCGTAACAAAATATCACAGCCACTAAGACTGGGAGCGTTCTAACTCTACTGAGCATGTACCCAACATTATATGAAAAATAAAAAGTCATTACGACGTTTTAGTGCACTTCAAGCGCTAAAGGGATTCATAATTTATAGCAGGGTCAATCTCAGTGTTCTACTCGTCTGTTTCTTTTCTTTTCATACCTTTTTAAGTGAACGTGGTCTTGTCCTTGTTGTATCCATGTGTAATGTTGATAGTAGTGGGTGTACACAGATGAAAGAGCAAGCCTGTGTCTGGGATATAGGTCCCAACTCCCAGGCTATTAGCCTAGCCATCCTCTCAGCCTCTGTCGTCTTAAATGCTATGTTCTTTTGGTAGAACTGTTCGGCTGCCGCAGGAGTGTTGAGAGAGTAGCAGATTACGTTCATGGTTATTGGTATAAGCTGTAGTCACGAGAGACCTGGGACACGGTTTTTAGCCTCACGTATGTTATGTAGCTTGGATTTTAGCCATAAACGCTGCTGAGTTTAACCCGGAAACGGAAATGGGAAATGCTGAAATAATAACGTGACTTATTCTAAAAGTTATAATTATTTTGTCTCATCTTGTTTTAGTCAACATAAATTAAGAGAGAATTCGTCATGGTTTTTGTAAACTACATTTTTGTGTCCTCAGTTGTGGTCAACGATATTTAATTAATAATTTAGTGACGTTGGCATCACATAGTGTTCAATAACGTGACGTCACTAGGGTGACCAGGTCCCAATAAACCAAATGTGGGACAAAGGGTATGTTTGTGAGGGACAATGTGGGACACCCCCCCCCCCCCCCCCCCCAGCGCGCAGCCCCCCCCCCCCCCCCCCGCCCTTTTGGTGGACTGTCCCTCCTTCAAGGCTCATCCGCCACTGTCCTCATTAAAATGACCACAAGCCTAATATGTTTTGCCCTTATTCATTTTATTTTTATTTTCCTTTTGCCTCTAATGGGTGTCAAAATAATAATAATAATAATAAATACTAAAAAATTAATTAAATACATTAAATAACCACCCAGACTTACAATCACTTATCAAACAGAGCAGGAACAGTAACACAAGTCTCAACTCACAAGTCCAGGGATTCAGGGAATGAGCAGGGGGGAGGAAGGATGAGGGGGGACTTGCAGTGATGGTTGGGAGCAGGAAAAGGACAGTGCTATTTCAATATTTGCTATGAAATGCATGTATTCAGTTCACTCTGACTGCAGGAAGTTGAGCGTGTGATTATCAAAAATATGTGTGCAGTATATTATTAATATATTTTAGTGAAATATATGGCAATATCCATTCCAACCATATCATAATATATGGAAATATAATAATATACACACTAATATAATTACCATGTGTATATTTGTAAATATATTGTGGATATATCCTTTGATATTGATATATTGATATTGTTGTTTTCATATTGTTATTGTAATACATTTAATAATATATTGGCAATACTCCCACTATATTCCTAATATATTTGCAATATATTTCATTTTCCCTAAGGGAATCTACACCCTCATACACACATGAATTTAACACACCTTTGGTTGTTTCCTCCCGTGGCTTAACCGCTGGCGTTTTGAGTTATCTGAGACAACTCTCCACCAAAGCAGGGGCTAGCACGTCGGTTACGATGGCTGCTGCCTTGGTCCGACCACAGGCCATTGTCTTGGCTATGTCAGAGTCGGGGAAAATGGTAGGGGATAGCTTGGTACCACAGTCTGCTGATCTGTATGACTGGGCATGTTGGACAGTGTGGTAAACAGTTGTTGTTACCTCTGCAGCAGTTATTTTGTCTGCTTGTCCAACGTCTTTTGGTCGGAGAAATGCGAACATGGATTTTGACGTCTCTTTTTGTGTAACCCGTTTCTTGTGGGACTCAGCTTGTCTATGTCGTTTTATATCAAATTCGCCCCCATGCCCAATAGAGAACGAACTATTGCAAAGTTCACAATAAACCCTCTCTGCATCCCCCTCGACATTTCTCACCCATGGGTATTCTGTTTTCCATTCGCTACGGTAACTACACCTCTTTTTGTTTGGTGTGTCCTGCATTTTTTTAAGTACGAGTGTGTTCTAGGCAGCTGTCGGTGTCTTCTTCTTCTTAATGGCGGGTCGCACGAGCTGTCAGTGTCACTGTCACTCAGCTCTTTGCTATCGCGGAGATTTCAAATAGGCCCCGCTTGTGTGTATATTTTCCCCAACGGAGCTTCACTTCCGCGTTCGGGGTTCCATTGGCTGGGGGGGACGACGTTCGCGCAGATGACAACCAATAAGAGGGACATGGTCTCAATTTGCGTGACGCGTGAAAAGAGACAGTTTTGCTGTGCAATCACGCGCAATGCGTGATATCTGGTCACCCTAGACGTCACGTCTCGTTGTCGTCGCAGGAAAAAGCTTCGTTGACGAAGATCTTTCGTCATCAAATTCGTTGACAAAATTAACACTGATAATAATACTACCACTACCACTACTACTACTACTACTACTACTACTACCATCACCACCACTACTACTACTACCATCACCACCACCACTACTACTACTACTACTACTACTACTACCACCACCACCACTACTACTACTACTACTACTACTACTACTACTACTACTACTACTACTACTACTACTACTACTACTACTACTACTACTACTACTACTACTACTACTACTACTACTACTACTACTACTACTCTATTATTACCATTATTATTCTCACCATACATGCTGCCACTTGAAAACATCATTAGAAAACACATATGTTCCCATAGTTACGCAGATGACACACAATCTCCGGTGAACCAAATGATCAGACAGCTATTAACTCAATTTCCGCCTGTCTCTTAGCAATAAACAAATGGATGACAAACAACTTAAAAAATTTATTGAGTACAAAACTGAAATCCTACTAGTCGGTCCTATAACAAAAAGAGAAATGTTACAGAGCAATATGGAGCAACTCCTTGGATCAAACCCGAAGTTACAAGTCTTGGGGGCAAATTCACAAAGAATGGATTGTGCGGTGCTAACCCATAACGTTAGGTTATGACTATAACCAAGTTCTGTTAGTATAGCGACGCTCGGCATCGCTCTCTGCACTATCTCGCATATGTGCACGCGCACTGAATAAAGACCACAAATGTACCTTTAATCCCAAATATTCGTCTGACCACACCCCTATCAGCTTACCCATATAAGCAGGGGTGGGGCCACCCACTCGCCTCCTTCCCAAGCTTTCGCCACAAGGCGAGGTCAAAGGCTGCAGCGGCGTCGGATGCCGAGCGTCGCTATACTAACAGAACTTGGTTATAGTCATAACCTAACGTTCTGTTTCGTATTCGCTCTCGCTCGGCATCGCTCTCTGCACAAGGGAGGCCGAGCGAGAGCCAACGGCCGACAAATACACCCCGCTGACAGCCCCCCACAACCATCAGAACAGGGAGGGCCGAGCCCCCCCGACCCACCCTAATGGAGGGCACCCCCCCTATTAGGGGCTTCACGGGAGGGCGACGGACCCGACCGTGCGAAGAGGCACTCAAGCAACTCGACGCACAGGGTGAGCAGACCGTGGCTTGACCCCACGACTACACACACGCACAACCCAGCGGCACGGTGGTGTAGTGGTTAACACTGTCGCCTCACAGCAAGAAGGTCCAGGGTTCGAATCCCGCTTGGGGACCAGGTTTCCATGGTGCCAGTTACCCAGGTGGGGTATCTCCCAGGCCTTTCTGTGTGGAGTTTGCATGTTCTCCCCGTGCTCGCAAGGGTTTCCCCCCCGATAAGATAAACCCAATGGAAAAACATGCACAACAACAAGATCGCTAACGCTGTGGCGTCCTTGACGAAGATGGACAGGAGCACTTGGATTGGTCCCCTGGCGCGGCTCACGTTGTGCCTGTCTGCTCCCGGCTGCCCTTGGGGGGGAAGGACGACGGGATGGGTTAATCGCAGATACGAATTGCATGCATGCATCGCATGTGTGCCAATTGATGACCTCGGAGCAGGTCCTAAATTATTAATTATTATAACCCGCATGCCACCCGGGAACGAACGGAGGAACAACCTCGTTACTGCTCCCAGAATCACGGGGTCAAGGGCAAACCCAACCCCGTGGCAAGACCGTAGCAGCGGAGCGCGAAGGAAGACCCAGACCCACCAAAAGGACTGGACTCCCTGGAATGGGGGCCCGGAGAAGTCCATGATGCCAGCATCAAGACCCCACCAGGTGGGCACGTAGTGCCCCGCCCCCCACATCGCCAGCGTATTCGGACAAAGGCCCCTCAGCCGAGCGGGCCCCGTCCCCCCAATAGTACACCGCCTGGCACACTGACCCTGCAACAGGCAGTGAGCATGGCCGTAAGCACACAAAGAAGGTTAACCAATGGAAGCAGGCAGCGCACCGGGGAAAAACCAGGCAACAGGCTATTAACCCTAGCCTGGAGACTGCGGACGAGACAGGCGCCAGAGGGGACAGCTGAACACAGCCGCCCCGGCGGAAGGAGCGTAAGCTGGCGGTGTTGCATGACCAAGCCTCCATTTAAAAACCCCCACCCAGAGGGGTCGAGGCAGAGAAGGCTGACACGATTGGCAGACGTCATGAACGTGCAGGGGCACCCTCAAACGGTGAACCCGGGAGTTGACACTGCTCCAACACACCAGGGAATCAACCACCTCGGTGTTACCCAATGCGGTGGTTGTTCCTATAACCCCTCAAGAAAAAACTCCAAAACACACCTGCGGGTATACACCGGCTATACCGCAGTACAAGTGTTTCAGTTTTCAAAAAAGGGTTAACCCAGGCCTACGGGTCGACGAAACATTACTTCGGACCGGGCCTGGCGGTACGGGAAGCACAGGGTCACCAGAGGAGGTCAAAAACCACCCCCACAGGCCCCTCTTCGCCATGCGTGAGAGAGGAGCGAAAAAGAATGGAGAACCAGCCCCTAAGCACACCGTACTTGGTATTCCCAGGCGGTCTCCCAACCAAGTACTAACCAGGACCAACCTGTGTAGCGGCCGAGATCCGACGAGATCGAGCGTGTACAGGATGGCATGGCCGTAAGCCATTACGACAGTGCTGAGTAAAAACGTACCCAACCAGGGTCTCCATAGCGCTTAACCCTGTGACACCCGGACCGACCTGGCATTTTTCCCCCTGAAAAAAGCCCAAGTCCCTCAGGGTACCAGAACAGCAGATCTGCATCCCCGGCGGACAACGGGTTCAACTGATCCGGACCAGCGTGACCAGAACCAGTCCCGTGCCCTAACCACGCCGACATGCCTACTCGAGGAGAAAGGGCAGATATGCGTGTCGATCTTAACATGAAAAGAAGGCGCCACCCAGACGTTCGGGCAAACCGCGCCTGGTGGCCCACCCCAAGGGCGTGAGACCCCTCTACATATGTTCAGATCCATTCCGTCATCATCCCCCAGACATGAACGAGAATCCATCGAAAACCAACCCAGGTCGTGGGATTTGGTCGTCGGAAGAGGAAAAACCCCCATCTCAGTTGCTTTATAAAAACGCCGTTTTAACCACAAGCAACCAAGGCGCGCCAGTCAGTCGCCTGTTTACAGCGAGCTAGCACTATACGTGCGTCGGGACACACCCCCATCAATGAACAGGCTATTTAGACCTGTCATTGAATCCCCAAGGCGCCCAGGGGAACGACAAGAGGGGTGTGACACTTCCTAACTCCAACACTTTTTGAATAGAAAAGAAGGAAGCATCAACAGTATGTATCCCAGTCTACACAGCCGGGGGTAACATTTTTTCACATTTTTACATCCCACCACCCTCCCATAGGAAGGAGACGGGGATCCCCAGAGAGACTTTCCACGCGAGCTGTACAGATTGAAAAGAATATATTGCACCTTGAGCCATGTAAAAAATGTCAGGGCTCTCCGGGGAAGAGGCACTGAACCCATACACACTCAATAATCGAATTGAATCGAATACATATACAATAGAATAGGACACCTTCTAGGGGGTCCACTCACTTTGACAATCTGAGGAGGAAGGCTCTGTACTCTGATGGAGGCTCCCTCACATGGAAAGGAGGAGTCCGAACTCACAGAAGGCCCGAAAAGGCGCTTGGTGAGGAGGAGCCCTGACCACCCCCCCGAAACAGATCCATCACATGGACCTGAACAGCACACGGAAGTCCTACCAACAGAGACGCGCACGGTGACGTACTCTATGGCGGGGGAATTTCTGCGGTGCACACGCCCAATATACCAGGCCGTGGGACCAGGAAACTCCCTCCCCCCCCCGTAACGTGCCGAACCGCAACGTGACAGGAACCTTGAAGGACAGGGGGTGTACCCCTGACCGACAGAAACAAGGGGGAGAGGAAAGGTTACCAGTTCACCCCTTTACGACCCCACACCCATGATACGATGTAATGACAAAAAGAGAATATGACACAGTCATAGTCAGCTCTATGAAGCGTTTGACAGCTCCACACAGCGCATGAGCCAACCTGCTATCTGATTTTTACTAAGGAAAAAACACAGAATAGAGAGGGCTCTCTAAGAGCCCCGGTCCAACATACACATGTGCTTCTGTGGCCAGTCCAACCCAGTTGTAGGTCACATGACACACACAACCCATCATCACCTACAAAAAATGGCAAAAACACTCTACAGAGGAACGCCGTTTTTCATAATGAGAGAATACATAATTCTCGATTAGTATCGGCCACAGGCCTTGCTAAGCACACACGACAGCGACCAAACAATCTTTTCTTTTAGGAAAATAAAGTTTCTCCAGCAGTTTTAGCACAACCTCAGCAATCAAGCTAAGGGTTACATCGCATCCCTACCACACAAAAGACACAATTTAGTGCACAACATGTCTGATAGGAGGATGAAAAAGTCCCCAGGGAACCGGGGGGAAACACAATCCTCCTATTTTACCCTTAATACGGCCAGTTAAAACAGGAAAACCTGTTAATATGCGAACACACTGTTCATTGTCATCACAGGCTGAGAAAAGAACATTATTTTACTCACTTGTCACTAAGCATAGCTTCATAGGTTAGTTACCTTAGTTGTGAGTACACGGTACATATAAACACCATGATGTTTCTCACACAACAACCAGATCATTTTCACATCTGTAACAACAACCCGATTTGCACGGAGAAGCTAACTGCCAGTGACAAAAACAGTTCACACATAACTCGCGTCGTATCCTAAATGCATTGCAGCAACACACGTTTTGGGAAAACATCGTTATTCACAAAACATTTAGAAAAGTAAAACCAGAAGACGTGTTATAAGGTCTGGTCAAACCTTGTCCTACCCGGAACGTAGATCAGCGAAGTGCAGACTCAAGACCCCGTAGACAACACAGCCGAACCTGTGTTGCTCGAACTGGGCAGCGTCGTCGCTCCAACCAGTCGCTACAGTCCTCTTTGTTGACGCAATCCCCGTCCAGGCTCAGGGCAGGGTCGACGAACATCCCCTGTCAAGGATGACGTCGTAGTCAAGAGTGTAAAACATGTTATAATCAAAGCACGTTCAACAGAGTAGCATTAAGCTAACGGCCGCTCCAACCGTTCGGGCGCTACTGCCCCTGCTCGCGAGACGCCGAGAAAACTGGCCTGTGTAGCTGACTTGAACATGGATCTGCCGCTATCGCACATCCATGCACATATCCCCTCGTGAAGGAATACTCTCATTTGGATATGAAAGAAGGGGCTTAACACGGGACAGAGAGATATCCACTCGTCCAGAACACACAGGGATCACCAGTGTTAATGGTCGCGGCCCACTAGTTAAACTAAAATGGCTTCAGACCAAGGTCTTCTGTCGTCTAGGAGACTGAACAAAGGACCCTAGCCTGGGGCCGGTTTTCATAAACATTGTCAAGTAGCCCCCATAGCACTAACAGACAAGTGAAGCCTGCCAGCAAACATAACTCACCAGAACCAGGAACCCACCGCGTCTTACAACAGCGGCACGTCCTACAGCCCAGCTGTGCCTTTACCGCAACCAGCACACAGCAAGGACTGCAGTTGGTAAAGCATGTAGCGGCACGAACTCCCAATACGAAAACCGGTGGAGGATTTTTAGAATGATCATCATCTTCCAGACACTCCAGTACGAAGACAATATCGCCGTATTTTCTCGAAAATAGTGAGAGAGAAAATAAAGATATGATGTCAACGTATCCTTGTTTCCCAAAGCTGCTCCTAATCCTTTCTTCCAGCATGGTGTCAAGTGTGGGGATCTACCGAGGCACTTCTTCCTTGTGGTGAAAGCGAGAAGGAGGCGAGTGGGTGGCCCCACCCCTGCTTATATGGGTAAACTGATAGGGGTGTGGTCAGATTAATATTTGGGATTAAAGGTACATTTGTGGTCTTTATTCAGTGCACGTGCACATATGCGAGATAGTGCAGAGAGCGATGCCGAGCGAGAGCGAATACGAAACAGAACTGCTTAACAGTGGTATCTGCTCCGTCTTGGCGCGCTATTCACTAAAGATATTGCGCAGATGAGATACTAGCACAAACACACCCATAGGTGTGCAATTTGCTCCTGATTTTCTCCAGCGCAGTTTGCTCGCAGAGCAGTCTGCACCTGACAGCACTGTCGGCAAATATCAAAAAGGGGAAAAGTAAACCGGAAATGAGGCATAGACATAACAGTATTTTTCACCATTAGTATTCAGTTTATTTCATATTGTATTTTGTTTACTTCGTAATGTATAGAGCTTGCTTAATTTGTATTTTCATGACACATTGCATCCTTTGTTTTTGTCACTATCTTTCGTCATTGCATATTGTAAGATAATCGGGTCCTCAGCCAGTAATCACCTCGTCACCTGTGGTTCCGCGAAGTTTCTGCGTTGTGTTTATCTCTTACTCATCGTACTGACTGATGCAATGTGCATTAGACTTAGAAGAATTAACGACACACTGGAAACAGTATCTTTCCTGGATGTTGATGTTTATTTCCATAAACATAGCTTCTGTACCAGATGGAAAACAGTTCTGAAAAGGTATTTGAAAAGTATATTGAATTCCTTAATTCTACCATCTCTCCTGCTATCAGTCCGATGGTGGTTGAGGCCTAGTGGTTAGCCAAAAAGCCTTCCCTGTTAGCCGAAGCTCGATACCAAAGGCCCCTCCCACCACCCTCCAGCTATTGCTCTGTCTCTCTGTCCATGTCACTACGCGTCAGCTTCGTTTCCTAGTCTGAGTCTAACCGGAAGAGCTCCCATCTATAAGGTATAGTCCCTAGCAACGGCTGATAGCCCATAGCAACCACGTCTCTACATCTCCTGTCCCCTCTGACCCACTCTTTCTCTATCTCTCCCCATAGCAACGGCTTAGCTGACTGTTGATATTAACACCTCGGCCAATGACCTTGGCACTATCTCTAGCACCCTGCCTGCTGCTCTCCCACCGTCTAACTTGGAAACACACACACTGGCTGCCTGCTACTTTTAAGATCTATAGATCTGTCAGAGTAGATGCTGTCATCTACAGATATTTACATTATGTACACATTGAAAAACAAGCCGGATCTCACAATATGTTTGTCATCCACACATTTCTTTTTGCAGACCTGTCCATAGTGCTGAATCTTTATACCGAATTTAAGCACTGTGCCAGTGAAGATATTTTCAAATTACGAATATTTTGAGTGAGAAAGTTGTATTTAATGTTTAGTTAAGATAATAGAACCTGCATTATCATATACTCCAGAATAAACTTTTCATTGGCTGTGTTTCCAGCGTCTACTCCTTATGGACCAGACGAAACGTTATAAATTAACGGTACAATCGTTTTGGCTTGGTGGTACAATTGGAACGTGAGTGCAGTCCATAATAATAATAATAATAATAATAAATGTTATTTATATAGCACCTTTCATTACAAGGATTACAGTTCAAAGTGCTTCATATAATGAAGACATAATAAAACAAGCTGCAAGAGCAATGCATAACACAAATAAAAATTGCAGCATGATGCAAAATCCAAATCTCGTTTCAAAATCAGTCAATCAATAGTGCCGACAACATTGGGAAAGCCGACAACGTTAAATAACAATATTTAAATAAATACGATTGCATGGGGTCTCTGGGTGGCTGGCTCAATATCATCCTTGATTTCATCCAGTAGATCAAGAATTGCTTGAGCTGGCAACCTGTGTCTCCGGATGATCAAAAAGTGATATTCTCCTTCGAAATATTCTTTCACGGGCACGCCTGGCATTACTGCTGCCATGATCACCTGTGATGCTAGCAATTGATGCCCCTTTATAGATGCGCTTAGTTACCACCAGATCTCTGAGGACGTTAGGAGCGTTGCTTTAACTGCGCGGTGCAATTTGCGCTGGCCGCTGTGAATTGGCTGTGTTTTTGGACAAGGCTCATTTGCATAGAAAGGGAAACATGTTCCGCCCATATTACCTCATTTAAATACGCACAAATAGCATTGGACGCAATGCTGATGGAACGCAGTTACCACCTCATTTCACCTGGTGCGCCTCCTCTGAATAGCAAACTGTGTTTCAGAGCTATTTGTGCCGGCATAGCATCAGAAAAAGCTGCGCAATCCCTTTGTGAATTCGCCCCTTGGTGTTATAATAGACTCTGACCTAAGCTTTAAATAACACATCAACAAGGTGACAAGAACATCATTCTTCCACCTTAGAAACATAGCTAAGATAAGGCCCTTTATAAATCAAAAGGCAGCTGAAAAACCGATCCATGCATTTATCTCAAGCCGACCTGACTACTATAATGCACTCCTCACCGTCATCCCCCCCCCCCCCCCCCCCCCCCCCCCCCCCAAAAAAAGAACGACTCCAACTCATTCAAAACTCGGCAGCTTGGCTACTAACTAGAACCAAGAGGAGAGACCACATCAGTCCAGTACAGGGAACAAACTTAACTTTTTGACTTACCAGCCATTTGGCTGGTAGATTTAAAAAACTACCAGCCGGGCAGATTTTTTACCAGCCAAAAATTATAAATAGCTTTTTAGTATATCGCCATGTGTTATTATTACTATATAATACTCTCATATGCTATTTTCAATTAATATCATAAACAACATAAGGAATATTAGCATAATTTTGAGTGGACTGAAGGAATGAGTCAGCGTTAATGGTTTTAAATGCAAATAATTTATTGAAACATAGAAGTGGGGTCGGGACACACACACACACACTGTGTTTCAACTCACCACCCCCGCATCATAATGTAGTCTGTCTTCAAACTTCCACTCCTCTCGAAACTTTTTTATATTTGAATATCAACATTATCTGTCCATCCTCAGTAATCCTCAGTTTACTATAATATACTCCTGTCCTGAGTCCTGACTAGTGACTTCGTCGTCTTTCCAAACGCATACACACACACACACAGGGAAGGGGAGAGTGCCCCCCCCGCCCCCCCCCCCCCCATTTCCTTTTCCTCAGTCCACACTGTCTGCTGTTCACTATGGCTCTGCCTCGTCTGGGATTATCTTGTTAGCTTACGTTAACGTTGTAGTGATTGGTACATAAACGTTAATTTCAGGCGGTGTGGGCATAAAAGAATGGTGACGGTGCAAAGCATGTAGATGAATTTGACTCGTTGTGAGAAGAAAAAAAACACCACCGACTTATTTTGAGTCTGTAGGCGCACTGCTGTGTTAACGCTGCTGTGTTTAACGCTGCTCTGTTTTCAAGAAACACGGAGTGGGCGGATATCATATGACCATATTGCTACAGGTTTTCAAAATCATATGAACCAAACGTTGCTGCTAGCTGCCGGAGCCCAGATATTATGACTGGAGCTGCGCTTGGGGCGGAAATGAGACCCGCACAGGATTTTCAAAATAAGAGTATCGATATAAACTAGACGCCAGATGGCGGGCAGACCTATTATTTTTAGTCGCCAGACGTTTATTCCCCCCCTCCCCTACCTGGTTGTTGTGCGCATGTTCTCCTACTGGTCGGTACAAGGGAACCCTGAAGTCATCCGCATGCTTCCTCCGACACATGCGGCGACAGCCAGTGACTATTTTTTCACCTGGCAGCGAGGACTCTCATTGGTGAAGCGTAACACGTGGGAGGTCACGCTGCCTTCATCAATTCCTGCCTTTCGCTGAGCAGGAGCCCAGACCTGACCTGTAGGCGTCGCTGTCCACAACGCCAGATTACCACCCTCGACTTGCCCTCCCCCTAACCCAGCCAAACGAGTTAGTATGACGATCAGCCCAAGTCGCAAGCAATGCGGACTCCGGGAGTCGAGACCGCAGCCTCTTGCATTGGTGACGAGCGCAATCTCTTCTACGCCACCTGACCGCCCCGTAAAGCAACTGCTATTCTAACATAACTCGGATTCGAACTTAACTCAAAGAAAAAAGACGACATTTGGCGCTCCCATGGTATTAGAGGATCTTAGTCGTTTCCCTCTGTTCCCCGTTGGAAGGGTGAGGAGTAAAGGCTCTCCTAGTGAGAGGGCTCCCCCTAGTGGCGAAAGTGTGCACTATATAAGTCCAACATTCGTTCTGTGGATGGCCTCAGAGCTCCCGGTCAATGTTCTGAATCCGTCTTTCGTATGCTCATGTTCATTTGTATTGTGTGTCACGTGTAATCCTGTAGTTCCTTCATACCAGTCCATCGTGTATTATTCCCCAATATGTTCCTAATCAGCGTGTCCCTTTTTAAAATAAATTTCAAATAGTTTGTCTATAACGTGTGTGTATTGTAAATCATAGTGTTAATTATTCCAGATTATGGTATTACAGTTTTATAATTTTTGGGGTAACTGTTCAATTATCTTTCCTCTGTTGCATCTATTCTCATCCCCAGGTCCCCCGAGTGTATGCTTGTATTGGATACTTCCCCACGTTGATTTTGTCTTGTATCTTTATTTGGATCACCGTGTCCTTTCATACCCCTTTCTCGTGTCCCTTTGTCGTCCTTCATAGTTGATCTGCCTTGAATCGGTTCAGGTCCCCTCTTTTCCTCCTCCCATCCTCCTCTCCTCATCCTCGTCTCTTGGTTCTGGTCCACCTGCGCGCCCCCTCCATCCTCTGCGTCAGCATAGGCCTAGGCGGTAGGCCTCTCTCCTTCCCCTCCCAGCACCTTCCATCCTCCTCGCGCCGTGTCCCCCGCCGCCTCCCACACGCCGTTGGGACCTGGTTCCTTTCTTTTTCTGAATTGTCTTTATTTCTACATAGCTCCGACGCTTCATTGTCACCTCCGTTGGATTTTTCAGTGTTACACTGTATGCTCCGCATTGCTCCTAATCCAATCTGCGTGGTGGCCTGGTTAGCTTCTATGTTAGCTTGTAAGCTAGTTCGCAGTGATGGGCTAGCTACTTGGGAAATGTAGCAAGCTACACTACAAGTTACTCTCGATTAAATATAGCTCAACTACAATGGAAGCTATCCCCAGAGAAATGTAGCAAGCTACACTACAAGAACATGGCAAAAATAGCTAACTACATCGGCACTATTTTTTTTTTATTTTTTTTTTTACTTCATGATCAAGTTTCCACCAAACAAATAGGCAGGCAAAAAAATTCTCAGTTTGATTGTTTATTATAAAACTGAAACAAGCCCTCGGTCTGGCTTTTTGTGTCATCCTTTTAACATGAACTTGTATTATGTACAAAATCCAGGAAGGCAAGTTTAGCTGGGTGCAGCCTCTACAAAAGAAAATAAAGAGACCATTTGGTTTGATCAGTTTTTATAGTATAGTTTGTTGATTACTTTTGATGCAGTAATGGTCTTTTTCTTTTCTATTCTATCTTTATGTATTATTTATCCCTAAACTCTGCATCTTCTGAAACCTGCCCACTTTATCAACCAAAAACACACTTCTTCAATATCTGAATTGTAACTGTTTTACTTCATTTTACTAGTATTATGCTACCATGTATATACTACTACCAGTACCAACTATGCTAATATGTCTATACTAGTACAGTATGTACTCAGAGTATAACACTCAAGCTTGACACTGACAAACAATACTACTTATCCTTGGCTGCTAGATATGTACCACTCCTGCTGACTTGTTGTACACAATTTGTAAGTTGCTTTGAATGAAAGCGTCAGCTAAATGACCAAATGTATTTAAATATGTAACTCACAAAACATTCCATGGCCCCAAAATCATGTGGGGACCTGACCCACAGGTTGAGAACCACTGCCTAGGTGATCTTTTCCCTATTTTTTTCTTTTCTCCACTCCCATAATATTGTTCATTTTCTGCCTACAGTGAAACATCATCATGATAGCAGCTATCTGTTAGTTAAAGCTGTTGACAAAAAGTTGACTGACTTGTGTGCTGTTTGGGAACAGTTGATTTTCATCAGCTCACCTGAATGTGTTCTCAAGTTAGTGCTGGGCGTGTGGGAAGTTGAGAGCAGCATAATGTTTTAGGCGTTTTTTCAGTCAAACTCATAAATGTGTCCAGATAGGGGCCATGGAGAGGCATTGTTGACATCGAATCCCTCTGCCATTATTTCGCGCGGACTGGTTCATGTAATCTGTTAAATTGCATTCATTCATTCTCATTCAGTGGTCTGCGTTTCGATTTTCACTTCCTGATTTGCGGGTTGGAGTCCCGCCCTATCCTGCCTCTGATTGGCCTACCCGTAATGTTTTGGCCTACCATACCCAATCGTGAGTCGTCATACTCATATCTAAACCAACCAACCAATCATAGTGGGTTTTCTACGGGGAGTTTTTTTTCTCCTCACTAATCTTTATAGTCTAGAGTACTGTTTCTCCCGATAGTAACGTGTAGCGTTTCCTCGTCGCTATGTCACTACTTCGTTCTATAAATAGCTCCACTACAGACACAGCTAATTGGTTCAAAAAGTAGCGACGCTACCATCACGCTACTGAGAATTGTAGTTAAGCTATGTAGCGTCGCTACTTGTAGCCAGCTACTGCCCATCACTGCTAGTTCGTATGTTAGTCTGTAGCTTCTCTGCATTGACATTCAGCGTCCCGCTAGCTTGTTCTACCTGTTGCATCATTGCCTCGTGTTGAGTCTTTTCCATCTGTGTATTTACTTCATCTGGGGTTGCTTTTCTTTAATTTGTCCTTGTGTTCATTCTTCCTTCTTTCTTTTGTCCTCGAATCTTCTCTTTTTATTTAGTTTTGAATTGTTTTACTTCCTTTTTTTGACAGGGAGCTCTTTCATGTGGCTGCTCACCAGAACGTTGCACACCGGAAGTCTGTAACAACCTTCACCATGACTCCCCACAGTAGGCGGCTACGGCTGCCCTGACTTACTTGACTTAATCCTCTTTACCCCGTTGGGGGGCATAAGGCGATTAGGGCGTCCACCAGAGCTCTCCATCTCACTCTCTTCTGGGCCAGGGCCTTTGCTTTTTGCCAGCTCACTCCTATGTTCTTTAGGTCTTGGAGTGTGGAACGTCTCCAGGTGTTTCTCGGCCTACCGGCTTTCCTCTTCCCCTGCGGGTTGTAGTCCAAGGCCTGTCTAGTGATGTTGTTTGAGTCCTTCCTAAGGGTATCCCCCAGTTCCACTTTCTCCTTTTGATGGTGGTAGCTATGCTGTCCTGTTTGGTTATCCTCCACAGCTCTTTATTTGTGGTTTAAATGGGCCACTACAGCTTGAGGATGTAGCGCAGGCATTTGTTGACAAACACCTGGATCTTGCTTGTGAGGCCCTCCGTAGTCTTCCACGTTTCAGAGCCGTAGAGCAGGACAGTCTTCACATTGGTATTGAAGATCCATAGCTTGGTGTTGTTGGAGAGTTGCTTGGACAACCAGATTGGCCTGAGTATCCTGAATGCTGATGCGTGCCTCTATGTCCCTGTCTGCTCCTCCATCCCTGCTGATATTACTCCCTAGGTAGGTGAAGTGCTCCACGTCCTCTATGGCCTCTCCCCTCAGTGTGATTGGATCATGTGTTTTTGGATTTAACCTCATGGTCTTGGTTTTTCCAGTGTTGATCTTGAGTCCAAGCTGGTCACTGTTAGTCTGTAACCTATCTGCTGTTGCATGTGTGTGTGGTTTTCAGAGACTAGTGCAAGGTCGTCTGCGAAATCCAGGTCCTCAAGCTGAGTAAACAAGGTCCACTGGATTCCTGTCTGTTGATTTTCAGTTGTTCTTCTCATGATCCAGTCAATGGCAATGAGGAAAATAAAAGGAGAAAGAAGACAACCCTGCCGCACCCCTGTTGTGATGGCAAAGGTGTGTGACAGTTTGCCCTTGCAGATCACCCGGCCATTGAATTCCTGGTACATGTTCTTTATTAGGTTGATGATCTTAGACGGTAGGCCATAGTGACCTAGGAGTTTCCAAAGCACTTCCCTATCTAGGCTGTCAAAGGCTTTTTCAAAGTCTACAAAATTCATGTACAGGGAGTTTTGCCACTCAACACACTGCTCGATGATAATTCTTAAAGTAGCAATATGGTCTGTGCATGACTTATCCTTCCTAAAAACCTGCTTGCTCTTTCCTCAACTGATCGTCTTTGGCTGCTTGTATCCTATCTAATAGATAATCCTACAAAGAACCTTGCTAGGGATGGACAGAAGCATTAAACCTCTCCAGTTGTTGCATTCACGGAGGTTTCTATTGAGATTACCTCTGTATCCCAAATCTTGTTGAGGAGGTATAGAACCTCTGTGGTCGCTTTGGGATCAGCTTTCAGAATATCAGGGGGGATGTTGTCAACTCCTGGTGCTTTTCCAGCCTTCATCTCTTTGATGGCTCTGGTTATTTCATCCTTAGATATCCTCCCACAGTTGACCTTCAATGTTTCTGATGGTACACTGCTGATCTCTGGTGTTATTTCTGGGGGAGGTCTATTTAGGAGTTCCTGGAAGTGTTCCCTCCAGCGGTCCAGCTGTTGGGCTTCCTGTGTGATGAGTTGTCCCTGTTTATTCTTCACTGGTTGGCTAATGGTTCTGTTCTTCCCCGCTAGTTGTCTTGTGATTCTGTAAATATCTTTCATGTTCCTCTGTCCGGCTGCTACTTCTGCCTCAAATGCTAGGTTGTCAACATACCTTCTCTTGTCCCTTCTCATCTTCTTATTCACTACCCTGCTCTTTTGTTGGTATTCTTGCCTCCATTTTTCTTTCTTTGTCATATCTGGTTCCCTATTGCTTACTTACTCTATGTCTTGCCAGGTGTCATCTGCAATCCAGTCTTTTCTTTCGCCTTTCCTATAGCCCAAAACCTGTTCACATGTGTCAATGAGGGCCTTCTTGCAGCTTGTCCACTGTTCCTCATCTCAACCGTTTCTGCTAGTACTTGAAATCTGTTTTTAAGTGTAAGCCCCACTTCCTGCCTAACCTGGTGATCCCTTAGTTTTCTGATGTTGAATTTTCTCTGTGCTCTATTTTCTTCCCTTTTCCTTACAGCTAGTTTGAGTCTAGATGTAACAGTAGGCTACTGTCTACCTGTATGTCATGTATGTCATATATGTTATGATGAATAAAAAATGGGGGACCCTGATGTAAACAAGATGAAAGTCTTTCTCTGGTCTGCATCCCCTTAACAATTGTGTGTATTGAGCTGTACTGTATTGTACCCATTCTGCAATATGTTAATACAATTTCAATCAATTCAATCAATCAATCAATCAAGTCTAAACTCTCCTATCAGCAGGTGATGGTCAGAGTCGGTGTCTGCTCCCCTCTTTACCCTAACATCTAAGAGTAGTTTTCTCCATTTTCTTGTTATTGCTATATGGTCAAGCTGCCCAAGACACTGAAAATCCGCCATAGACTCAGTTTATTCCCCTCAGCAGCTCGTCTAGTAAATGAGTCAGGTGTCCCCCTGCTCCACCCCCCCCCCCCCCTCTATGGGGAGCTGCTAGGGTCGGAATTTAACTCTATTTTTCACTGCAGACAGATCATTAGCCATTACACTTTATTATCTTGTCTCGTTGCATCACTGTTTTGTCCTGTTTTGCACTCATTTTATCTGTGAAAAAAGTGAATGCACTGTACTGTAAATGCCGTATCATGTTCCTATGTGTTGTTTTGTAAACATGAATGCAGATTAAAGTTAATCTGAACTACTACTACCACCACTACTACTACCACTACTACTACCACCACCACTACTACTACCACCACTACCACTACTACTACCACTCCACCATCACCACCACTACTACTATTACTACCACCTCCACCATCACCACCACCACCACCACCACTACTACCACTAGCACTACTACTACTACTACTATTACTACTACGACTACTACTACTAATATAGTGGTGGAATGAACTACCCACCCCAGTTAGGACAGCCGAAACCTGTCCAATCTTTCGCCGTCGACTAAAGACGCACTTCTTCAACCATTATCTAAAAAAAAAAAAAAAAAAAAAAAAGTCTAACCCTAACTAACCTTACTGTCATGCACTTGTCCTAATAAACTAACCTACACTGTAGCACTCAACACTTTGATGAACATTGTTACTCAGCTGATAGAGTTGTGCCCTTCCTGATGACTTGTCGTACAGAACTTGTAAGTCGCTTTGGATAAAAGTGTCAGCTAAATGACTACAGTAAATGTAAATGTATTGCTACCACCACTACCAACTCCACCACACTACTACTATTACTACTACTACCACCACCACCACCAGCAGCACTACTATTGCTACCACCACCACTACTACTGCTACTACTACTACCACCACTACTACTACTACTACCACTGCTACTACTGCTACTTCTACAATCACCACCACCTAGGCTTACCATACACCACCACCACCACCATTACTACTACTACTACTACTACTACTACTACTACTACTACTACTACTACTACTACTACTACTACTACTACTACTACTACTCAGTCCCGGCGTCATGGGCGGGCATTAGGGGGCCGGGCCCGCCCACTGAGTCAGCTGTGCCTACCCTGGTAAAAATATTTTTTTTTTCTTTTTTGGTCAATCAAAGTCAACTATCCAAATCCTTAGTCGGGGACAGCCCTAGTGGGCAGGGGCACTGATGTCAACAACAACACTACTGAAGCTAGCACGGCACTCTGTGAGAATTCGTTTTCTACCTTCAAGAACGTCTTTACAGAACATCGCCTTAGTATGCTTCATCGACGCAACTATGGCCAATTTAATTCAGTTGGCATTTGAGAAGGACTTAACGAAAAAGTTCAGGAATGAGTGGAGGGGCAGTGTTTTAAGAAGATTTCACTCTGTCCCCAAACACCGCTTGCCTCTACTTATAATGGTGAGTAGCCTGTGGAGGAATTTCTTTGCTTTTTTATACACCTTATTTTTGTCAGTTCAGTTCAGTTTGTTAGTGAATTCAGAAGTGTTGAATAAATGGAGACTTTTCAAAGATATAGAATAGAATAGAAATGTATTATCCTGAGGGAAATTTGACACTGCAAATCACTCAACATTAAACATTTAGACAGAACAAGTCACAAATAAGAATAACAAAACAAATGGCCTAAGAATAGAATAAAATGAAATAGAATAAAAATAGAATAAAAGATACAGTAAATAAATACAGTAAAAATATACTGAAGTCTACAGTAGGTGTAATATTGCACAGTGCTGTTTAAAAAGTAAGAGTCCAGGAAGATGGTAACTGTCACTCTGTGCTCAGTGATGCAGTGAGGCACAGTGATGCATTGTATAGTCTGATGGCTGTCGGAATGAAGGACTTCCTGTGCCGTTCAGTGCTGCATTTAGGTAGTGTGAGCCTATAACATGCTCCTCCTGTCAGCCAAGTCTGTGTATAGTGGGTGGGAGGGGTTTTCCCTGATGGCCTGGAGCTTAGCAAGGTTCCTCCTCTCCGCCACCCTCGCTAGAGTCTAGCTCCACCCCAACCACGCTACTGGCCTTCTTGACCATCTTATCCAGCCTGTTTGTGTCCCCTGCTCTCAGTCCGCTGCCCCAGCAGGTCTGTTATATATATCCGTTCAGTCTGTTTTTGTATAAGTGAAAGTTCTTAAGATAGAGAGAAATTAGATTTTCAATTGCCTCTCTGCTGTTTAGTTCAGCACCGTGGGCAGCGCCAAGCAAGCCACAGTGCCGCTGTCCCAGCTGAAACGTATAAAAGGGAACCTGTGTTGAAAAACCATTGTGCCCCCCCGAGAACATTTTATGCCCCCCCACTTGTTTCTGCAGCCTGGTACTACTACTACTACTACTACTACTACTACTACTACTACTACTACTACTACTACTACTACTACTACTACTACTACTACTACTACTACTACTACTGCTACTGCTACTACTACTACTACTACTACTACTACTACTACTACTACTACTACTACTACTACTACTACTACTACTACTACTACCACCACCACCACTACTACTACCACCACTGCAACACAAATTTGGCTTCCTATACAGAAACAAAACCAGCTTCCTTTAATCAGTAGGAAGAGGGTTGTCAAAGCAGTTTTCCTATCAGTCTTGGACTATGGTGATGTATGATTTATTGGCATGCTGGGGCTTCAACCCTTAGTCTATCACTCTGCCCTCAGATTCATCACTAATGATAGATAGGACACTCATCCTTTATGAGAAGGTTGGTTGGCTCTCTCTCACCGAGAGGCGCAACAAACACAAGTATTTGTAAAATGTTAAGGCCCTTATTGGTAAGCTACCTACTTATATTACATCATTATTGGAATGTCATTTTGGAACCTATGGAACCCATTCTAGTGACTGTGTGAGGATTCGCCTGTCCCTGGACCCTTTTTCCCTGTCTCCTACTCTTCTCCAGCCCCCACCTTTGGACATTCTTGTTCCTCTACTCTCCTCAACAGCCCCCACCCTTGCGAGAACTTTTCCCTGTCTCCTACTCTTCACCAGCCCCCACCCTTGGACATTCTTGTTCCTCTACCTTCACGCACCTGTTGGGAGTTTGCGATCAGCTCGGGAGAGTACTTAGGTTGCAGACTCCCCTCCAGTCCTTGTCGGTCGTTCTGTATTCTTTACGTTACCATCACCTGCCGCGTCTCCGGCGGGAAACGACGTGCCAGCCATCACCACCTGTCGCCGTTTGCCTGGAGTGGGACACCGCCTTCGCTCTCTAATTCTCTACGGGAGGTTTCCAGTGTTCCCACTCCACACGTCAAGCCGGCTCGCCATCGCTCCCTATTCCACGGGAGGAAGGCGTCTCTTCGTGATCCTCGTTCCTGGGGTGAGGCTCGCCGTCGCTCCCTATTATTCCACGGGAGGACGGCGTGTGCTCATCCCGTTCCCCCCGGACCCCGGCTCGCCGTCGCTCCCTAGTATTCCACGGGAGGATGGCGTGTGCCCATCCCGTTCCCCTTGGACCCAGGCTCGCCGTCGCTCCCTATTATTCCACGGGAGGATGGCGTGTTCCCATCCCGTTCCCCTGGGACCCCCTTTGTTCTGCGCTGCCCGTCTACAGCATCCGAGGAGGAGGAGGAGGATTCCTTTCTGAGCAGCAGAGCCCTACTCGGTGTAGGGACGGAAGAGGATCTCCGTGCCCGGCCTCCGCCGTCGGGCCTCTGTCTCCGTGCCCGGCCTCCGCCGTTGGATTCCTGTCCCCGTGCCCGGCCTCCGCCGTCGGACCCCTGTCCTCGTGCCCGGTCTCCGCCGTCGGACCCCTGTCCCCGTGACCGGCCTCCGCCGACGGGCCCCTGTCCCGGTGCCCGGCCTCCGCCGTTGGATTCCTGTCCCCGTCCCCAGCCCCTCTCTCCGGGCCTCTGTCCCTGTCTCTAGCCCGCCTCTCCGGGCCTCTGTCCCTGTCTCTAGCCCGCCTCTCCGGGCCTCTGTCCCTGTCCCCCTCTCCAGTGCCCCTAGCCCTGGCCCTTAGCCCTGGTCCTGGTCCTGACCCTTAGCCCTGACACTTAGCCCTGGCCCTTAGCCCTGGTCCTGACCCTTAGCCCTGACACTTAGCCCTGGCCCTTAGCCCTGGTCCTGGTCCTGACCCTTAGCCCTGACACTTAGCCCTGACCCTTAGCCCTGGTCCCTTAGCCTGTTCGCCCGTTAAAGGCACAGTGCCGCAGTTTTCCTATTTCTTGGACTCTTGCTTTTTGTGTTCTCCCTTAAAGGGACTGTGCCGCTTTTTGTTCTATAATAAATATTGCCCTGTTTTGGCTTACTCTCATACCTGTCTTGTGTTGTGCGATTGGGGTCGGTTTCAAACCATAACAGACTGGCTGGTCCTGGTCTAGTGAATGGCTGGTCATGACCACCACCCTACAACCAACATCACCACCACCAATAGTACCACCACCACCACTACCACCACCGTCATCACCACCACGACCACCACCACCGTCATCACCACCATCATTACCACTACCACTACCACCCCCACTACCCCTGATGAATTGTTCTCCATCTTGGGGTGTGAGGACTGAGTGATTGGAGGCTCATGGAGGGAGAACGCCAGTGTAAATCAGCAGGCGCTTTGCATCATACTGTATGTCAGATGGGAGTGGTGTGTGGGGGTCATCAATCCTCTACAGGTCCATATCCATCACTATAGGAAATGACCCAGCTGTTGATAAACACTGTGACTATCTGTAAGACCGGAGTACAAATTTCCCTGCATGGGGTTCCTTCACAACATGCTGTAATTTTTCTACAGTAAGTTCTATTTTGACGTTTTGGGACACTGAGGGAAGTGAGGTTTTCCTGGTCAGTATACGGTTTTTACATCAAAGTTTTCCAAATAAATACGTATTTACTCATATTAGCTGACTTATGTCTAGGTACAAAAATGTCAGAAAAGGATGTTAAAAACGATAATGCATACTGCACCATTGGTGAATAAATGAAGTGCAGAATAAATGGTTCTTTTTAAAAAAAAAAATTTTTTTTAGAATAAATGGTTCTTTAATGGTATGGTATGTATGTGAATGACCATTCTATAAGACAATGGAATCCTTGCCCACTTCGAATAGGAAGGGCGACAGTTTAAATTGATGCTTACATCAATGCTTACTTGGTTTGCTTCTGGTTTGCTTGTTAAAGGCACAATCCGTGAATACAGTGTGTCACTTTGTAGACATTGAAACAATGTTTACATAATTAACTTGTATTGAACAGAAGAGTTAAGATGGTCAAATAATTTCAGGATTGTAGCTTTAAAGTACTGGCAGCTGTCTACTACTGGTCCACTGGCTAGCATATCCCACAAAGTCAAAGTTGAGATTGCATTTTTTTAAGGATTACTTCTATACACTTGACATGCGACACTTGGCTCAGTTAACTCATTGACCGTCACGCATTAGCCTCATCCTGTAGTAGCTACCGCCAGCGCTGTAAACGGTGGGAGTCGCTCACCCTGTTTGCAGGGCTATAACTATTTAAATATTATAGCTATATATGCAATACTATGGCCCATTTGACATCGAGTATCTATCGTTCAAGATGTGAAAAAGGAATATTTTTTCCATCCATACATTCTCGTTTTATACCGTGGTGAATATAAGTATAGTTTTAGAGTGGTCTAGGATAATTCCTGGGAGGCTATAGGCCGCAACGCATATTATACTTAATCCATTGGCATTTCGTCCCTATACACGCTACAATAAAAAATTCAAATGCATATGATCGGTATATTATGTTCCATCATGCATGCATGAAAGGGGGGGGTCGTTTCTGATGAATTGATTGTCAATAACGGCATTCCTTAGTATAACAGCATACGCTGATCAGGGCGATGGCTATGAAAACAATGGACAACCAGCTGAAATTGATGTTAAATTGCTCTTACCTGTGGCCGATGAGACTCCAAAAAGAATATTCTAATTATTTGATTGCCATCTGCTAGATCGTATGTACGCCATAACCCCCAACAGCATAATGAATCTGGTGTCCCGAAGGCGATTCAATGCGATCGGGTGAATATCTTGATCTACGTTACAAGAAAACTCTGCCCGGATGACTTTCAATGACGCACAGCCACATTCACAGAGTCAGAAAGGAAGTGCGACATCGGCCGCATACCACCAGGTGGCAGTATCAGACCGTTGCGAGAATGGAAATAGCGAATAAAAGAAATAACTATCATAAAAACGAGTATACTCGTTGTTGGCGTCCAACAATTGGCACGCTATAACGAGTATACTCGTTGCTGGCAGCCATTGAGTTAACTTAAGGGCAGAAAAATATGCTTTTGTCAGCCCTTGCTGAGTTAACAACAGTGGTATGTTTTTGGCTTGTCAGTGTCAGGCAATCTTTTCATACAGGGACAACATAATCCTCAGTGGAGGAGTAAAATTCGGGCAAACTTGTGATGTTTTGACAACGTCATGAAGAGAAGTAACCCCTTCTACAATACAAGCCCAACACCACAAAACAATAACATGAAGGAAACTCTCTACAATACAGGTCCAACACCACAAAACAAAACCCCACTACAATACAAGCCCAACTCCACAAAACAACAACATGAAGGAAACCCTTCTACAATACAGGTCAAACACCACAAAACAACATGAAGAGAAGGAAGCCCCTCTACAATACAAGCGCAACACCACAAAACAACAACATGAAGGAAATCCCTCTACAATACAGGTCCAACACCACAAAACAACAATATGAAGGAAACCCCTCTACAATACAGGTCCAACACCACAAAACAACAATATGAAGGAAACCCCTCTACAATACAGGTCCAACATCACAAAACAATATGAAGGAAACCCCTCTACAATACAGGTCCAACACCACAAAACAACAAAATGAAGAGACTGAAACCCCTCTACAAAAGAGGCCCAACGGCACAAGAAAATGGGGGACACATGATGAATGTGCTGCATATTTCTGTAAAACTAGACATAAAAATGATGTTGGATTATCTCGGGAATGCTTTGAGGCTGCCTGTATAACCTTACAATCGGGGGGAAGAAATCAAGGAGTATTTATTGGTCACAGAATATTCTGTGCCCCAAGCCGCAGACAAATCTAAAGCTGAGGCTATTTTCCAGGGCAACTATGGACTTAGGCGTGACTGATGCCGTGGCCAGTCAAGCAAGATAATTTCTTTGACAAGCCCTACCAAGAAAGAATGACAAGAGATGAAACATTGAGGACAAAGCGATGATAGCCTTTATCTCGGCAATGTGAACTGTGACACACAAATCCACCATGTAGGGATTGCTTTTGGTATGGATGATCGTATGCCTCCACCATGCCTCACTGAGGCCCGACTTACTGTGGTAAAATATCAGCAAGGCACTATAAATAGCTCTACCTCTTGTTGGGGTTAAAGGAGACATTGATTCCTAACGTGCTGCTGTGACATTGTCTCCATGAAGAGCACTGATCACACAATAAGGGTTGGCTTTTGGAGAAATATCAAAGGTCGCCAGGGCCACCTCACCCCATCCCTCCAGTCTCCAGTCCAAAGGTACCCTCAAAGTATGTGAATTGTGTGTGTGGGGGGGGGGGGGGGGTTGGGCTGCTTAGTATTCTCAGTGGGTGTCTGATAATCATGCTGTGGGATCGCGGGACCCTCCACAGGCAACCAGGACTCAGACATTTAAACAAATCAATCAATTGATCCGTTCATTCATGAAGTAGCCAAACCATCGACTTGTCTACTGTGTCCTCCTCTGTACATACACACAAAAACAGGCACACACAGGCATGTGCATGCAAGAGATTCAAGATTCAAGAGGTTTATTTGTCACATACATACCAGGGCATACAGTGAAATGCGGGTGGCCATGCCCACTTCGATTGTGCAATAATACAATAGTAAATAATATAAGTAGAAGATAATAAAATAGACATGATAAAATAGACATTTTAAAAGTCCTGAGATAAATGCAATACAGAGCTACGAATTAAAGGCACTGGGTCCTACGTGCACTACTATACAATATACAGTTTTACTCCATATCCCTATGCTATACTTGCTATTTGTTATGTACCATGTTAGTCCTGTGTCTTGGGCTGCAGCTGACTGCTGCTAATTAGCTGATTGCTGCTAATTGGACACCTGCCTGCAGGCTTAAAGGCACTTCCCCACCCACACATGCACGGTGACTGTTGCTAGAAGAGATTGTTGAAACAGTCTCTCTTCCCCTTCCACCACTTTGTTCTTTAGTTTGTGCTAGTTATCATATTTAGAATAGTCTTTTGGTTTAAACACAGACCATTGGTGTCTGTGTGCACTAATGTTGCTTCCCTTTGAGCCAGGGTCGTAACAATTGGGCGCTGGTCCGGGAGTGAATTTGGAAAACATTACCCCTAGATTTGTTTGGTTAGGCAAATTGCCTTTGGTTAAAAAAAATAAAAATAAAAAAACATATTTTTTTTTTTTTTTTTACATGGTGTGTCTTGGTGCTGTATTTTGGGTAGTGATCGTTATATGTTGTGTAACGTGGGGGCTTGAGCCGGTCTTCAAACAGGTGAGTATGCCCTTATTTTTGTGATTTGATTTGACTACTTGTATGTTGTTAAAATATATAGTTTAGTGGACACCACATGTAGGTAGGGTCATTATTTTCTGGTTGTTTGTAGCTTCCTGTGTACCACTTACCCCTGGGGCAGTCATAGAAGTGATTTGTACCATCTACCTGTCTTGTACCATACCATATACTTGACGGGTTGGTGGTCAATATGATCTTTGGCTGGTAGCAGGTGTGGTTGAAGAGGGTTAGGTCTACAGTGTTTTAGCTTCAGTGTAGGTAGGTTAGGATGCCAGCAAATACAGGTAGTGTGTTAGGGCCTGATTTTTTTTAGTGTAGACATGTGGTGGGCCTGGCAGTTCTTAATTGGCTGCAGTGTAGATGTAGAAGCTGTAAATAGTCATATCAGATTATAGGGGCACCTGTTTGAATTTGTTTGTTGTATTTAATTTGTTTTGAGTGTAACACAGGGGGTTGTGCCTCACTGGTTTGTGTTACTGAAGGGCGTTGGTTCTCTTGTGTGGTTTGCCATATGCCGTGTGCCATTTGCTGTGCTAACGCTGCTCTGTGCTAACTCTGCTCTGTGCTAACTCTGTGCTAACTCTGACCTGTGCTAACTCTGCCCTGTGCTAGCTCTGCTCTGTGCTAACTCTGCTATGTGCTTCAGTGGTTCTTTATGGTTCTTCAGTGGTTCTTTAGTGGTTATTCGTGGTTCTTTAGTGGTTATTCGTGGTTCTTCGTGGTTCTTCAGTGGTTCTTCAGTGGTTCTTTAGTGGTTCGTCAGATAAATTGTGTGTATGCTAGGGTGGTTTTGGAAACTCTTGGTAACTCTAAAGTGAGTAGTTTGTGGCGCTGGTACAGTAAGGATGGCTTCCATAAAGGATTTTGTTGATAACCCTTCTGATGAGATGTTGGAGAGGTTTTCCAAAGAGCAGCTTCTGAAGCTTGCTGTGCACTACAATGTGGAGCTTACTGCCAGTGAGAAGCATTTAAAAACGACTGCCTTGGGGACTTTGAGGGCTATACTCAATGAGGAGCATGTGCTTGTGGGGAGGGTGGAGGAGCCTCTTTCTTCTGACGTGTCTCCGCTACTCTCTGGTATGGCGGAAGGTGATTGGATGCTTAGAGAGTTAGCGTTTAAGGTAAAACAGCTACAACAAGAGGAGAGGAGAGAGGAGAGAGAGTGTGAGCTTAGGGATCAACAGCTAAAACAAGAGGAGAGGAGAGAGGAGAGAGAGCGTGAGCTTAAGGAACAGCAGCTAAAACAAGAGCGTGAGTTTAAGTTGCTAGGGCACGAACGTGCGCTGAGGGAGCACGATCGTGCGCTGAAGGAGCTTGAGTTTAAGCATGCTGCCTTGCAGGCGGGTTCTCTGCATTCAGAGTCGCGTTCCGGTTTTGATGTCGGCAAAAATATTAGGATGGTGCCTCCTTTTTTTGAGAAGGATGTGGATAGGTATTTTCCCCTTTTTGAACGGGTGGCAACCACGTTGAAGTGGCCTAATACGGCCTGGACGCTGCTGCTGCAGTGTGTTCCCGTGGGTAAGGCACAGGAGGCGTATACTGCTCTGTCCCTTGAACAGAGTGCTGACTATGAGCTTGTTAAAGCTTCCATATTGAGGGCTTATGAGTTAGTCCCAGAGGCCTATTGTCAGCGTTTTAGAGGCTATCGCAGGTCGGAGGGACAGACGTATGTTGAATTTGGAAAAGAGAAGGAGAACCTATTTGATAGATGGTGCACCTCCCAGAAGGCGGAGTCAAAGGAGCAGCTTAGACAGTTGATTCTCCTAGAGGAATTTAAAAGATGTGTTCCTGATACCGTTTCCACTCATCTAAACGAGCGTAAGGTATTAAAGATAGGCAACGCTGCTGTCTTGGCTGATGAGTTTGTGTTGACACACAAGTCCGTCTTTGTGGAGGACTACCGTGTTGAGTCCAGGGGTAGGCGTCCTTTTCAGGGCGGCCGTTTCCCAAAACCTGTGTCTGCTGGTCAGTTTACTTCACCTCCTAGGCATGGTGGTTCTGCTAGTGCATTCCCAGAGGGGATTATATGTTTCTACTGTAAGGAGCCTGGTCATATCGTTGCTGGGTGCCCTGTGCTTGAACAGAAAATTTTCAAAACTGTGGCTCTGGTGGAAACCATATGCAGAATACCTATGCTGACGTTGGAGGGTGATGGGGGAAGTATAAAAGGTGTGGACAAAGAGCTTGAGGGCTCCTCAAGATTTATGATGGATGGATTTGTTTCCCTGACTGATGCACTAGAGTCAAAGCAGGCTATAACATTATGGAGAGATACCGGAGCTTTTCAGTCCCTCATTCTGGAGGGGATTTTGCTGTTTTCAGAAAAGTCTTCATTGCATTCCGGTGTCTTTGTTCGTGGCTTTGGAGGTGGATTTGTGGATGCACCTTTGCATGAGGTCACACTCAGCTCTCCCTTAGTATCAAGTAATGTTGTTGTGGGGGTATGTTCTCACATCCCCATAAGAGGTGTGTCCTTCATTCTAGGGAATGATTTGGCTGGTGACAAAGTGCTGGCTACTCCAGTTGTAATTCCCATCCCTGTGGTTTCTGAGGTCCCTGATGAGCTGGCACAGAAACATCCAGGAGTGTTCCCTGTGTGTGCTGTGACATGGGCAATATCAAAGGACAAGAGTGATGTTGTTGATACTTCAACTTGTGACATTACACTTAGTGACACATTCTTCGTTGAATTGAAAAGTGACCCTGTTGAGAATTTTGGAATGCACACTGTGGATGTACCTCTGCATGATTTTCTTGATTGTGCCTTTGTGTCAGGCCCGGTGGTGGAACCAAAGGTGACATGCGTGCCGGATATGCATGTGGCAGGAGATGATCTGGCAGCGCAGTGTCTCAAGGTCTTCCCAGCCTGTACGGTGGCTGAGGCCACGGACGAATTGGAGGATGAGTGTGGGATGGATGCTAGGAGAGATGTTGTTGATTCATGTGACACCGTTCTAGTTGAAGAGGCTACAAGGCCTGGCTTAGGCTGCCAGCCTTCCCACAGTAGCTCTATTGTTCATGATGTTTCACTTGTGGGCAGGGATGATCCCAGTATGTCAGTTGATGATTCTGATATTGATTCACGTGTCCACACTGACTCTCTGCCAGGCACTAGGTATGCTAGTCAACCTAGTTACCTGTGTCCTGTACAGCAGGAGCCGCCTTCACGACCTGGTCTGATGAGTGGCAACCATTTTGATCAGGACAATGTTATTTTGTGTGATGCCATTTTTGGATGGTATTCCAGACGCTTTTGTGACTGATGTATTGCCATGTTCCAGGGACGGTGGGGCTGTACCTGAGGCGGAGCATCCTACTCTGGATGTTTTCACGGTTTGCAGTATCCTGAACTGCCAGTGCCAGGAGGAATGGATATGGGCGCTGTGGTGGTATCAGAGACCTATGATTTTTGTTTTTCTGTGTTCTGTCCTGTTGAGCGCAGTGAGCTTAGCTCTCATATTGATTTTGGTTTGCAGTCTCTTTTTGACAGGTCGGTATCGGTGGAGAGGCCTGTTGAAATGGAGCTCATATGTGATAAGGTCATGGTTTGTCGATGGGGTCCTAAGCCTTACGCCTCAGTGGAGAATGAGCCTGCCCCACTCCAGCCATATACCGCAGTGGAGGAACCTTTTGTGAGGTCTCGCTTGCCCGAGAGTCGGGACAGTGTTGTTTTTTGTTTTAAACAGCATTGTCGAATGTTCCACAGTGGGGAGCATTCGACGAGGTTGATGGTCGTGTTCGACAGGGGCCGACCCATGGCCGCTTTTTGGTAGTGACTCACTGTTTGGTGGTTTGATGTGTAGTGGTTGCCTTCTGGGCAACCGTTTTGGTGGGGGAGATGTTATGTACCATGTTAGTCCTGTGTCTTGGGCTGCAGCTGACTGCTGCTAATTAGCTGATTGTTGCTAATTGGACACCTGCCTGCAGGCTTAAAGGCACTACCCCACCCACACATGCTAGAAGACATTGTTGAAACAGTCTCTCTTCCCTTCCACCACTTTGTTCTTTAGTTTGTGCTAGTTATCATATTTAGAATAGTCTTTTGGTTTAAACACAGACCATTGGTGTCTGTGTGCACTAATGTTGCTTCCCTTTGAGCCAGGGTCGTAACAATACTATACTATACTAAACTATACTATACAAGAACCACAATAGTTCTATCCTTAAAGTGACTTTTTGTCCCCCCTTCCTTTAAAGTCTCCTTTTCATTGTGTTTAAAGTGACCGTTTGTGTGTGAGCGAGTGCAGAATGTGTGTTGTATGCGTGTGCTCATGTGTACTTGTGTGTGGAGAGATCAGTGTTCAATGTTCTGATGGCCTGGGGGAAGAAGCTGAGCCTTAGTCTCTCTGTTCTTGCTGCGTTTGTGAGTAGGCCCTTGCCTGACCGCAGCAGCTTGAACAGGCTGTTGTTGGGGTGGTGAGGGTCTTTCATTATTCTGTAGGCTCTGGATTTGCACCTCCTATTATATAAGTCCTGCAGGGGTGGTAGTACAATACCCATAGTGCGCTCTGCTGAGCGCACCATTCTCTGTATGCACACACACACACACATGCACGCATGCACACACACGCACACACACACACACACACACACACACACACACACACACACACACACACACACACACACACACACACACACACACACACACACACACACACACACACACACACACACACACACACACACACACAATAAAATGTGGGGCCTCTAGTGACGAGGGGCCTCAAATTTTTTTTAAATAAAAGTTAAAAAAAAATAAACTAATATTTGGGGCCTCTAGTGACGAGGGACCTAAAAAAAGTTAAAAAAAAAGTTAAAAAAATATATATAATAATTTGGGCCCTCTAGTGACGAGAGGCCTCCAAAAAAATTAAAAATAAAAGTTAAAAAAATAATAATAATAATTTGGGGCCTCTTGTGACGAGGGGCCTCCAAAGGGCCTCTAGTGACGAGGGAACTCAAAAAAAAAGAAAAAGAAAAAATTAAATTTTTTGATTTTTTTTTCTTATTTCTTTTTGAGGCCCCTCGTCACTAGAGGCCCACGGGCCGCGGCCCGGACGGCCCGGTCGTTAATCCGGCCCTGCTCCTCCCTCCTCTGTACCAAGGCTCTGCTCCGTACCTGCTGCACCGGTTCTGTGGCCCTGCAGCTGGATACTATCTGCTGCACTACTGACAATCTGCAAAGGGATACTGTTGACACTGCTGACGGTCTGCAGAGGGATACTGTTGACGCTGCTCGCAGCTCTGCCTCCCTCCTCTACACCTGCGCTGCGCCCAGCGCCTAGCTCCTCTTGGAGGTTGAGGCGGAGTTTGCCTTACCCCTCTCCCCGTACAATCGCGGGAGATATGTCCCTCTTCTCCGCATTTGAAACATTTTCCCGAATTTCCAGAACTCACAAAAACCACATAATCAAATTCATCAACTTTTATCTCAACTCAAGCTCCTCTCCGCTGTTGTTTAGAATCATTAACACATGTCGCCTGTGTGAGACAACATGCTTTAAAAGCGAAGATTTACATCCCGACGACATTTTTCTTATAGGGGAAATTATCCTCCCATGTCGTGCTAGTTGACTTATCAATAGTTTGTCACTGATGAACGGCGGAATGTTGGAAATAAAGACCTTTCTGGCTCCACGGCAAGAAAAACCCCATCAACACTGATCCCTGATTGAACCAGTGTCTGCACCTTGTCCAATGAATCAAGAAAAATCACCACTCCTCTGTTCATTCTCGCAGCTGATTTAATACTTCTATGTCCTACAATATTTCCAACTGCCATACTGCAGTCCTCTACTGACACATTAGGAACAGATATCTTGATGCCATGCTTTCTACCAATTTTGGAAAAATCCATACTGGCGTCTCACGTCAACCAGCAAAACAGCCTGGCCGACTGCCAAACAAACAAAACACTCCCACTTAACCCTATACACACCAAAACACACAGCAACCCAACACTATACTATAATACAATATCCCATCATCAAATTAACAAAGTAGACAGATAAAGATAGAAAAAAAACGCACTACACCTCCAACCTCCAATCTCATTCCCAGCATGCACTGAGAGAGAGAGAGAGAGAGAGAGAGAGAGATTTTTTGATTTTTTAAAGTACTTTATTTTGTACTGTATGAAAAATCTTTACAACAAGCCTTTAAAATACTTTACATCTTCAAGATTAAAAAAAACAATAAAAAAAAAATAGAACTTCACATATTCATAATATTATTAAACACCAATTCATCATCAAAGACATCACAAATCACATTTCCATAACACCATTCCTGAGCAAAAGCCTCCAAATTTCCAATAGCTTTATAAAACCTGAACTCCAGCCAGACTCTAGCCTTCACATTACAGCACCACACTAATACTGCATCCTGGTCCGGTTTATCTTCCACTCTGTTTCTCCTGTTTACATAGACTGCAAGCTTAGCTTCCCCCACCAGAAAATTAAGCAGTTGCCATTTTTTCTTATTTTCTTTTTTATATCCTGCTCCAAAAATATAACCAATAACAGAAAAGGTTTCATCAAAATGCCTAAAAACGTCGGTGAGCAGCTCAAATAGCCCTAAAAGCCTGTTACACTCTAAAAATGCATGAAAAACAGTCTCAATCAACCCACAGAAAGGACATTTATTATCCACCTCTGGGTTGATGATAGAAACAAAAGCATTCACAGCACCATGCAGAATCCTCCACTGAAGGTCTGCCGTTTGTTTTTTTAAAGGAGGTTTATATAAAACCCTCCACACAGGTTGAGTGTCATTACCTGCACACAGCCTGCTCCTCCATACAGTGTCCACTCTGTTATTTAGCCATTTCTTATTCATTAATCCCATTTCTGCTCTGCACTATATAGTATTGTATATTAGTACATTGCATAGTATATTGTATGGTAACTCAGTTACTTCTATTCTGCATCGAACATTGTACATTATGTCTATACTGAACACTGTGACCTCTATTTTTACTTCTATTTTACATGCTATACTATTTTATTTCATACTTATCTTGTCTAGCACAGTCTCTGGAGCGTAACAGTAAGAAGCATTTTGTATAAAAGTATTCTGTACTTCTGTATGACAACTATTAAAGAAACTTGAACTTGAATTACTTTGACACAGTTTCTGTACCATGATTTCCTATCCATTTTGTATAATGCTGAGTCCTTTACAGAAAGTAGAGGACCAGACATTTCTCCCAGTACAGGGCTCAGGTAGACATTTGGAAACTCATCCTGTTTGTCCGGTTTTAATGCTCCACTGCTGTATAAGCTAAGCATGCCCAGCTCCTCGACAGTCAACCTCTGTCTCCAGAGATCCAGCACCCTGGTTGCATAGCGCTGCGACCTCAGGCCCAATAAAGAGCACACAGCCTGAGCATCCTTTAACTCTGGTCCTGCTGTGTCTGCCAGCTGTCTCAGGCGTACCACTTCGGCAGCACACAGCAGTCCAGTCAGCCCAGGGCTTGCACAGTCGCTTATGTCCATTCTTGCACCGTGAACAAGAGGCTCCTCCAGTAACCAGTGCAAGATTTAGTAGAAGTAGTTCTTATACACTTGAAAAGTGTCCAACACTTAAAAAACCCCTGATAAAAAGGAGGAAGTGCATTTAACCTTAAAGTCGTCAGGTCTGTTAAAAACAAAGATACATCAAGACCAAGACTATTTACTTTTCGAAGAATAAAAGAGGCAAACTTCTCTCCAAACTAAATCTCTTGGTCCTAACAGATATCGTTGTATGAACTGTAGCCTCAAAGTCGCTGTCCTACTCGCTAAATGAATCAGGCCTTGCCCTCCCTCTTCTCTGGGCAAATACAGAACACTCTGAGGAACCCAGTGCAGGCGATCCCAAAAGAAATCAACCATCTTTGCCTGCAACCGCACCAACATGCCTGAAGGAGGCTCCACACATGCCAGCTTATGCCACAAGGTAGAAGCCACAAGGTTATTTATTATCAGGACTCTGCCTCTATAGGAAATCTGAGGCAACAGCCATCTCCACTTAAACAGCCTTCCTTCTACTTTCTCCACCACATTCTCCCAATTTTTCTGTACAATCGTGTCATTTCCAAGGTATAATCCCAAATATTTAAAACCATCCCTTTTCCAGATCATGTTTTGAGGTAACACAGGTAAGCTACTATGCCAGTTACCCACAGCTAACGCCTCACTCTTCCTCCAATTTATTTTGGCAGAGGACACAGCCCTAAAACTGTCAGCAATTCTTTCCAATATATTTACATCATTTTGGTTTTTTACAAAAACAACTACATCATCAGCATAAGCTGACAAAACAATGTTATATTGGAAACCAGGTATAGCTAAACCCCTCATCTCATTTCTCAATGTTTGTAACATGGGTTCCAGTGAAATTGCATACAACATGCCAGAGAGAGCGCAGCCTTGCCTAATGCCCCTCTGTACCTCAAAAGGAGCACATAGAGAACCATTGAATTTTAACACACTCTCAATGTTCTGATACAAAACTTTCACCATAGCAATGAGACCATCGCTGAACCCAAAACTCTTCATAACACTCCAGAGATAATTGTGCTCAACGCGGTCAAATGCTTTCTCCTGATCTATTGAAATAAGAGCAGTATTCAAGCCCAATGAATCAGAGACACCCAAAACATCACGAATTAAATATACATTATCCAATATTGACCTGCCAGGTACACAATATGTCTGATCACGATGTATGATCTGATCCATCACTTCTCTCAGACGGTTTGCTAAGGTCTTTGACAAAATCTTATATTCGCTGCATAAAATTGACACAGGCCTCCAGTTCATGTCCTGCAAAGTCCCCTTTTTTGGCAGTAAGGTTATCACAGCCCTGCGACAGGAAAGCGGCAAAGCACCCTCAGCCAGACTTTTATTGAATACCTCGAGAAGATCGTCTTTCACAATGTCCCAAAAGGCTTTGTAAAACTCCACCGTCAAACCGTCAATACCAGGGGCTTTCCCGCCACCCATGCTCTGTAAGGCAGAATAGAGCTCTGACAAGTCCAACGGTCTCTCCAGAAGCACATTCGACTCCCGTGATACGGTGGGCAATCCTTCACAAAAGGACTGTAGAAGGACATCATGTTCAGTGTACTCACTGCTATACAAAGCAGAATAAAACTCAACGGCCCGTCTCCGGATCTGACTGGCATCAGTGATGTCCTGCCCCGTCTCTGACAGAAGAGAGTGAATTAATTTATTCTGTCCATTCTTCTTTTCCAGACCGAAGAAGTAACTGGAAGGCACATCCATAGCATTAACATTCATAAATCTAGACCTTAACAAAGCTCCTTGAGCCTTCACACCTAGCAGGTCAGCTAAAGCCATTTCTTTTTTATTAAGGACTTCAAACTGTCCTTGATTTCCTGTGGACCCAAACATTTTCTCAAGGTCCACTATCTCAGTCTCCAAATCTCTCATGGAGGTAGTGATGTCTCTAGTTACATTGAGAGTGTGTTGTTGACAAAGCATGTTAATTTCTATTTTGCCACAGTCCCACCACTGCCTAAGAGAAGAGAACTCCTTCTTGCTACTCCTAAACAGGACCCAAAAAAAACTAAAAACATCTCTAAAATCCTTTTCATGGAGCAAAGCTGAATTAAAATGCCAATACGCACTTCTAGGCACCAGATTTTTAATAAAGACATTGCACATTACCAATGAATGGTCTGTAAAACCAACAGGCAATATTTTGCACATTTTAAAAACATTAAAATGGTGTTTAAAACAATAAAAACGGTCAAGTCTAGCTAAGGAGACAACATTATCCCTACAATGAGACCATGTATACTGGCGCTCATTCCCATGAAACCTCCTCCACACATCAACCAAGCCGTGTGTGTGTACAAGCTGTCTTAATGCACTTTGAGAAGCTGGATGGGGTTCATTGTGATTCCTGTCTAAACTGTTATTCTCTGTGCAATTGAAGTCTCCAGAAAAAAATATGAAATCATCCGGATTAAAATCGGACAATTTAGTACACACTATATCTAAAAAGGCCTTTCTTTCAGGCCCTTTAGAAGGAGCATAAATATTCAATAAAACCACATTAAATGTTTCAAATTGTGCTTTCACTACAATGAACCTACCCTCTACAACATGTTCTACAGTATAGGAAGCAGGAATAAAACGTTTTGAGAATAAAAAACCAACTCCACTACTATTTGTAGTATTATGACTCAACACTAGATTCCCTTCCCATTCCTTCCTCCATTCCACCTCATTTACTTTATCACTGTGTGTCTCCTGCATAAAAAGAACATCAATGTGTTTTAACTTGACCAGTTCAAACAGCGTTGCACGTTTTCTCACATCTCTTCAAGTTCAAAGTTCCAACCTTAAATGTTCCATGGAGAGAAGAGGAGTGACTAAAACGCACAATAACAATAAATTAAAAGTTGCCACTTGTTTTCCTTTCATGAATTTGTTTTCTGACCTTTGGCAGTAATTTCCTTAGTCTATACACCTCCTGCTTAGTGAAGCTGTTATTTCCCATGTGAAACCTGACAGACGTATAGAAAGCCTCTGTATCAGGAATATGTTCCTCTATTTTAAAGCCCCGAACATTCTTTGTTTCCTGTAGCAAAGTTTTGATGGTTTTGACTGACAGTGATCTTCTGTTTTGTGACTTCCTTAACTCAGATATGTCACTACCATCTGACTCATACTCCTCACTATCACTCTGGTATGACTGTGAAGTCATTCCTTTGCGTTTATGAGGTGCAGATTGTGAAACAGCCTCATCTTCCATTTCCACCTCATTTGTCTGTTCACTTACTTCTGCACTGTTGTCACACAGACCACTGCTACTCTCCTGTGTTTTTCCCCCAGACACAGCAGCACTGTATGTTTGTTTCTCACAGGCCCCTGCTACCTGCAGCTCACCTGTAGTCCTGTCTGTCTGTTTCTCACAGGCCCCTTCTAGCTGCAGTTCTCCTGTAGCCCTGTCTGTCTGTTTCACACAGGCCCCATTCTACCTGCAGCTCACCTGTAGTACTGTCTGTCTGTTTCTCACAGGCCCCTTCTTCCTGTAGCTCACCTTTAGCACTGTCTGTCTCAGCTGGATTATCCCTTGCCACTTCTGTCTGTAGCTCACCTGTAGCACTGTCCGCAGCAGCTGGTTTATCCCTTGCCACTTCTGTCTGTAGCTCACCTGTAGCACTGTCTACAGCAGCTGGTTTATCCCTGGCCACTTCTGTCTGTAGCTCACCTGTAGCACTTTCTGCAGCAGCTGGTTTAACCCTGGCCACTTCTTCCTGTAGCTCACCTGCAGCACTGTCTGTCTCAGCTGGTTTATCCCTGGCCACTTCTGCTTGTAGCTCAACTTAAGCCCTGTCTGCAGCAGCTGGTTTTTCCCTGGCCACTCCTGGCTGTTCCTCACCACTAATATCTAAAACCACAGTCTCATTATATGACGCTTCTTTACCAGCCTCTCCTTGTCCACTAGTTCCTTCTCCAGCGTCAGCATGCGCCTCCTGAGCCTGCTTCTTAGGACATGCTTTAATTACATGTCCCCCCCCCCCACATCTAAAACACTTCATGGTCTCTGATGATGCATACAATACATAATCAAAATCTTCCACTTTAACATGGAATCTCATGTTGAACTCATCATTCCTGTTATTCAGAATCATATACAAAAATCGTCTATGAGAAACAACATGCTTCAGCAAAGGTGATTTGCACTCTGTAAGCACCTTCTTAATGGGAGAAACTATCTTTCCGTGTCTGGACAGCTCTCTTATCAGAAACTCATCAGAGATGAATGGTGGTACATTAGACAACGTGATTTTAATTGACGGTTGTGCAAGTGGCAACACGGGAATGTGCAGGTCCCGAACAACAATACCGCGTACAATTGCCTCATTAACTTTCTCAACTCGGTCTAGAAAGATAACCACAGCGCTATTCATTTTCCCTGCAGATTTAATACTGTTGTAACCAACAACTTTACCTACCGCTAAACTAACCTCTTCAACTGAGCAGGGAAACACGGTGCCAACTTTGATCCCGTGTCTCCTGCTCAGTTTGTTCAATTCAGCCATGCTGCGCGCTGATATAACTATACCGACCAGCCAAAGCCGGTCGGCAGAGACAAACGGACTGAGAACAAAACTCTAACTCCGTTTAACACAACAACACACACTAAAACAGCAACCTAACAATAAATAAGTAACACTCTAATTCACAACTTGACACACAACATATAAATAGAAAAGTTAGAAAACTCACTTTCACACCGCAGACTCTCCTCACTCAAAAAACACAGCTCCGTCCCCAAACACACGCATGCGCACAGAGAGAGAGAGAGAGAGAGAGAGAGAGAGAGAGAGAGAGAGAGAGAGAGAGAGAGAGAGAGAGAGAGAGAGAGAGAGAGAGAGATTGAAAAGTTTATTGCAGAATGGGTACAGTACAGCTCAATACATACAATTGTTGAGGGGATGCAGACCAGAGAAAGACTTTCGTCTTGTTTACATCAGGGTCCCCCATTTTCAATTCATCATAACATATATGACATACATGACATACAGATAGACAGTACTGCTACATCTATACATTTATGACATATCAGATTTGCAAATACAGTACTGTTTGTGATACAAAAGTGTCCAGAAAAAAAGTGTATATACATTTGACGTAGAAACTGTACATTAGAGGTTGGGTGGGGTTGGGTGGGTGGGTGGGGGCTGTACATTGGAGGTGGGGGGGTGGGGGGGGGGGGGGTTGGGTAGGGGACACACACACATTGTACACTGTACATTGGAATACTGACAAAGCCATACTTGGTCATTTACTGTACAACTAGGTTAGGACATTTGTAGGGGCCAGTTTCGAATTGCAGTCTCCCGTAGGTGTTTTTTGAGAGTGTTTTTGAAAGTGGGTAGTGATTCACATTCCTTTACAGCTTTGGGTAGGGCGTTCCACATTGATGTGGCATAATTGCGAAACGTGTTTAGTCCCTTGTTTGAGCCGAATCTGGGTTTAACATGATTTGTGGAGCTCCCTCTGGTGTTGTGATCGTGGTATTCACTGACCTTTGGGAAGTATTTTGACATGTACATGGGTACCTTGGTCGCGTAGTGTATCTTGTAGACCAGGCCCATTGCAAGTTGCTGTACTCTGTCGTCTACTCTAAGCCAGCCTAGGTTGTCAAAGTGGGCAGGGGTGAGGTGGGTTCTAGGAGTCAGGTCAAGCAGTAGTCTGACTAGCTTGTTTTGAGATGTTTGTAATTTGTTTTTTATTGCCTTTGAGGTGCTTTGGTACCATGAGGTGCAAGCATAGTCGTAGTACCCTTGAATGAGTGCTCCTGCTAGAGTCTTAAGGGTATTCTTGTTTACCAGAGAGGAGATCCGGTACAAGAATCGAGTTCGTTGGTTGACTTTTTTTATTACATTGGAATGCCATTTTGTCACAGGAGAGAGAGAGAGAGACGCAAGTACAGTATAGTGACTTATTTAAGCTAAACCTTAAACCAGCCCTGGATAAGGCTAAACAAGATCTTGCTCGCTGGTCAACACTTCCCCTATCACTAGCTGGCAGGATTAACTCAATCAAGATGACAATTATGCCCAGGTTCCTATTTTTGTTTCAAACTGCCCGTTTTTATCCCCAAATCCTTTTTCAAAGAATTAGACAAATTTATATCAACCTTTATCTGGAATAAGACCATCCCGCGTATTAGAAGGGCAGTCTTGGAAAGACCGAAAGAGGATGGAGGATTAGCTCTCCCAAACCTTTTGCAATTCTATTGGGCGGCAAACATCCATAAATTGACATATTGGATGGCTGCATCACATGGGGGAGGCGGAATGGTGTGGGTTGACATGGAACAACACTTCGCTCACCCGGTATCACTATCCTCATTAGTGTGTGCTCCACTGCCACTCAGAAAACAGCGCCTCACAAATAACCCCATGGTGATTGGCTCACTCCGTATATGGGCACAGTTTAGGACTCACTTCAAATATAAACAAGCCTCACCCTGTCTCCCAATTGCATCTAATGCACTTTTTACGCCCTCACTCATGGATGCAGCATTCAAAACATGGGCTGGAAAGGGGCTAAAGAAGGTGAAGGACCTGTTTAAAGAAGGGCTGTTTATGTCCTTTGAACAGTTGGTAGGCGGGTATGACATTCCCCGCTCAAATTTCTTCAGATATTTACAGGTGCAGGGTTTTGTAAAGAAATATTTAGCTTCTTTTCCTGTACTTCAACCGGATAGGTGGCTTGATAAGTGGCTGGAGGGAGACCCAAAACAAAAGAGGATAGTTAGTTCACTATACAGTGATATCCAAGAGATGGCATCCCCATCACTGGACCGTATCAGGGAGTCATGGGGTAAGGATATGGGACTTGAAATCCCTGACGATTCTTCGCAATTGGCAATTAAAAGAATACATTCATCATCTGTCTGCATCAGACATGGATTCAAGTTTGGCAGCCATTTTTAGAATATTTTAATAAAGAATTCCCGGCTGAGGATGCTTAGGCATAAGACAGTGATCTATTAGATAGGCAATTTCTGTATGGCAAGTGACAACCTGTATAAGAACGATGCAACTTTCTTTTATTATTATTATTACTTTGCTTTTTCTCTTTTTGTCTACTTTATTTTTAATTTATTTTAGGTATTGTGTGGTTATATGTAGTCATGTATTGTATGTATGTGTGTATGTATGTATGTATGTATATAATGTTGTTGAACCTTAAAAAAAACCATTCAAATAATAGAAACCTTTTTGCGAACTTTAGAAGGTGTTTTTTGTCCATTTTCGACCTGTTCTGATGTAACATTAATCTGTGGATGTCATTTGTTGTCGCCCGACAGCCGTATCCTTGCAACAAAGAGAGCTGCTATTGGTCGAGCACAAGATACGTGACCGAACTCGCACCAATTACGTCAAATAAAACTATGCTACATGACTACGTGACCAAGTATCCGTTCGCGAGGAAAGATTTAGTCCCGACTTTAAAATTATGATTGCGCAAAACGGGCAGGATTGTAAATGGAGAACTTTTTATTCCTAAATCTACACCAATATATCTTTCACCCAGAGCGAAAATTGCGTAGTCCGCTGAGGTGGGAACGGGATGAAACGATACAGCCTTCACCTTATGGGCCTAGTAGAGACCATAGGCAAAACTTCCTTGGAACCACAAGGGTCTCAGAATTAATCATGCGACTTTAAAACTTAAAGGGCTGCTTCGCCAATATTCAACTTTAATCCTATAATTTTGTTGTGAGGAGGACACGTGGTAATTAGATATGAAATAAAACCAACGTGTTCCATGTCCCGAAAGCTCAGCCACAGCTCTTTTTTGGGGGGGGGGGGGGGGGGGGGGGGGGCCTTGCAAGCTCCGGGAGAACAAGCAAATTCCACACATAAAGGCCCGGGGGATACCCCACCTGGGTACCCATGGCAACAGTGTTAATCACTACTGTACACCACCGTGCTGCAAAAATAAATAAATGTTGTTGCCCGGTGGAGAATGGACCTCTAGTGAACTGCAGACACCATCTCCTCAACTATCTTCAGCTGTATAATAGGAGGCCCAACCCAAGGAAAGTTGAGGTAATAGTCAAGGAAACTGTGTCTGATGATGTCACCTGGTGGCGGTTCTCAGAGGGTGGTGGGGTGGGGGGGATGCGGCCGAGCTCTCGAGACACGTCTGCAAGGTTTTATGTCTGATGTCCCCCTCGCAACAGAACGAAAGGATGTGGTTTAAAAAATCGGTGAAACTGCACTTTAATCTCAGATTATCCCAGTTTCGATTTACAACCTCCCTGGCCCGAGACACAAATCCCCTTCCGTCTCAGCGCTGGCTTTTACCGCGGTGGGTACAGGTTCCATTTATCATCAAAGTAAAAATAGAAATCTCTATAGATTCCCTCCACTTCTCTGTGATGAAATCAAGATGTCGGGCGGGCCAACACTTCTGTGGTGTACTGGCCCGGTCCGGTTGAGGGTAAATCAAATAACTTCAGCCAAGGGCCTTGGAGGAACCAGTCTGGTGTCCAGTCCCATTTTCTCCCTCCTTCCTCACAGGCAAGTTTATTCATGGTCTTCCTGATCTCTTCTGATAGGATCTCACCATGTACGTACACACACACACACACACACACACACACACACACACACACACACACACACACACACACACACACACACACACACACACACACACACACACACACATTGGACAAGCCGTGATGATTGTGGTTCTGTTGGTAAAACTAATATTAGCCAGAGCAGGTAGACAAGGAGGGTAAGCTCTTGTCTCTTGAGAATGGCTTGCTGTCTCAGAGGTGGGTGAGGTTAGGTTTTCACGCATGTATTCCAATCACACACACAGAGGTAGCTAATGAATATGATAATGGCTGCTTGGCCCTTCCCATAAGTCAATCATGTTTGAATCAGGGAGTGCGGAATTTGCTTTGGGATCTGTCGTGATCGAATAGAGGCGAAAGCTCCTGAGACATGGACTGGGAAAAAAGGCTTCAAATACAGCTAAAAAGCTGTAGCAAAGGATCCTTTGGGATGATGTTTCCTGGAGACTAAGTATAGCTTGTGTTGAAGGCAGAGGTTCTGTGTAGGACTGTTAGTAACTGTCTAACTGCATATATAACTATTCACACTATTAACTGCCTACCTGCATATATAACTGTGTCCACTGGAGGGCGCCCTAGGCGGAGACACTCAGGAGTACTACCAGGTGGCGAGTATAAGTAGCTATGTCTCCTCCCACTTCTTTCTCTCCCCCCATGTCTCTCAGTGAGAGAAGACCTGTAGAACTGCTGCTCTTCATGTGAATAAATAAACCATGGCAGTTAAGGCTCAAGATAGAAACCATGCCTCTTGACCACATTATTGTCGCCCTATAGCCGAATTCTGTTAACAGGTTATGGGCCCAGATAATGCCGGGGCGAAATAATAAGGGTACTGTAGCAAGCTTAGCTGAAGTATAGGCTGGATGGAAAACAAGAGAAGGGGCAAATGGCCAACATTCAATGAAAAAGCAGAGGACTATGAGCTCTGGGAAGAGCGCATGCTATGCTGCATGCACGGAGCGGGACTGAAGGAGATGATCCTGGCAGCCCCCACGGGAGAACTGACGGAGGAAGAGCAAGCCCTGGACGACCAGTGTAACGCGAACGCATACTGTGAGTTAGTGCCGCTGCTCGACGACACCAGCTTGGGGCTGATATTCCGCGACACTAAAGACCGAGGCCGAGAAAGCCTGGAGGTATTGAGAGAGCATTACATAGGGCGAGGAAGACCCAGAGTCGTGGCTCTCTACATAGCACTAACGGGCCTGAGGAAGGGGCCCACCGAGACTGTGACCAAATACGTCATCAGAACGGAGCAGATCACGACGCCATTGAGGAGTGCCGGAGAAGCACCAAGCAATGGGCTAATGATGGCGATGATAATGAGAGGACTACCAGAGCTGTACAAACCGTTCACACTCCTGGTAACACACGGTTCAACGGACATGACGTTGGGACAGTTCAAGGCTAAGTTAAGGAACTTCGAGGCCTCAGAAGACACCCACCCAGCCGCCGCGGAGGAGGGGGAGAGGGTGCTAAAGGCTCGAGCGACGCCAAGGGAGAGAACCAGGACCACGACGGAACTGGCGTGTTGGCGATGCGGAGATAAAAGCCATCGGAGAGGCGACTGCACAAAGACTGTCTGGTGTAGCTTCTGCAAATCCACGGGGCACACAGACAGAGCGTGCATGAAGAAACACGACCAGAGCGAGCGATACGCGCATGGGCAAGATGACGACCATGGACGAGACGGCGGCCATGAACGAGACGGAGGCCACGGACAAAATGGCGGCTACGGACAGGAAGACGGCTGTGGACAGGATGCCGACAGCGGACACCGATGGCGGTGACGGTCGACATGAGACGGATCGAGACGACGCCCAGAGAATAACGGGACAAGAAGACTGCGCTTTCGGGGCGCGGACGGCGGGCACCGCCTGGCCGGCCCAGCTGCAGCGGGCCCAGAGAAGGGGACTGATCGTGGACACAGGTGCGTCGTCCCATATCATCAACGACAGGAGTCGGTTCAAGAACTTTGACGACACTTTCCACCCGGAGAGGCACAGCATGGAGCTGGCGGACGGGAGACGCACCTACGGATTGGCGCAAGAGAGAGGAGATGCACCGGTATGCCTCACGGACAGTAAGGGGCGCCGGTGTACGGTGACGTTAAAGAACGCTCTCTACGTACCATCATTCCCACAAGGACTATTCTCTGTAATAGCTGCTACCGCAAGCGGTGCCAAGGTATTCTTCGATAAAGGTAAACATTTTCTTGTAGAACCTGACGGTACCCGGTTTGACATAAAGATGTACCAGAGAATATATTATCTGAAAACGGAGTATAATGACAATGACCAGTGTAATGATAATGATGATGTGTGTAGCGGGACGGCCAGTCACGATATTCAGACATGGCACGAGATTATGGGTCATTGTAATTACAAGGATTTACTGAAACTGCAAGTAGTGTCAGAGGGCATGCACATTGAAGGGGAAAAGGGTAGACCTGACAAAAATTGTGCAATGTGCAAAACGGGGACGTTTACTCAACCGAGATACAGAAATCCCACAGACAGAGTAAGGGTACCACTTGCACTAGTTGACATGGACCTAGCAGGCCCAGTAAGCAACGAGTCCATAGGAGGTTTTAGATATGTACAGTCTTTTACAGACGTATGTACAGGGGAAGTGTTTGTTTAATTTCTCAAAGCAAAGAGTGACACACTCCAGGACACACAGAAATTCCTGGCAGACGTAGCCCCTTATGGTACAGTAAGATGTTTGAGGTCCGACCACGAAACCGAGTTCACAAACAGAGGGTTCCAATCACTGTTGAGAAGGTATAAGATAAGACACGAGACGTCACGTCCATATCCCCCACACCAGAACGGGGTGGCAGAGAGGGAATGGCATACCCTTTTCGAAATGGCTAAGAGTAAGCTAGCAGATAGTAACTTATCTAAGAGCCTATGGCATTATGCGGTGCAAGAAGCCGCTTACACCAGAAACAGAAGCTTTAATAAGCACTTGGGCACCACCCCGTATACAGCACTGACAGGAAAGAAGTGTAATCTAGCCAGAATGCACCGATTTGGATCAGTGTGTTATGCGTACCTGCAGGACAGGGGAAAACCCAAGTCCAAGGGTGTAAAAGGATTTTTCGTAGGACACGACAAAGGAAGCCCTGCTTTCCTAGTTTATCATCCCGGTAACGGGAGAGTGCAGAAACACATGCTAGTCAAGTTTGTCACGAAGACAACCTATGAGAGCGAAACACAGACAGAGGAGCCAGAGCTGGACTCCAGAGCAAGGTGTGTAGAAACAGAGACACATCAACCCAGTGTACTTAGTACAGTCATGCAGACAGACAGTCAGCAACCCCCAGAGGGCGATGACGAGGAGCACCCGAGGGTGACGTCAAGTGCCCCAAGCAGTGGGAGGTATCCCTCAAGGGAACACAAACCCCCAAAATATCTGACAGACTATGCCAGGAAAGGGAGTGACGAGGAGGACAATAGACCTACCCCCGTTGAGTACTACTACAGGGTAGTCAGTGGGGTAAACCCAACCTTTAAAGAGGCCACCTTGTCCCCCGAACAGGGCAGACAGACAGTGGGAGGGAAATGGGTGTATTCAACCAAGTTACCAGAGGGCAGACAGACAGTGGGAGGAAAATGGGTGTATTCAATCCAGGAGGGTATTGAAGGCCACGGCAAATACAAAGTATGGTTCGTAGAAAATTGCTTAAATGCTGAAGGAGGTTACCCCATGTTTAAATAATGAAGAAGGGTGACAAATTGCTTAAATGCTGAAGGAGGATACTCCAGGTTTAAATACGGGAGGAGTAGAATCCAGGTTTGAATACTGAAATGAATCCTATGTTTAATTCCACGTTTAAATACAGAAATGTGTCCCATGTTTAAGTACAGAGGTGGATGAGTTACTATGTTTAAAATACTGAAAATTGTGTGGAGGTATCCCAGAGGAGATATGTGGAAAAGCTCCTGAGATGTTTTGACTGAAGTGAGAGATGTATAGATAAACTGTGGGTAGCTTCATTTTGTTAGACCACCGGTACTCGCCCTGACTTATGTTTTTGTAGTGAGTAAGAGTGTCACAGTATTTTTGCTGACCCCACAGAGAAGCATTGAACTACGTCAAAAATATGTTTTTCGTTATCCCAGAGGTGCAGCAGACGGACAGCGGTGTTTCATAAAAGACAGCAAAGGTTTAAGGCTTAAAGCCCACAGTGATACTATCAGCCTGTGAAGCTGAGTATATGTTTCTAGCTATGTCAATGCAAAATGTGTTTATCTAGAACAACTGTTTGAAGTGATGGAGAAAATATTATGAATATATTGCTCAAAAATGTAGTAGGTAATTGAAATGTACCCTCTATGATGAATATGGTGCTTTTGTAGATGATGGGCGTTCTGTCAACACCGTTTAAAATGATGGACATTGTGTATATATGGAGACTGTTGTTTATGAGGACAACTAGGGGACCATTGTGATTGCTAGGAACCCAATGTGTCAACATAGATGTAAACATGCCATTATAGAAAATATTATCTCATCAGGTATGTCATCAGAGAAGAAAGGATGACACCGGTTTACTGTCCAATGGACGACAGAGTAGCAGACACTATGAGGAAACCTGTTTCAAATTAAAATTGAGGGGATTTGCAAGGGTCATGTTTAATGTGAAGATATTGACTGTCATACCCTGTTGATGTTTTTGGGATTATATTATTTCCTTTGTAAAATGCTTTGCCAAGAAGTCAGCCAGTATGCTAAACCTTAAGTGGGAGTGTTGAAGGCAGAGGTTCTGTGTAGGATTGTTAGTAACTGTCTAACTGCATATATAACTGTTCACACTATTAACTGCCTACCTGCATATATAACTGTGTCCACTGGTGGGCGCCCTAGGCGGAGACACTCAGGAGTACTACCAGGTGGCGAGTATAAGTAGCTATGTCTCCTCCCACTTCTTTCTCTCCCCCCATGTCTCTCAGTGAGAGAAGACATGTAGAACTGCTGCTCTTCATGTGAATAAATAAACCACGCCAGTTAAGGCTCAAGATAGAAACCATGCCTCTTGACCACATTATTGTCGCCCTATAGCCGAATTCTGTTAACAGCTTGCCTCAACATATTACAATACAAAATGTTTTGACAGTGTGTTATTTTAATGCATTTGAATGCCCACACACCACCTGCATGGGCTTGTTACACAAAAAAAGTAATTCCTCATTATTCGTTATTACGATATGGCGCTGGCCGTGAGCCGTCTAGAACAGGGTTTGTCTGTCCCCACAAAAGTAGACCAATCATAGCTCAATCACGCTGCTACAATGCTACATGCACAATCACAGCTCAGTCACGCTGCTGCTACAAGGCTACATGCACAATCACAGCTCATGTTGCTTCGTGCATACAGCGAACCACAAAGTAACCATGTGTGAAGCTAACGCTTCGTTCACAAACTGCACACACCTAGTCATTTTCTATCCATAGCTAAAGATTGCACAGGGAAATCACACCGTTATTAGACTCTGTGTCTTGTTCATTTCAAAAGTTATATTTACTTATTACTCCCTGGGAGCAGTACTTTGCCACACTACAGTACATACACATCATATACATATAAATTTGAATATTATACGCAGTGAGTGCAGGTACTGTATGAACAATATTGGGCCAAGGAAAGCACAGTCAGAGGTGCAGAACAAAATATAACCACGTTCTGTAATTAATCAAATCACTAATTGGGTAGCTATATCACAGCTGTTATGGCCTACTTTCAGTTTGACCACTGGTACCCAGTCAAATGCGAGGGCCTAGAAGAAATAAAACCTAGGCTATAACACACACATGCATGGGACATCCTTGCACACATATTTAATATTTAATAGGCCAGCCTGCCTTACAAGGAATCCAGGCTTCATCAGATGAGTAAAACCTGCTTGCTGATAATGGTGATTCAGCACGTGGACTGAGAAAGGAAATTATTTTCTGATGTTTGAATTGATGACCAGAAAAAAAGTTGACATGGCCACTTTATGACATTGCGTCGCCACGCTTGGATGGTGATGGTAGGAATAACATCTTGGAAGCCTAATCTTTATTATAGTGAATTGGTGATAAATACATCCAGTTTTTTACTTTAACAATATCTTTATAACATACAATCATACAGACAAAATAAATGCACACAAAACTATAGACAAAAAGCATATTGTCAATATTATAGAGAACTCGCAAAATTTCACAAACCATGTTTTCAGGGGAGCTCATGTCTAATGTCATGTCTATAGCTCCTCCATAGTTCGCACCCTGTAGACTTGGTCTTCAAAATTAATGGAAGTGAATGAATGGTAAATGGTGCTTTTAGTGCATAGTGCTAGGAGAGGGTATATTAGCAATCAAATATTTATTACAGAGTGAATATTCAATATTACAGAGTATTTACACAAACAGCTGAGAGTGGACACACAGGTTCTACTTAGCTCTGGGCTCAGCAGGAGTGTGTGTCCAGCTCCCTCCATCACATGGACATTTATACTTTTCTGGTTGGCGTTCTAAGCGAATGAGGTGGCTCTCTTCCAAATTAGCAGCGTGGTTCAGGGCTTAACAAATGACTATACAAGGTAAACAGTTGAAATAGCAAGGATCTAGAATTACAGTCTGTCTCCATGTGGTTTCTGAAGGACAGGCAGGGGTCCTGGTGACACATAAGCCTTTGCTTGTTTTAATACAATATAATAACACATTTTAATGGTACACACATTGTAGATATTTGTCTATACATTCTTACAATTGATAAATGGATTGACTCATAGATATTATACATATTGTAGATCCTGACAATGCTGATATTAGTTCCTCTGGTCAGCCAGAATCGTCACCTCATCAGTCCTTGGCCTGTGGGCCTGTGGCTTTAGCAACGGCTGCACTGACCTTCCGGTCACAAATAGATCTTGACCACCTCAGTAGCTACAGACAGGCTGAGATGTATACAGGCTGAGACATGATAATAAAAGACATGGATACATTTATCTAGGGACATAATAAATAAAAGGATTTTAGCCCACAAGTTCTGCTAAGTGAAACATGCCTTTATGTGGAGGACAGGGAGCAGTTGTTGAGGTGGAATCGGGAAAACGCATATTAGGGAAAATATGCAGTTCGCAGATTCTCAACCATATCTCTATCTATTAGGGATTAGGGATGTGTGAAAAACACCTGCCGTTGTTGCCAATGTTCAATTTTACAGTGTTTTACAGAAATGTTGCCCCACTTCAAGGACCTTGAAGTGGATTGGTGTGGCAATGGGAAGCCAGTGAAGCCAGAGCTGCACTGGCTGCACTGGCTTCCCATTGCCACACCAATCCACTTCAAGGTCCTTGACCTGGCATACTGTTCAGCGAAGGGAACGGCTCCCTCCTACCTGCGGCCAATGGTCTCTAACTACAGACCATTAAGACCCCTATCCTCTGCATCTTCTGGCCATCTCAGACCCACTCCCATCCGAGCTCCTGGGTAATCAAAGATAAGCAGGCTATTCTCTGTCCTTGTCGAACAATCTTCTCACCACAGTAAGGACAGCCAAAACCCGCCCAATCTTCTGCCATTGACTGAAAACACACTTCTTCAATCAATATCTGAAATGAAGAATACTGTACTCTGTGTGTCTGTCTATACTACTATGCACTCAAGACTGTAGTACTCAAGTTCAACACTGTTTGACGAACAATATTACTTACCCTTAGCTGCCAGATGTATTCTTCCTGCTGACTTGTTGTACATAACTTGTAAGTCGCTTAGGATAAAAGCGTCAGCTAAATGACTAAATGTAAAAATGTAGTGGAGAGAGGCAGAGGCTGCTACTACAAGCCAAGCAGCAGGACACATTGGCCTATTTGGCCGGCGGGGGACCATGCAGACAGACCCTGGCAACAGCAGAACAGCAACTGGTGGCATCTTTGTCTTTGTACAGAAGTCAGCAGAGAGGAATACATCATCTGCTTTTCTCTTACCAGGGATCAGTGGGACAAAACTGGATGTAGTTATACAGTAAGTTACAGCTGATGTCAAAGGAGAGAGGACTTTGGTCGCACGCAGAGTGGAATTAATGTCTTTGCTTCAGACAGGTAAGAGTTGTATAATGAGCTAATATATGACCTTCACTTACAGAGGCTGACAGAATAATTGTAACGCTATTGCTAGTGTGTGATAGCAGCCGGTTGGTAGTGTGTGTGTGTGTGTTGTTGTTGGCTGCATTGAAGATAGCACATAACGTGACAGGCTGTTTTGATTGGTGTAGGACTTATAGCTTCTAGTAAGCCACCTTGGAACTAACATAGCTGTCGTGCTGATGATTATAGATAAAGAGAAATTCCAGCAGGTGAATAACATTACTAGATGCTCTATTTTCATAGTCAGAATAACGTTTTAAAATAGACTTTGGGACTTGAATGATAAATGTGTATGTAACATTACAATATCATTTTTAACCTGATAAAATCACAGTGGAGCTGGCTGGCCGGGTTTTTGCATGGGCGATGTCTCTGCCAATACAGCACACATTGAGGAATGTATTGCTTCAATGGACTACATTTACCATCAACACTGATTGGACATCCACATTAAAAAAGTGGTGAAATTCCCCTTTAACTACCTAAACTACATGACCCAAAGTAGTTCACTTGGATATATGTATGTAAGTATTATGTGTTTAGACTTGGAATGATGTGTGTCTGTGGTAAAAGAGGGATTAATGGTGGTTGGTCAGTCTATGCTTGCAAGACATTTTTTTAGGTTTTCATGGATGGCAAGGTGTATGGTCAGCAGTGTTGGGACTAACAGTAACGCCATTACTTTTGGCAGTAACTAGTACTCTAAGGCATTACTTTTAAAATTCAGTAACTCAATTACTGTTACTAAATTATTCGTTACTGCGTTATTTTTATGTAGATTGGTAGTGAGCTGCAGCACAGTCCTGCCTCCTGTGTCACATGCAGAGACATGTTGTGTTTACTATACTGTCATGGCGGCGCCCACTAAGTTGAGTTTTTACACATGGAGATATTCTCACTATTTCTCTTTTGTCAAGCACAAAGAAAATAACGTTTTAGTTAAATGTAAATTGTGTCTTCGCTCAAAGATCCTATCTACTGCCCAAAACAGAAATTAAAATTTGTTGAAGCAACGAAGCTAGTAGCTTTAGTCTAACATTAAAGACAGGACTCATCCGAATCATCCGAAGCCACAGAGGGACTGCTAGCCAGGGAAAACTTGATTAAGCAATTGCACGGTATGTTGTAGAAAACGTGCAGCCTATTTCTACAGTGCCTTACTATCTAAGTTTGTGTTTGTATTGCTTAGCAGAGTTCAGTCATGTGAATGCAAATTAATGGAAACTGTCAAGTTGATCAACAGATGTTGTGCTGTAAGGGCATTAATGGTAGCAAATTAAATGTTTTTGTTTTTTAAGTAACTAAAAAGTTACTTTTCACAGTAACGCATTACTTTTTGGTGTAAGTAATCAGTAAAGTAACTGAGTTACTTTTGAAATGAAGTCACTAGTAATGGTAACTAGTTACTATTTTTCAGTAACTAGCACAACCCTGATGGTCAGTGTATATGGACTTAGTTATACAGCTGATGTCAGAGGAGAGAGGATAATAGTGGGATATGGATATGGAGGTCAATTGATGATTATTAATCACTGAGTAGTAGAGAAGAGGTAGGATTAGATAAGTTTATACTTGGTAAATGGACTCCATTTATAAAGCGTTTTATAATTTATGCCTCACATGCACCCATTCATTCACACACCGACGGCGGAGGCGACCATGCAAGGTACCAACCTACTCATCGCGAGCAGTTAGGGGTCTTGCTCTACACTTCAATGCACTGCCGGGAGGAGTGGGAATCAAACCAGGCACCTTCCAACTACCAGACGACCACTCTACCTCCTGAGCCGCTGTTGCCCCGAGTGAATTAATACTTCTTCCTACTCCCTTTTGGACATGATCATTTTGTTTATTTGTTTGAACTATTTTAGTTTGTTGTTGCTTTTTATACATTTATTTTATGTATATCTAATTTTTTTGGTATGTATTATAATATAATGTACATTTCTCACAAAGATTTATTCATTAATTCATTCAACTACTGAAAGAAGCTACCAAAATTTGAATGTAGTTAAAATACCACCAAACCAGTTAAACTATAGTAATTGAACTACATGTAGTTAACTGCCCACATTACATTGTAAACGTGCGTTGAAGACCTTCTTTCATAGACGTGGATCCAACGAGCTTGCGGCATCACATGTCGGCCCACGAGAGATGAAAAACATTAAACGCTGTTTACTAACCGCTGCATTACTGTACATGACACGTCCTGACGTAATAAGTGTAGACGTTGAACTGGGGTCCATAGGATACAAATTACATCCTAGCATGCAGCTGTCACTACGCTTTAGTGTGGAAGGGCCACCCACTAAATATCACCAACCTCATTACTGTACGGAAACAGCACGGCTGCTCGACACTCGCTGGGGGAGTGAAAAAAGAAAGTGAGCGAAAGAAAAGGTCTCTATGGTATACAGATAGCCTACAGCTTTTAATGTCGACTAACACAGATATCACCCATGAGAGGGACATGCTCGACAATGTGTAGGTTGAAAACCGTTAGTCCCTTTATGAGAAAAAGATATATGAATTTCACAAGGAGAAAATACATTTAAAAAAAAAGAAAGAAAAAAAGCTATCACGTACATTTTCATTGTATTTTTGGAACAATGCAAGCGTGACTCACACATGGTGTGTGGTTTTACGTAATTTCCATGGGATCACATTGCTTTAACACATTATGACGATATTTTCACATGTTCATATCTAAGCATTGAGAGATCACGTGAAGTCGATGCGTATCTTTTCTGATGGTTTCACACAGGGTAAACCAGTATGCACTATTCACTCTGACATGGAGTCTAGTGTGCATTATTTTACTGTACCCACACACCATACGCTACGGCCTTCTGTGAAGTAAAGGAAAACAAATCAAGTGTGTTTGCATAGAAGACGAACAAGCACAGGATACAGTTCGAAACAAGATGGTTTTACATGTTACATTGAGTGGGCCCCGTGGGGATCGCTGCCATTTGCGCATGGCTGCACCGCTGTGCTCTGTATACAGTCGGCCACCATGTTGTGGGAGGATAAAAGGGAATTATTTAATGCTTCTACGGGGATGTGTTTTAAATAAGCTAAACAACAGAACTTGACTTAATTGAATTAAAAGCACAACTGCTATTCGGGTTCCCTCAAGAGGATGTGTTCAGTTCCACTGCAATCTTTGACCATGTTCCAGCTCTGTGAGTGTGCTCGCCGCTGTTTCATTTCAAACACAGGTTCTGGATCCTGACTCACCTAGTATAAACTGATTTGTGGGCCCACACGATGAATTCACTGGCCCAGTGCCAGCTATGCAGTTTCTCTTTATCTCCACCCTCTCTCTTTTTATCCACCTCCTCTCTCTCTTACTCGCTCTCTCCCCCACTCTCGTTCGTTCTCTTTCTCTCACTCTCTCCTTCTATATCCCTCTCTCTCTCTCCCTCTTCTCTCTCTCTCTCTCTCTCTCTCTCTCTCTCTCTCTCTCTCTCTCTCTCTCTCTCTCTCTCTCTATCTCTCTCTCTCTCTCTCTCTCTCTCTCTCTCTCTCTCTCTCTCTCTCTGTAGAGATAGCTTCTGCTACAGTGGGGAAAACAGAGGCATGCATCTCTACAGGGCTCCCACCTTGGCGAGGTCTTTGTCAGGCTCCAGTGCAGAGGTTACTGCCGTGGGCCATACATACTTATTTTGACAACTTGGCATCACATATTGTGCAGCCACCAACTTAATTATATGCATAAAGGAGTTACAACTGCTTGCTCCTTTGCTGAATTTTACTGGGTGCCTGTGGGATTCAGAATCCGAGCTATATAAGGGGTTCGGGGGTTATTAACATAGGGACCGGAGAGAGCCAACCATATACGTATGAAGGTCCCCATGGGCTGTGGCCAAGGCTTTGAAAAGGAAGGAGAAAATGATGTGTTCTGCACCAGGCTCCCATTCTGCATGCCGTAGCCTTGACAACACTGTTAACTGTTTAACTCTAGCGTGTAGAGCGCGGGTGGAAAACGTGACCTCTGCTCTCCCATCAAAACACAGATAAGAAAACACCATATGGCTACCGTAATTATACCTGTCACACTCTGCACCAAAAATAACTTGCAGAACAGTTCTATCGAGGGTTGGTTCACAGATGAATAGGCACCGTAATGCCTGCGATCGGCGGGAGGATGGAGGGCGGGTCCGAGTGTTCCCTTATCCTCTACTTCCCGAATGACAGGTAGCTAATTGGATATTTTTAGAGTGTGATATGATCACAGAGAGCGTATCATTCTCATGTCTTTCCCCCTCTTCAAAAAAACACCCCCCGGAAAACAAGATGATCAAGGCAATCACGAGATTATCTTATCTGATGATTTTGAACGTTGTTGATAATGTTTTGTCCTTTAACTCGGAGACAGGCAGGCGGGCAGGCAGCGGAGGAGGGACTGTTTCTTCTCTTTCTCTGGCCTGCTGTGTGGAAAGAGATGGTCTGGGATCAGAGAGAGAGAGAGAGACAGGAACAGAAAGAGAGAAGTGCTTTGTAGCTGGAGGGTGATGGTCAGACAGAACTATAGAAGACAAATGTTTAGGGCGGCTAAGTGGCGCAGTGGGCAAGGCGCTCGCCACTAACGCAATGCTCTCGGCATTGCTACCGGCTTGGCTGGTTGTTCATACTAACACAATTGGCAGTGTTAGGGGTGGGAAAGCCGGTGGGTGGGGATTGGACGTTGTGGACAGCGACTCCTACAGGTCGGTTGGTGCGCCTGTACAGCAGAATCAGGAAGTATCGGGGGCAGCGTGAGCCTCCCACGCGTTACTCCTCGCCACTGAGAGATTGCGCTGTTCAGGTGAAAAGATGCGACAGCTGCCTCCTCGTGTACTGGAGGGGACACGTGATGCAAGGCTTGGTCCTCACTGCAGCCGACCAGTGGGAGGCATAGTCTAGCAACGTTCGAGACAGGGGAGGGAAGAATTGAAGGGAGAAATTGGCGAGGCGAAATTGTGATGGGAGAAAAATAGAAAAATAAGGAGAACAAGTGGATACAAAAAAATAAGACAAATGTTTGAGGAGCGAGAGAGAGCGAGAGAGAGACGGATAGAGAAAGATGGAAGCGAGAGAGGGAGAGAGGTAGGAAAGACAGAGAGAAAGAGAGGGGGAGGAAGAGAGAAAGAAGGAAAGGCAGAGAGGGGGCGGGAGAGAAATAAAGAGAGCGAGGGAGAGAGGGAGGAAGGTAGAGGGGGAGAGAAAGAAGAGGAAAGAGGGAGAAAGAGAGGAAGAGAGAGAGAGAGTGAGAAAGGATGCTGCCATAGTAGCTGGTCTCCTCCTGTTGGTGGTTGCATGGTGGAGTCCTTTCATTAGCACTGCAATGTCAATGAGGACTATATATCACTGACTATATGAATGGATTTTTTGCATACGCCTTGCAAGGAACTATTTAAATGCCTGGCCATGCTTTTCATTTGCTGGGCAGTAGCCGAGTCGAAATAAATACAGAACACGACGTAGTCTTCTAAGAATAGTGCCTACCAGTAGCACATAAACCTGTGGTTCCCCTAACAGCCTCCCCTTCTGACACTGGAGCAGAGAGGACAGAGACACTGGAGCAGGAGGACAGAGGGTTGACACAGGAGCAGAGAGGACAGAGAGTTGACAGAGGAGCAGGAGGACAGAGGGTTGACACAGGAGCAGAGATGACAGAGAAGGTTGACACAGGACTCTAGAGCAGAGAGGACAGAGAGGGTTGACACAGGAGCAGAGAGGACAGATGGTTGACACAGGAGCAGAGAGGACAGAGAGGGTTGACACAGGAGCAGAGAGGACAGAGAGGATTGACACTGGAGCAGGAGGACAGAGGGTTGACACAGGAGCAGAGAGGACAGAGAGGGTTGACACAGGAGCAGGGAGGACAGAGATATTGACACAGGAGCAGGGAGGACAGAGAGAGTTGACACAGGAGCAGGAGGACAGAGGGTTGACACAGGAGCAGAGAGGACAGAGAGGTTTGACACAGGAGCAGGGAGGACAGAGAGATTGACACAGGAGCAGGGAGGACAGAGAGGGTTGACACAGGAGCAGGGAGGACAGAGAGATTGACACAGGAGCAGGGAGGACAGAGAGGGTTGACACAGGAGCAGGGAGGACAGAGAGATTGACACAGGAGCAGGGAGGACAGAGGGTTGACACAGGAGCAGAGAGGACAGAGAAGGTTGACACAGGACTCTAGAGCAGAGAGGACAGAGAGGGTTGACACAGGAGCAGAGAGGACAGATGGTTGACACAGGAGCAGAGAGGACAGATGGTTGACACAGGAGCAGAGAGGACAGAGAAGGTTGACACAGGACTCTAGAGCAGAGAGGACAGAGAGGGTTGACACAGGAGCAGAGAGGACAGATGGTTGACACAGGAGCAGAGAGGACAGAGAGGGTTGACACAGGAGCAGAGAGGACAGAGAGGATTGACACTGGAGCAGGAGGACAGAGGGTTGACACAGGAGCAGAGAGGACAGAGAGGGTTGACACAGGAGCAGGGAGGACAGAGAGATTGACACAGGAGCAGGGAGGACAGAGAGGGTTGACACAGGAGCAGGGAGGACAGAGAGGGTTGACACAGGAGCAGGGAGGACAGAGAGGGTTGACACAGGAGCAGGGAGGACAGAGAGAGTTGACACAGGAGAAGGGAGGACAGAGAGTTGACCAGGATTAGAGAGGACCATTTAGAGTTTCTGGATGTGTGTGAGATTACTGTATGTGCAAAATAAATCAGCATTGTTTTTTTTTAACCCTTAACCTTACCGGAGACCTCATGCTTAAGCCTTAACTTAACCAGGGCTGTGTTCTGAGTCCCCTCCTCTACTCCCTGTACACACATGACTGTGTGGCTCAGCGGAACAACACAATCATCAAATTTGCTGATGACACAGTAGTGGTGGGCCTGATCTCTGCAAACGACGAGAGGGCCTACCTGGAAGAGGTCAAGGTCCTGGCGGGATGGTGCCAAGAGAACAGCCTCTCCCTGAACATCAGCACAACAAAGGAGATGATTCTGGACTTTAGGAGGTCGGGAGTCAGGGACTACAGCCCCCTCAGCATCGACGGGGCACCGGTTGAGAGAGTGAACAGTTTTAAGTACCTCGGAGTCCACATATCTGAAGACTTGACATGGACCACACACATTGACAGTGTTGTGAAGAAGGCACAGCAACGCCTCTACTTCCTCAGGTGCCTAAGGAAGTTCCAAGTCAGTCAGAAGATCCTTAAGAACTTCTACTCATGTACAATAGAGAGCATCCTGACTGGCAATATCACCTCCTGGTTTGGGAATAGCACCGCACAAGACCGTAGCAGACTAGAGAGAGTGGCCCGTTCAGCCGAGCGCACAATTGGAGGGGGGCTTCCCACTCTCCAGAACATTTACAACAAGCGGTGCAGGGGTATGGCTAAGAGAATTATCAAGGACTCCAGCCACCCAAACAACTGCCTCTTTGAACTGCTGCGGTCAGGCAAGCGATACCGGAGTCTCATGGCAAGCACAGAAAGACTCAGAAGAAGCTTCTATCCCCAGGCCATCAGGTTGCTCAACGAACAATAACACTATGCAACAACCATCAAATGCACTCACAGCACACACATCCACAAGCACACACTCACTTTAAACAAACAACACACTGCAGCACCCACTCTCCACACTTTAGAACACCTAGACACACTTTATATTTCTTGGCAAAGAATTTGCACTACAACCCATACCTCAGTACACCTTACTGTAAATTGTACCTAAACTGTACCTCATCCCATTTCTGCTTTGCACTATATAGTATATTGTATATTAGTATATTGCATAGTATATTGTATGGTAACTCAGTTACTTCTATTCTGCATTGAACATTGTACTGAACTGAACACGTGTGTCTACGTACGTGACTTCTATTTTTTACATTCTATTTTTACATGCTATACTTATTTTATTTCATACTTATCTTTTTTGTCTAGCACAGTCTCTGGAGCGTAACAGAAAGAAGCATTTTGTATAAAAGTATTCTGTACTTCTGTATGACAACTATTAAAGAAACTTGAACTTGAAACCTAACCCTTAACCTTACTGGAGACTTTGTGCCTAGCAACACAAATATTTGTTGCGATAAATGTGCACTATTACTGTACATGCTGCAAAACCACAGCCCGCGGGGGTGAAGGTGTGTGAAAGTAGGCTGTCCCGTACAGGGAGGATGCTCTGATTCCCCACCAGCATGTCCCGCCACAGGGCATGGGTGCCGGCTCCGGTGAAAAGTCAGTGGAGAGGGGAAGGAAGGATCAAGGCCAAAACGTGAGTAGCTATAAATAGCTGCCCTCCCTGGCATTTTACCTTCCAGTAGTTTTCCTCCTAATAATAGCAGATCCACACACAGCTGCAGGGCCACCGCTAGATGAGTGGAGAGAGGCAGGCCGACGTGGCCCGAGGACACATGTGCCGGGTTACACTGATGCCTTTGGAAGACAACACGCCATCTTCTGGCTGGACTCACCACTCGCTTCTCCCCTGCCCACAGCGCTATTTAATGAGCTCCAACAGACAGGGATGAAGTACGCAGGGAGGAAGAGGAGGAGGACAGCATGGTGAAATACTGCTTGTTCCCAGCAAAACGGGAATCGCTTTCAGCTGCTCCATAAAACACACACTGTGAGACTTCTGTTTGAATATGAGGCCCACGAGCCAGTGATGAGCACGTTCTGGAGGAGCACGTTCAGGAGGAGCGAGTGAGGAGCACGTTCAGGAGGAGACAGTGAGGAGCATGTTCAGGAGGAGACAGTGAGGAGCACGTTCAGGAGGAGACAGTGAGGAGCACGTTCAGGAGGAGCGAGTGAGGAGCATGTTCAGGAGGAGTCAGTGAGGAGCACGTTCTGGAGGAGACAGTGAGGAGCACGTTCAGGAGGAGACAGTGAGGAGCACGTTCAGGAGGAGACAGTGAGGAGCACGTTCAGGAGGAGTCAGTGAGGAGCACGTTCAGGAGGAGACAGTGAGGAGCACGTTCAGGAGGAGACAGTGAGGAGCACGTTCAGGAGGAGACAGTGAGGAGCACGTTCAGGAGGAGACAGTGAGGAGCACGTTCAGGAGGAGTCAGTGAGGAGCACGTTCAGGAGGAGACAGTGAGGAGCACGTTCAGGAGGAGACAGTGAGGAGCACGTTCAGGAGGAGACAGTGAGGAGCACGTTCTGGAGGAGACAGTGAGGAGCACGTTCTGGAGGAGCGAGTGAGGAGCACGTTCTGGAGGAGACAGTGAGGAGCGCATTCAGGAGGAGCGAGTGAGGAGCACGTTCTGGAGGAGACAGTGAGGAGCACGTTCAGGAGGAGACAGTGAGGAGCACGTTCAGGAGGAGACAGTGAGGAGCACGTTCAGGAGGAGACAGTGAGGAGCACGTTCAGGAGGAGACAGTGAGGAGCACGTTCAGGAGGAGACAGTGAGGAGCACGTTCAGGAGGAGCCAGTGAGGAGGAGCACGTTCAGGAGGAGACAGTGAGGAGCACGTTAAGGAGGAGACAGTGAGGAGGAGCACGTTCAGGAGGAGACAGTGAGGAGCACATTCAGGAGGAGACAGTGAGGAGCACGTTCAGGAGGAGACAGTGAGGAGCACGTTCAGGAGGAGACAGTGAGGAGCACGTTCAGGAGGAGACAGTGAGGAGCACGTTGAGGAGGAGACAGTGAGGAGCACATTCAGGAGGAGACAGTGAGGAGCACGTTCAGGAGGAGACAGTGAGGAGCACGTTCAGGAGGAGACAGTGAGGAGCACGTGGATCTCATGGAATGTATTCCCAGTGTCCGAAATATTGTGTCTGTTACTAGGCTTGAGTAAATTGTGATGAAACAAAATATAAATTATGATTTTCTTTGCATCTTTGACAGTGAATAACACCATGCTAAAAATGACCAGACATGAAAATGATGCGCTGCTAATTCAAAATGGCGGATATTCGCTAAATTATTAAGACATTCCATAAACTAAAATCTCACGAATAACACTTTAACCTATTGGTAAACAAACGTATTGCTGAAAATATACAGTATGACTGTTGTTGTGACATGGTTAGGGTCTTTACTCTTGGATACATTTGAAAAAAGAAATGCTACTTAATGTCATACAGTCTGGAGAGATTGATTTATGACGTGATGTCATCTGCGGTCCGCCGGCGGACTGCACAGGCTAAAGAGTTTAAACACATTAAAGAATAGTTTTTCCTACTTTGGATGAGCCCGGAAACATTATACTTGCAGATCACGCTGCCACTGAAGAGGCCCGCTGAAGCTCCTTCCCAGAAATTTTACATATCTGGCCAGCGTGGCGGAATATTCTCTGTCACTTGTTGTTTGTGATTGGTGAATACACACACAGGCTGCGTGGTGTTTCCCCCCGGCTTACCAAACAACCGGGGAAATATTGGAACGCTGCGTTACGGATGTGAGAGTTGTGCTTGAAGGAACACGCTTTTTTTCTCATATTTTTTTTCCTTTTTTATTTTTTCCGTCTGAACCTGAGGGATGCTTGTTGAACTGAGAGTGGCTTTGCTGTGATTCAGCAAACAAATTACTCAAAGTGTGACACGACAACACAAAGGCGAGGTAGACGTCCTGTGCGCATAAAGAATGGAGACCAAACAAACACTGCAGTCTTCGAGACCTTTGCTTGAAAGGGGGGGCGGGGGGGGGCTGATTTGTTAACTCTCATGAATATATCAAACAACATTTAGAACGGTATGGAAAACAAACACAGCGAGTCGTCTACGATACTATTTCGAACGTGCTGTTTTTCTTGGCAATAGAAAAGCAATACGGTTTGAAAATAAAACATCACAGGGTGATGCACAAGGTGTAAATTGAATATACACCATTTACCAGGAAAGAGAAGTTGTTATCATAACAAAATGTATTCTGATTGTTAGCGAAAACAAGACTAGGCACCTAGTCAAGCCGGACCTGGAGCCAGTGAGGAGCACGTTCAGGAGGAGACAGTGAGGAGCACGTTCAGGAGGAGACAGTGAGGAGCACGTTCTGGAGGAGACAGTGAGGAGCACGTTCTGGAGGAGACAGTGAGGAGCACGTTCAGGAGGAGACAGTGAGGAGCACGTTGAGGAGGAGACAGTGAGGAGCACGTTCAGGAGGAGACAGTGAGGAGCACGTTCAGGAGGAGACAGTGAGGAGCACGTTCAGGAGGAGACAGTGAGGAGCATGTTCAGCAGGAGACAGTGAGGAGCACGTTCAGGAGGAGACAGTGAGGAGCACGTTCAGGAGGAGTCAGTGAGGAGCACGTTCAGGAGGAGACAGTGAGGAGCACGTTCAGGAGGAGACAGTGAGGAGCACGTTCAGGAGGAGACAGTGAGGAGCACGTTCAGGAGGAGACAGTGAGGAGCACGTTCAGGAGGAGACAGTGAGGAGCACGTTCAGGAGGAGACAGTGAGGAGCACGTTCAGGAGGAGACAGTGAGGAGCACGTTCAGGAGGAGCCAGTGAGGAGCACGTTCTGGAGGAGACAGTGAGGAGCACGTTCAGGAGGAGACAGTGAGGAGCACGTTCAGGAGGAGACAGTGAGGAGCACGTTCAGGAGGAGACAGTGAGGAGCACGTTCTGGAGGAGACAGTGAGGAGCACGTTCAGGAGGAGACAGTGAGGAGCACGTTCAGGAGGAGACAGTGAGGAGCACATTCAGGAGGAGACAGTGAGGAGCACGTTCAGGAGGAGACAGTGAGGAGCACGTTCTGGAGGAGACAGTGAGGAGCACGTTCAGGAGGAGACAGTGAGGAGCACGTTCTGGAGGAGACAGTGAGGAGCACGTTCAGGAGGAGACAGTGAGGAGCACGTTCAGGAGGAGACAGTGAGGAGCACATTCAGGAGGAGACAGTGAGGAGCACATTCAGGAGGAGACAGTGAGGAGCACGTTCAGGAGGAGACAGTGAGGAGCACGTTCAGGAGGAGACAGTGAGGAGCACGTTCTGGAGGAGACAGTGAGGAGCACGTTCTGGAGGAGACAGTGAGGAGCACGTTCAGGAGGAGACAGTGAGGAGCACATTCAGGAGGAGACAGTGAGGAGCACGTTCTGGAGGAGACAGTGAGGAGCACGTTCAGGAGGAGACAGTGAGGAGCACGTTCAGGAGGAGACAGTGAGGAGCACGTTCAGGAGGAGACAGTGAGGAGGAGACAGTGAGGAGCACGTTCAGGAGGAGACAGTGAGGAGCACGTTGAGGAGGAGACAGTGAGGAGCACGTTCAGGAGGAGACAGTGAGGAGCACGTTCAGGAGGAGTCAGTGAGGAGCACGTTCAGCAGGAGTGAGTGAGGAGCACGTTCTGGAGGAGACAGTGAGGAGCACGTTCAGGAGGAGACAGTGAGGAGCACGTTCAGGAGGAGACAGTGAGGAGGAGCACGTTCAGGAGGAGACAGTGAGGAGGAGCACGTTCTGGAGGAGACAGTGAGGAGCACGTTCAGGAGGAGACAGTGAGGAGCACGTTCAGGAGGAGACAGTGAGGAGCACGTTCAGCAGGAGACAGTGAGGAGCACGTTCTGGAGGAGACAGTGAGGAGCACGTTCAGGAGGAGACAGTGAGGAGCACGTTCAGGAGGAGACAGTGAGGAGCACGTTCAGGAGGAGACAGTGAGGAGCACGTTCAGGAGGAGACAGTGAGGAGCACGTTCAGGAGGAGACAGTGAGGAGCACGTTCAGGAGGAGACAGTGAGGAGCACGTTCAGGAGGAGACAGTGAGGAGCACGTTGAGGAGGAGACAGTGAGGAGCACGTTCAGGAGGAGACAGTGAGGAGCACGTTCAGGAGGAGACAGTGAGGAGCACGTTCTGGAGGAGACAGTGAGGAGCACGTTCAGGAGGAGACAGTGAGGAGCACGTTCTGGAGGAGACAGTGAGGAGCACGTTCAGGAGGAGACAGTGAGGAGCACGTTCAGGAGGAGACAGTGAGGAGCACGTTCAGGAGGAGACAGTGAGGAGCACGTTCAGGAGGAGACAGTGAGGAGCACGTTCAGGAGGAGTCAGTGAGGAGCACGTTCAGGAGGAGTGAGTGAGGAGCACGTTCTGGAGGAGACAGTGAGGAGCACGTTCAGGAGGAGACAGTGAGGAGCACGTTCAGGAGGAGACAGTGAGGAGCACGTTCTGGAGGAGACAGTGAGGAGCACGTTCAGGAGGAGACAGTGAGGAGCACGTTGAGGAGGAGACAGTGAGGAGCACGTTCAGGAGGAGACAGTGAGGAGGAGCACGTTCAGGAGGAGACAGTGAGGAGCACGTTCAGGAGGAGACAGTGAGGAGCACGTTCTGGAGGAGCCAGTGAGGAGCACGTTCAGGAGGAGACAGTGAGGAGCACGTTCAGGAGGAGACAGTGAGGAGCACGTTCAGGAGGAGCCAGTGAGGAGCACGTTCAGGAGGAGACAGTGAGGAGCACGTTCAGGAGGAGACAGTGAGGAGCACATTCAGGAGGAGTCAGTGAGGAGCACGTTCAGGAGGAGTGAGTGAGGAGCACGTTCTGGAGGAGACAGTGAGGAGCACGTTCAGGAGGAGACAGTGAGGAGCACGTTCAGGAGGAGACAGTGAGGAGCACGTTCAGGAGGAGACAGTGAGGAGCACGTTCAGGAGGAGCGAGTGAGGAGCACGTTCAGGAGGAGACAGTGAGGAGCACGTTCAGGAGGAGCCAGTGAGGAGCACGTTCAGGAGGAGTCAGTGAGGAGCACGTTCAGGAGGAGACAGTGAGGAGCACGTTCAGGAGGAGACAGTGAGGAGCACGTTCTGGAGGAGACAGTGAGGAGCACGTTCAGGAGGAGTCAGTGAGGAGCACGTTCAGGAGGAGACAGTGAGGAGCACGTTCAGGAGGAGTCAGTGAGGAGCACGTTCAGGAGGAGACAGTGAGGAGCACGTTGAGGAGGAGCGCATTCAGGAGAAGACAGTGAGGCAGTGGCGGCCGGCCGATAATGGGCGCTAGAGCGCCGCCCTCCCTGGTTAAATGAAGAAGAAGAAGAAGAAAATATATATATATATTTTTTTTTTGGGCCCTAGAAATAAAATAAACATGTTTAAAATGAATAATATTTACTCATTTTAACACTTTAATCGCCGTTGACGCTGGACACGTCATTCCCCGCCATGCTCATTCTGCCGAAGACGCTGGACAGCGTCTTTGATATCAATATTTCAAAAATCTGTGATTGAAATCATATTTCTCCCCCGGAGACATGAGATGTACTGGGGAGCCCCTATCAACTCTCTAACTGTTCAAGAGCGCCATCTGGTGGCCGATCGGCGGATCGCCCAGGGAAGAAACAGGAAGTGGAAGCTGGTGCTCATTTCAATTTGGTCCGATCACTCGGTAATAATCCCAGGACTCGAGCTGATCACGACGGATAGTGATCCGTTACCAATAACTCGATAAACAACATGATTTGGACGTATATACTATTATACAACCTGGAAATGGATCGGATATTTCGACATCCCATAATAGAAAAAATTCTGTTCCACGCTCATCTCCCAACGGCGAGAGGAAGCTACGGTGAGTTTCAGCGTTATTTTGTAATGTCTTCTATACTAACTGCTCTAATGATCATATCACCCACACTAGATGAATGATATAACGTTGCCCACGGAATTATAAACGACCCCCCCCCCATCCGGTCATCATCAGATCATACGTAGTAACTTCTAGAAGTACGTCCATTTGAAATTTTTTATCTCGCACAGATTCCTACCAAACTGTATTTGATCATCAATATAATGCATTTAGGGCTATAAATCAAGTTCTGGAGAAAGCTGCAGAAAACGATAAAAACATACTTATACTTTAGACCGTATTTTAGTATGAATATGTGAATGAAAAAGTATAACGTTGCTACACCCTGAACAATAGATATAAGACGTTGAATGGGCCATAGTAATGTCAATTTAGCAATACAATTTAAAAAGTTATAGCCCTGCAAAGAAGGGGAACTTCTCCATGTTAAATAGGGCTGGCGAGGGATGGTAAATTATGAATTTAACCCCGGCGATCAAAGTGTTAAGTATGTTTGTGTTTCCAATGCACAATATAACGTTAATATATCAAATATAAATAATTGTTTTCATTAACAGGAACTGACTGTCTGATAGAGAATAATACCGCGTCTATACTTTCCGTAGCCGCATTTCTCTTGGGCTAGACGCAATAGCGCTTACAGTGGGCGTGCACTGGTTTCATCGCTGTATCCGTCGCAGCCAATCAGTGCGTAACGCGCTGTGCGTTGAAATATGGTGTATTATGATGAAAGCCGGGCGCGTTTTCAAGCGGTCTATATCATCTAAGCAAGCAGCGTCTATACTTTCCGTAGCCGCATTTCTCGGAGACGCTCTCTGATTGGCCGACGACAGTTTCTACACTGGTTAAGCTTAGCCACTCTTCAAAGTTGGTTAAGGTTAGAGTTTGTCTTAGAGCGTGACGGCAAGTTCTTTCGACCGTTAAGCTTAGGCACTCTTTTAAAGTTAGTTAAGGTTAGAGTTTGTCTTAGAGCAGGGCGATAGAACGGCAGGTAGTTTGCAGGCTGTTCGACGCGGAAATGGGCAAAGACAGTAAGACACAGCTCATCACAGTATTGTTGTGTTGTGCTAACAAGAAGCTATTTGGCTATAGCTGGATGCAGTCTGGACAGTGGATATACATCAACAGTCTGGGACTGTGGGACAGTGGACATATACACTTTATCAAGCCCTCCTGGACCACGTTTCAACTAAACAGTGAGTTAATGCGGTCTCTCTCTCTCTCTCTCTCTCTCTCTCTCTCTCTCTCTCTCTCTCTCTCTCTCTCTCTCTCTCTCTCTCTCTCGCTCTCTCTCTCTCTCTCTCTCTCTCTCTCTCTCTCGCTCTCTCTCTCTCTCTCTTTTGCAGCGGGTGACGCATAATGGTGAATGAATGAATGGTAACTCGTTTAAAATGACAAGATATATATATATGTGTTCATTATTGCATTGATCATACGTGTACTAGTGTAGTATGAATGAACTCGAGTCTCGACTTAACGTTGGTAACGTTATGTCGAGTCAGCTGTCCACTTGGTCAGCTGTCCGCTTGTCCCCCCCCCCCCTTCACCCCCCCCGCGCTCCCACCCAAATGTAGTTCACACCGGCCGCCACTGCAGTGAGGAGCACGTTCAGGAGGAGCACGTTCAGGAGGAGACAGTGAGGAGCACGTTCTGGAGGAGCCAGTGAGGAGCACGTTCTGGAGGAGACAGTGAGGAGCACGTTCTGGAGGAGCCTACATCTTCTGTGTAATCAGGTCCACGGAGAGATCCCTGCAGCCTGCCATTAGGTTAGTTCAGTCAGTTAGGGACTATTGTAGGCCGGCCATCTGGGCCCAGCGAAACGAATAGAATGAGAAGAAAAAGAAGAAAATTAAGAACAAAGTAGGTTACCATGGACCATATTCACACGGCGGCCATTTTGCTCTTGTAGCACTTGTGTCACTAACAGTAACAGCTGTTTGCCACGGACCAGTTCTAGATTCGAATGATGAGAGGAGTAATATACCCAGTTAAAGGAATAGTAGACCAGAGACAAGGTTATAACAGTGACCTCCCAGTATTTTATTCTCAACAGCAGCGCTAGCTAGACAATTGCAATACATACAGTGAGTAACGTGAAGTAGTGTGAAATATCCCCTTTTAGGTTCTTTCTCTAACCACTCCTTCTTTCAGGAGGGTTAGTTCGATATCATGTTCTAGGTTGATTGGATCAACACATTTGGTTCGGTTCAGACGTCTCTGAGGTTATCACTAGCTAAAAGCTAGGTTTAAGGTTGGACATTAGATGTATCCCTTTTTCGTGAGTAACTCGTTATCTTTTCTTCTGCAATTGCAGATCAGTAAACTCTATATCAGTTTATCATTTCAGTAAACTCTATATCAGTTTTTCATTTCAGTTCGGTAGGTAAGTGTTTACATATTAATTTAAACCTTTAAGTGTGCAGGGAATGCAAGTACCTTATTAGGTGAAATGACCCTTCAAACTCTCCCTTTGCAGGTGTAATACCAACAAAGTACCAATGGAAATATTCAAGGTTATAGGAATGCAAATACCTTATTAGGTGAAATGACCCTTTAAACTATCTTTCTTTACAGGAGAACCATCAGTGATTCAACAATAATCAATATGTTATCAATGAGATTCAAGTATCTTACATTTACCCTTTAATTCTTCCTCTTTACAGGAGACCATGTTCTTATCATACAGCATATCTGTAACTGAGGGGTACAATTCCCTGACTGTATTATATAAGTATGGTATCATTAAACCACTACTGTCTTATGTACATTACTACTGGCCATACAGTACACAGGTATCTTAGATGAACACTTCCCACAATGACACGGTTCCACACAAAACTGGGTTTAAGAATATTTATTAGCAGCAATGATAGTATATATAACAATACTTTACGTAGGGTGCGCTTATAAGGCAAAATAATGTGCGTAGGCAAATCAATAACGTATGTCCATTCTCATATTACGCAGGAGGTAATGAATACAACCTGAATCTTAGGAATTATATCTATGGTACTCTAGTAAGGCAGCGGGAGATACTGGTAGGGTCCCTCCGGTTGTAAGCCAGCAAGGGGAGAGGATTTGTCGGTAGTAGAGTCTGGGTCAACGATGAATAGAGAGACTCCAAGTACAGGAGACGGTGCAATAATCTCTTGATCCGCAGACGAATAACAGCTGTTCTCCATGGCATGCAGCTCCGCATGGAAGAAAGCTAGCCAGCCTCAGGCTTCTGAGAGGTGGGCTCGACGTTGCTCCTCACAGGGTAAATCCCACACAATTGTGGGTGTAGGCGATTCTCCGCTCCATCAATTACAGGACCAAAGCAAATATAATCCAGCCGAAAAGGGTAGTCGTCGGGTAGATTATCCAGTGTACATGTCCACACGGTCCTCGTCTAGGGCTCCTCGGGTGAAAGCGCCAGGGTAAGCAGCCCAGCCTGGATAAGCACACTAGCTGGTACGAGGAAACGTTGGTGATGCTGGTCACTGTAGAACGGTAGCCGCACGATACACTATACATAAATAGACTATTACTGAATTAATAGAATAGGTGGAACTCGACGGTACAGCGTTAAACTCTGATACTTCAGTTATTAATTCATACTTCACCGCACGTTGTATCGTGGGTGAGGCTTCAACTTATTGGGTAACTTAACTTCTGTATTCACCTGCGCCGTATTTATACGTTAGGTGGACAAACTAGTACCAGCCCTATTCCTGTATCGTATCCTTGCGCAGAGCCGTTCATGTCCAGGCAAGTCTTTGGCGGTGACTTTGAACCAGACCTTGGGGGTATGGCAATGGCGCCTAAGGGACCGCTGTCCAATAGGAGAACGAAATATTATGGTCTGTACTAGGTTAAAGGGATATTCCGTGTATATGTACAAGGAATACACAAGGGATATCAAACGATATACAAATATTATGCAATATATATCAATCAATAAATATATATATTCGGTTTAATCTGATCCTTCGTAACAGCCGCCTCCTAATTAGTCCCACCTAATTAGATAAGCAGAGACAGATTAACCGCACTGTCCACTACTCAATGTTCGTTGTGAGGGTAGGCAGTTCACAAAGTCAGGGGGTCATGGTCGTCATCAAGAGTGTCGGGGAGCCTTGGCAACTCTATTAGCCTCGCCACGGGCCGGGTGTATGTCCGCCCTTGGACGAGCACTTCTGCCGCTCTGACCTTTCCGTCGGCACCAGTGATCACTTTGCTTACGCGGCCGGCCGGCCACATAGCTCGGGGTAGTGACTGGTCAATAATCATGACGACTGTTCCTTCTGTCAAATTGTCTCTTTCTTTCACCCATTTCTGGCGGGTCTGTAGAGACGGTAGATAGTGGAGTAGGAAACTGTTCCAAAACTTGTCAGCCAATACTTGACTGTACCTCCACATTCTTCGGCCGTTCGCTTCTTCAGGCCTGTACACCGTCTGTGGTAGCGCGGGGTCCAGCCATCCCATCAAGAGAGTGTTGGGGGTGACTGGGTCGACATCTGCTACATCACTTGAGACGTAACCGAGGGGCTTTGAGTTCAATACTCCCTCGATCTCCGCGAGGACTGTCGTGAGGACTTCTTCCGCCGCGGTCTGGGCCCCAAGCACGGCGTACAGGGCTGTCTTTATTGAACGTACTTCTCGTTCCCAAGTTCCACCGAAGTGAGGTGCATTCGGGGGATTAAACTGGAAATCAATCTAATATGGAGCGAGGTGGGTCTTAAGTTCTGGGCCCATAGCTTGAAAGCTCTCTCTCAGCTCTCTTTCTCCGCCTTTGAAGTTTGTCCCGTGATCAGACAATAATATAGACGGTTTCCCTTTCCGCGATGTGAATCTTCGGAAGGCCATAAGGAATGAGTCTGTGCTCATGGTTGGAAGGAGTTCTATGTGTATCGCTCGGGTGGTCATGCATTTGAATACAATACCCCACCGCTTCTCAGTGCCTCTTCCTTTCATTACATACAGTGGGCCGAAACAGTCCATACCGGTGGAGTGAAAAGGCTTGTCGCCGAGTCGGAGGCGACAGGGGGGTAGGTCAGCCATCCGGGGTATACTGGGCTGTGCTCGCCATTTACGACAGTCTAGACAAGTCCGCTGGAAGCGTCGTACTGCTTCTCTCCCTTGCAGTATCCAATAACGACGTCTGATCTCCGCGAAGACTCTCTCTGCCCCGGCGTGATGCCCGTCCTCGTCGTATTTCTTTATGATAAGCTCTGTGACCTTGTGTCGGCTGTTTAAGACTATCGGGTACTTGACGTCATCCGGTAAGTCTGGGGCTCTCCTCAGACGACCACCCACTCTGATGAGATTATGGGCGTCGCTCTCAGGGGCTAAGTGGAGCAATCTGCTGTCTGACGGGACTGGCTTTGATCCCTGTAGACAGTCTAGCTCGTCGGGGAACGAGTCTCTCTGGGCTCGTTGTAACAGAAGGAGTTCTGCTTCTTCGTAGTTAGCTGCAGTAATGTCAGTAGTGGGCTGAACCTCTGGGTGGTGCCACAGGAATGTCTTTAGCTGCGCACTCTCAAGGGTGAGGCAGTCGTCTATGTTGGGGTCTGTGGGGACGAGTGTGTGTGTCAACCCACAGAACATAGATTTCTTCTTCTCTGCCTCCTCTTCACTCGCCTCCCGTGGGGTGGGTGTAGGCCACTCTTCTTCCGGGAGCTTGAGGAACTCGGGCCCGTCACTATATAGATTGTGACGGGTGAGGTCATCCAGGGACATTCCCCGGGTGATGACGTCAGCTGGGTTGTGTTTTGTGTCCACATACCTCCAGCTTGCTGCTTCTGTTAAATCTTGGATCTCTGTGATTCTGACTCCCACGAAGACCTTGTATCTACACGAATCAGACTGGATCCATGTGAGTACGGTCATGGAGTCTGACCACAGGATTGTTCTTTGCACCGGAATGGTGAGTTCACGTTGGATTAATGTGGCGAGCTGCGCTCCTGCTAGGGCTGCGCAGAGCTCTAGACGCGGGATAGATTGTTGCTTGCGGGAGGCTATTCTGGAGCGAGCCAGGATGAAGGCAGTATGCATTTCTCCTCCCTCCTCTCGGGCACGCAAGTAGGCCACCGAACCGTAGGCTACTTCGGAGGCGTCGCTGAAGACGTGCAGGTCCATCTGGCACGTCTCCGGCCTCACTGTGGGTGGGAAGTAGCTGCGGCGTATGTTGACACCTGGGAGTGAGTTCTGTCTCCCACTCTCTCCATGTGGAGGCAAGGTGTTCGGGTATGGGGTTGTTCCAGCCCTGGTCCTTGTCCCATAACGCTCTTACAATCATCTTTGCCCTGGTGGTGTAAGGTAGAATACATCCCAACGGGTCATATTGTCTGGCGAGTGTTCTGTATACACTCCGTCTTGTGGTCGGTAGTGCAGTCGACCTTCCCTGCTCCTTGGTCAGGGGTGTGTGTTTATAATGGAGCGAGTCTGTTTTGAAGCGCCAGACTAGTCCTAATGTCATTTCTTGGGCTTCTCCTGGGATGGTCGCCATCCAGGTCTCGCTGCTTGCTGCCTTGTCCTCTGGGGAGAGGCTGCGCAATACTTGAGGGTCGCTGCTGGCCCACTGCCGGAGATCAAAGCCGCCTTTGATCAGGGAGGCGCGGAGCTTGAGTAGGAGGGCCTCGGCTTCTTCTGGCGTCGAGACGCTTTGCAGACAGTTGTCTACGTAGAAACTATTTCCTACACTTTGTCGGGCCTCTTCATCAGCTGCTGGGTCCTCTGCGACGTGTTTTTGCAGTGCAAACGTAGCACAGCATGGGCTGCATGTGGTTCCGAAAGGGAGGACTTCCCATTGATAGATGGATGGTTGCTCATCCCCAATCCTCTCTCTCCATAGGAACCGCAGCAGGGGCTTGTCCTCCTCCACTAGTCGCACCTGCAGGAACATCCCTTTGATGTCGCCGCTGATGGCCACCTTGTCTTGGCGGAAACGTAGTAACACGCCTAGTAGAGAGGGGCCGAGTGTTGGGCCGGGCAAGAGCTCTTTATTCAGATTTTGTGATCCGATCTGGTAGCTGCAGTTGAACACAATACGATCCTTGCCGTTGTGGTGGACTTTGTGGTGCGGCACGTACCATGATTCGGTCGTCTGATCGGCCTCTTTAATGTCAATTTTCTTTATGTGTCCCGCTGTGATTAGCTTGTCAATCTCAGCGCGGTACACAGTAGCTTGAGCGGGGTCTCTGGCTAGGCGCCGCTCTGTGTTCAATAGATACCGCTCCGTCGCTTCTTTTGGGGCGTGGAAGGTAGGCATACCCTCTCGCCTCAGGAGTGGAGTTGCGTATCTCATCACTCCGTTGACTTTGACTCTCTTTGTCCCCCGCTCGAAGAGGGCTATAGCATAGATGTCTTCCTTGGAACGAATGTGTTTCTTTTCGTTCTTAAAGGGCATTGTCTCTAGTGTCCATAGCCTCTCGACGTGCTGTAGGAGGGTGGTGTCTTCTTCTGTCACTCTGGAGTGGAGGCAGCTAGTGGCTGCTGTTCGGTTAGGAGACCTAGCGAGGGGGCCTTGTAGTGTCCATCCTAGGCGGGTCTCGACTGCTGCAGGACAGCCTCTGGGCCCAGTGTGGACCCGGTCCATCGGGACGATGAGGTGTGCATGGTCGGATCCTATCAGCAGGGTCGGGGTGGCACCGTCTATGAGCGGTATAGGTAGTTGACGCAGGTGCACATATTTATCCATCAGCTTGGCGATGGGGTAGGTGTACTGTGACAGGCCTATGTTAGCGATCCTATACCGTCTCTCTGGCTGCCCGCTTGCTGCGATAGTGAAGGAGACATTCTCGCCCTTTATCGTCTTTAGGTCTCTTCTTATTGTCCGAATCGTCATCGTTTCTTCGCTCCCCCGCAGCCCCAGCTGGGCCGCAGCAGACGCGAGGAGAAGGGTCTTCTCTGACCCGTCGTCAAGGACGGCGTAGGTGTCCATGACCTTGTCTTCGTAACTCAATGTTACGCGGACCACCTTCAAGAGCACCCGGGCGCCCCCGCTGCTGGCGGGGTCAATGTACATAACACTTGCCTTTGTGCTGCTTGAGGGTGCAGGCTTTCTTCTGTTACTGTCATGTAGGACGTCCAAGTGGGCTCCGTCACACCGACTACACCTCTTCTTTAAGCGGCAATCGGCTGCCATGTGACTGCGCGCACATCGGTAACAGCGTCGGTTGGACTTTATCCATTGACTCACCTCGTCGGCGGTCATCTTCTTGAACGTGTCACAGTGTGACAGCCAGTGTTCCTTTTCGCAGTACGGGCATACAATCTTCCACTTATCTTTCATCGAGGGGGTACTGTGGTTCTTGTTGCTCGGTACTGATTCTGCTTGGTGCATGACGGTCACCAGTCTGCGGCCATCGTTTGCTCTCCTAGGTCCCTCTCTGGAGCTTGGTGTACTCCGCACGAACGTATCCAACCGTAGGCTGTTGACTTCTCTCGCCAGGAAGTCGGCTAGGTCTAGGAGGGATGGCTCGGGACCGTTAGGATCACGGTGGTCTCTTTGCCGCCTGAAGCGCTCTTGTCGGGCGGGCGGAAGCTTCTCTAAAATCCTCTCAACATTAGAGTTTGCGTACAGTTCGTGCATACCTTTTTCCTTTTGCGCCCCCAGCATCCCTACCAGGGATTGTACCTTGATAGACAGGTCATCTAGTGAACGATTGTCTGTGGCTGGGGGTAGAGGGTCAATATTCCTTATCTCTTGTATTACGTAGTCCCATATGCGTCCATATCTTGCTGCTAGAGACGCGGTGTATGGGGTAGTAGAGGTGGAATATGCCAGCGCTATATTGTGTGCTCGGGGCACCTTGAGGTGCTTGAGTAGGATAGCATACTTGTACGGTTCATCAGTTACATCGGACATCATTGTCTCTAAGCACATTCGTAGCTCTGTGTACTGTGCTCTGTTCTCGTGTGTGAAGTCCGGGAACGTCGGTGTGCCAAGGTACGATGCCATGGATGGCTGGCACATCGGTGAGCGTTGGAGGAGAGGCCTCCTAGGCGAGTCTCCTCTTACGTGTCGTGGTGGGCTGGTACCTGCTGGGTACCAAGGCCCGCTTACCCAGGTGCTGTTCCTCGGGGCTGGTCGTGCGTCAAGCTCACCCGTGAATTGAGTCGGGGGTCTGTAGCGCAGAGCCGCGGGGGTAAAGTCTGGGCTGTACTGGACCTCCTGGTCCTGTGGAGTACGGTGATGCTGTTGGGCTTGACTCTCCTCCTCTCCCTCTTCTTCTTCCTCTGGCAGGTCGTCTAGATCCTGTAGTCGTCTATTTAGCCTCTCCGCGGTATAGGCCGGTTCTTCCCTGTTGCTGGGTCTCGCTTGGACCGGTCGGGGAAGGGGTTCGGAGAGGGGTATAGGCTCTCTCTGGTCGCCGGGCTCAGGGTCGCTTGATTGGGTAGGGGAGGGTGCCCTTGACCCTTGTCTTGACGAGGCCCTGGAGCCCTGTGCGGAGGGAGGGGGGGTTACCCTGGCAATCAGCTGCTCCATCATCCGCGCCTGTAATCGGTCGCGCTCGGCTTCGCGCTTGGTGAGAGCGAGGTTGCGCTCTGCTTCGGCGCGGTCTCTTTCCATATTCTCTTCCGTCTGGAGGCGTCTAATCTCTAGGCGTATGCGGTCTTCGTCACTCCGTTGCTGCGCCTGAAACCGCTCTCGTTCGGTCGCGGAATGTTCGCGTTCACTAAGGGCTTGCGCTTGGAGTTTCGCGTGGAAGCGTTCTTGTTCCATGGAAGAATGTTCTCGCTCTCTAAGCGTCTGTGCTTGGAGTCGATCGCGCTCGGTTGAGGCTGCCAGGCTGGCGACGAAGGCCTGCGCCAGCATCTTGTCCGCCTCGCTGGGGGAGGACGCTGGTTGAGGTGATCGGCTCCTGGTAGTACTCGTTGGAGATCCGTTCTCCTGTCGCGTACCGAGGAGATCCATCTCCGGGGTGCGCGTCTCTTCTTGTGGTGGGTCGGATTCCATCCCTGGAGGGCTTTCTTTATCCTGGAGCTCTCCGGGGACTACTTCTTCGGTCTTGGCGGGGGATAAAGTCATGTCAGGTCCCTCCTGGTCCCCACCGTGAGCTTGGTCAGTTACGTTAGAACCCACTAGGGTCTCTACTGGCGGGGTAGCCTGGTCGGTAGGGTTGGACATAATTTTACTATCTACTTTTTCCGCGTTTAACGTCTGTAGAAAGCTAGGTAGTATACTGGCAACGTAATCCTCTAAGTACTGAGGTGTCTGCCGTCTACGCTGCGGGCGATCTATTTTAGGAGAACCGTTTTGTGGAGTGTTCATCATTGGCCATGTCAATATTAATACTACTATATTAATATTACGCTAGTTACCCTCCGGCTCAAAGGACCAATTGTAACTGAGGGGTACAATTCCCTGACTGTATTATATAAGTATGGTATCATTAAACCACTACTGTCTTATGTACATTACTACTGGCCATACAGTACACAGGTATCTTAGATGAACACTTCCCACAATGACACGGTTCCACACAAAACTGGGTTTAAGAATATTTATTAGCAGCAATGATAGTATATATAACAATACTTTACGTAGGGTGCGCTTATAAGGCAAAAGAATGTGCGTAGGCAAATCAATAACGTATGTCCATTCTCATATTACGCAGGAGGTAATGAATACAACCTGAATCTTAGGAATTATATCTATGGTACTCTAGTAAGGCAGCGGGAGATACTGGTAGGGTCCCTCCGGTTGTAAGCCAGCAAGGGGAGAGGATTTGTCGGTAGTAGAGTCTGGGTCAACGATAAATAGAGAGACTCCAAGTACAGGAGACGGTGCAATAATCTCTTGATCCGCAGACGAATAACAGCTGTTCTCCGTGGCATGCAGCTCCGCATGGAAGAAAGCTAGCCAGCCTCAGGCTTCTGAGAGGCGGGCTCGACGTTGCTCCTCACAGGGTAAATCCCACACAATTGTGGGTGTAGGCGATTCTCCGCTCCATCAATTACAGGACCAAAGCAAATATAATCCAGCCGAAAAGGGCTATGTAGTCGTCGGGTAGATTATCCAGTGTACATGTCCACACGGTCCTCGTCTAGGGCTCCTCGGGTGAAAGCGCCAGGGTAAGCAGCCCAGCCTGGATAAGCACACTAGCTGGTACGAGGAAACGTTGGTGATGCTGGTCACTGTAGAACGGTAGCCGCACGATACACTATACATAAATAGACTATTACTGAATTAATAGAATAGGTCGAACTCGACGGTACAGCGTTAAACTCTGATACTTCAGTTATTAATTCGCACGCGGTCTCAATGCTCTATTTGGAGCCAAACAGGCCATACTTCACCGCACGTTGTATCGTGGGTGAGGCTCAACTTATTGGGTAACTTAACTTCTGTATTCACCTGCGCCGTATTTATACGTTAGGTGGACAAACTAGTACCAGCCCTATTCCTGTCTCGTATCCTTGCGCAGAGCCGTTCATGTCCAGGCAAGTCTTTGGCGGTGACTTTGAACCAGACCTTGGGGGTATGGCAATGGCGCCTAAGGGACCGCTGTCCAATAGGAGAACGAAATATTATGGTCTGTACTAGGTTAAAGGGATATTCCATGTATATGTACAAGGAATACACAAGGGATATCAAACGATATACAAATATTATGCAATATATATCAATCAATAAATATATATATTCGGTTTAATCTGATCCTTCGTAACAATATCAATACAATTATAAGTACTTCTGAAATGGTTTCTTTCTAGTTTTCATTTAACCAAATTGAGCTTGGAGCTTCGCTAGCATGACTCAGGATGAAGCTACATTATTAGCTAGCATACAGTTCGCCGACGTGGCTTGTGTCGTGCGGATAACGCTGTTAGCCGATTAGCATTGAGCTCGCGATTTTATACATTCGACAATGAAACAGCACAATATTGATGAAACTCACCAACACCGCTTCTGGAAGTGGTATGTTCTTCAACAGCAACAACCTCTTCGGTTTTGTAACTGGGGAATCTTTTATGACTGTTTGATAACTATTTCGTGGTGCTAGTTAATTTTGGTTCTATCAGCATTCAGTATCTGGTCATTCTCCGTCAATCTCTAATCTCATCTGCGTGAGGCGAGGCGCGAACTGCACACCTAACTCACGTTCTGAGGTAACTTAAAGGGGCAGTGAGGCAATTCAAAGGATTTGGTCAAAAGCGTTGTTAACCTCACATGAATATACATGTGTAACGGATGGTATCGTGAAGCGCAGTCAAGAAGGGCTGGGGTGAGTAGCGGTGCTATGGGTTAAACTCACTCTCACATCCTCAAAAGACGCATAGACCCAGTACTTAGAAGTGAATTCACCTCTTGGTATAGCGGTCTGTGTTGCTGCCCGCGGTGTGGGAGACCGGGGTTCAACTCCCACTCTGGGCATCGAAGTTTGAGGTGACGTTGTCACAACCGTTACAATGGTGCCGATTGACCCGGATGCCTTGGGTGGAGTGGAGTGAGTTTGAGAGGGTGAGTGTAACGGATGGTATCGTGAAGCGCAGTCAAGAAGGGCTGGGGTGAGTAGCGATGCTATGGGTTAAACTCACTCTCACATCCTCAAAAGACGCATAGACCCAGTACGATGACAGACTACAAAGGCGCCTCCCTCAAACTGAACAGTGACATCTCCTTAGCAAATGACCTCAATACCTTCTATGCGAGGTTTGATGCTGGTAATAACAACACCAGCCCACAAGCCACGGCAATGGGGGGGGGGGGGGGGTCGGCTGCTGATGGAGACGCAGTGTTCAGGGTAACAGAGCATGAGGTGAGGCGGACCTTTAAAAAAGTGAATATCAGGAAGGCAGCAGGTCCGGACGGCATCCCCGGCCGCGTCCTAAAAGTCTGTGCCGACCAACTGGCCCCAGTATTCACTGACATATTTACCCTGTCCTTAGAACAGGCTGTCATCCCCACCTGCCTGAAGAAGTCCACTATTATCCCTGTACCCAAAAAATCCAAGCCTGCTTGCCTCAACGACTACCGCCCTGTAGCTCTCACCTCCATAGCCATGAAGTGCTTTGAGAAGCTAGTAAAGGGCTACATCTGCTCCTCCCTCCCCATCAACATGGACCCCCTGCAATTTGCATACCGCCCCAACAGGTCCACGGAGGACGACATAGCCCATGTGCTGCACACAGCAGCATCACACCTGGACAAGAGGCAGGGGAACTATGTGAGAATGCTATTCATCGACTACAGCTCGGCATTCAATACCATAGTCCCCTCCATACTCATAGCCAAGCTCAGGGACCTGGGCTTGAACTATGACCTCTGCCAGTGGGTCTTGGACTTCCTGACTGGCAGACCCCAGGTGGTGAGAGCAGGCAACTGCACCTCCTCATCCATCACCCTCAACATAGGGGCCCCCCAGGGCTGTGTTCTGAGTCCCCTCCTCTACTCCCTGTACACACACGACTGTGTGGCTCAGCGGAGTAGCAATACAATCATCAAATTTGCTGACGACACAGTGGTGGTGGGCCTGATCTCTGCCAACGACGAGAGGGCCTACCTGGAAGAGGTCAAGGTCCTGGCGGGATGGTGCCAGGAAAACAGCCTCTCCCTGAACGTCAGCAAAACAAAGGAGATGATTGTGGACTTCAGGAGGTCGGGGGTCAAGGACTACAGCCCCCTCAGCATCGACGGGGCACCGGTTGAGAGAGTCAACAGCTTTAAGTACCTCGGAGCCTACATATCCGAGGACTTGACATGGACCACACACATTGACAGTGTTGTGACGAAGGCACGACAACGCCTCTACTTCCTCAGGCGCCTAAGGAAGTTCCAAGTCAGTCAGAAGATCCTTAAGAACTTCTACTCATGTACAATAGAGAGCATCTTGACTGGCAACATCACCTCCTGGTTTGGGAATAGCACTGCACAAGACCGAAGCAGACTACAAAGAGTGACACGTTCAGCCGAACGCACAATTGGAGGGGGGCTCCCCACCCTCCAGAACATTTACAACAAGCGTTGCAAGGGCAAGGCTAAGAGAATCATTAAAGACTCCAGTCACCCGAACAACTGCCTCTTTGAACTGCTGCGGTCAGGCAAGCGATACCGGAGTCTCAAGGCGAGCACAGACAGACTCAGAAGAAGCTTCTATCCCCAGGCCATCAGGCTGCTAAACGAACAATGAACACTACACAACAACAACCACCAAAATGCACATAGCACACACATCCACACGCACACACTCACTTTAAACAAACACACTGTAGCACCCACTCCACACACTTTATAGCACACACCCACTTTAAACAAACACACTGTAGCACCCACTCCCCACACTTTATATTTATTGATGAAGGATTGCACTACAACTCGTACACCTTACTGTAAATTGTACCTAAATTGTACCTCATCCCATTTCTGCTTTGCACTATATAGTACTGTACATTAGTACACTGCATAGTATTGTATATTATATGGTAACTCAGAACATTGTACATATGTCTATACCGAACACTGTGACCTCATTTTCTTCTTCTAAATTACATGCTATACTATGTTATTTGATGTTATTTGATACTATCTTGTCTTAGCACAGTCTCTGGAGCGAAACAGTAAGAAGCATTTTGTATGAAAGTATTCTGTACTTCTGTATGACAACTATTAAAGAAACTTGAAACTTGAAACTTGAAACTACTTAGAAGTGGATTCACCTCTTGGTATAGCGGTCTGTGTTGCTGCCTGCGGCGTGGGAGACCGGGGTTCGACTCCCACTCGGGGCATCGAAGTTTGAGGTGACGTTGTCACAACTGTTACACATATAACCCAATAACATTAACTATTTATGTTCTTATTCAATGGCATTAACTATTTATGTTCCTATAACTAAATAGTAATGAATCTGAAACCTGGGTTACACTCTCATGTCATGCTTAGGTCGGCATTCCTTTTGGGGAACAGGGTGGAATGGAAATCCCAACCTGAGCATGATATAAGAGCAAAATGGCCACTGTGTGAATGTGGTCAACAGTAGCCCCTGTGATTTGCTCTGTGATTTAATTTGGCCCATTCTGGGAGTTCCTGAGTTTGATTCCTTGGCAAAATTAAACACATATTTCTTGTAGAAGTGTAAGTCATGCATACGAAACAGCGGGAGGGTTGGAATAATAAAATGTGATGATACTGAGACGCTCACAAGGACTTGTGCGTCAATGATAATTGTCATAATTAATTTCACAATGACATTTTTCAGATTATGTTGCACGCCGTGCACCCATCAATATGAATATTGCAGGTAAAGTATCTGTGTCATGTATGTTAGGCTATGGAAAACCAATGTTGGCCTGACCGCTAATGCATTTCACCATTATGTTTCACAGTCACAGACGACACAGCCCTCGGTTTGTTTTTCTCTCTGAAAAGAATCAGTTTTAATTCTACCACAAAGAACTGACACTTTTTAAATCCCTAAAGGCAGTCTCATAATCCAATAAAATTCAGTAGCCTAATTGGGTTTTTTTCAAGGCTCAGAATAGTAGCAGACTGTTTCATGTGAGCTCTGTCAAACTCGGTAATGGAAAAGGGGTAGAGTGGAAAAGCCATCAAAAAAAATTAAAACACACGCACGCGCCTATGTAGCCTTGGAAGTAATTTCTCACATACCATTGGCCTCCTGCCAGGATGTGGTCAGTCACCAGAGCCAGAGAATAATAGTCACGTGAAACCAACAGCCAAGGCAGGCAGCTGCCACCCCCCAACCGCCCCCCCCCCTCAACTGATATGGGCAATAACAGAAAATAGAAGAATACATTTCAACATTCAGACAGACAACAAGGGCTCCCACCAGGGAGCCTAGAAACCAATTACAGCGCAGCTTGTGTGATGCACAACGAGATGGAAAACATCAAGTCAACCAGTTTGGATTCGGTATGCAGGGAGGGAGTGGGTTAATCAGACACCGAATGGCTTCAAGCGCTATCTGGTCCCATCGTTGCCCCACATCAGACCGGTCCCAACCGGACGCCAGAGACAGCTTGCTTGTTTTGCCCTTGAAACAAAAGGGAGCCTTCCGCAGAGAAACAAGGAAAACACACAGAGGATGAGGGAGCGACGATGCACATCGATTCTCCACGCTGTCCTTTTAAAAATGCAAATCACGTAAAGCTCACAGATGTATTGTAGCTCGCAGACATTGGCTAAAGGGGCCGGTGTTTAAAAATAACACCTTGCAAGTTATGACCCAAATTTGCCTCAAAAATAACTCCCTAAGACCAGGAATTGACGGTGGGACGTGGGAGCGGGTAAACCAAATCTAATCTCCATTTCAGTCACACTAGTGATACTTTATTTATGCAATGCATTATTTATATATTATTTATTTATTTATTGGTAGCATTTTGAAACAAGAAAGACAGAAATGAAGGGAGTTGTGGCACATCAAATGTTAATTAACGCAGAGTATCATCATTCATCATCATAATTTTTTATTTATTCGTACATGGAATTGTTACAGTCCAACAGTGTCTTCAGTACATATAGTTCACTTAATATGATCCACTAAATTCCATGGCCAAAAGGAACAGGGAGAACACTCTTATTGTACCTGCCCCTACACACATACAGTACACTGACTGTTCATAGTGCAATGTTTACCAAATGAAACAAAATGTACATAATTATTTTGCAGAAATGAAAATGTCAACACAATTAAATTAACATAAATAAATATAAATTTTGTGTATCTATCAGTTAAATTGCATATTTACTGAGGTTCATTCATTTATACACAGACACACACACATGTATCTATATATTTATAGTATACAGTATAGTACTGTTCTATTATATAATGTATTATTCTATATTATACTTTTATATACTATACTATATAATTGTATTATTTTAATTTTATTATACTATAACTAAATCATACTATTTATACTACAGTATGTAGTACAGTCTGACTCAAACTGCTGTTATCAAATCCGTCTCCATGAAGGTTGAGAATCCTTTGTAGCTTTTTAATTGAAAACAACGACATGCGAACACAAGATTGATATGAAGTAAAGACTTCTCTAACACTATAGCCAGACATTTTGAGCGAGAGCAAAGGGATTTGTACGGGATTTGTCCCCCCACACAGACATCTTACTTCTGAGTTTCTAGAGACCTTTAGCACTTTGACTGTCGCAGCCTTTACTTAATCAAGCGGTTGCCATGACAGCTGATTTACCGAGGGCATTCTCCCTTAGATAGTCGCTGAACCCGGTCCGGAGCCACTACCTCCTCCTTATGCATATTTCAGACGCATCAATAGAGGCTAAAGCTCCGAGTTGCTCTTGATTATCTCACCACTGCTTCTTTAAATTTACAAAAAGTCAGACAAGGCAAGCAACAGTTGTGATTGGAGGAACAAGAAAAGAGGGCAGAGCTTGATATAGGTAAATTGCGCTAAATTGCTATTTTCTCACTAATGGCAATCATATTGGGAGGAAGTTGAAATCAAGGGTGGTTATAGGGCGAAACTGCTCCCCACCCCACCCCCCTCTTCTTGTCTCAATAAATACCTTCCCTGTAAGATCCTGACAGGTGACCGAGGTATTAGAGGTGTTGTAATCACGCTGGCACTTTGGCGCGCTTGCTAATCAATCCAGTGCCAGATCCGTCGCCAATAGCTTGTTCTAATGAGAAGCAGAAAATTCCTTCCCCCTGCAGCCTCCTAAGCCCAGTTTAGTCTATTATGGTCTCATCGCACACAGGCCTAGTATCCACTGTGGCCAGCAGATTGGATTTGCCAATAAATTATTCAATAATCTTTATCTACAAAAATGCATCCTAAATAGGCTGCCGTATGGGTCGGCCTGATATGATATTTTAAGCCCTGCCAGCACCTCAGCAGCGGGGTGAGTGTGGGCGCCAGACAGAACTATGCAAGATTTGTATTTTCTTTTACGAGATTAAATAAAGGTTTGAATGAATGCATGAATAGAATATAAAGGCGGCTTAGGAGGAACATGACAACATTCAGACTCCTCTGTGAACATGCAGAATTGGATCCGATTGCGTTTTATACTGCTCATTGTAGGATGCCGAATGTCACGTTGAATTTGTACCAGATTCTGATAAAACTCTGTTCCTCCTTTTCAGAACAATGACACAATCTCCCTGGTTTGCCGGTGTCGTATCTTCTTCTGATGATACTCTGTCTACAGTATATAGTACTCTTGTTGTTGTTGTTGTTGTCCCTAACCAGATGTAGTATTCTGTTAAAAACTGAGTCCAAACATTCGCTCAAGGTCTTCTGATTGGATATTTATTGACCACAAAAAATCAATCAATAGTTGCTCTCAAAAACACTTGATGTATACAGAAGTTCAAACTCTGAAACGGCATCCAGAATATTCTAACAAAAATGTCCACTGGTATTAACAACACCGTCTTCCTGATCTCTGTTGGCAGCGTGTATGAAATCGTTCTTCATCGATGAGGTGTCCTGTCCGTCTTCTCCGCCTTTCTCATTGATCTTCCTTCCCAGTGTCTCGTGGGCCTGTATTTATAGCAGGCCTTGGTCCCGGTGATGACCTCACAGAAAGTGACATCACAACCGGTTTTCCTCCAATCTCCAAACAGCTATATTGAGTTTGAAAATGTAGGCGTGGCTTACTACTAACGGCTCGGCTGAAGACAGCATTTCTTTCCAAATCATTTTAAGGCTAAAATCATTGTCACTATTAATTTGGCTAAACATGACACATACATATTAATGTACTTCTCTCAAGGACACACATGTCAACATAAAACATTACTTGTTTGTGCCAGAGTAAACCCACAGAGCTTACATTCACATGAGTTATTTCCAGTTCAGTGTATCAAGATTACATTTCATCATTTGACCTATTCAATTTATTCACCTATGATTCTATAAAGTCTTAAACCATGCCTTTCTAAATAATTACATTTATGTAATACTCATATAAGCTATTTGCAAGTGGTCTTCCCTTAATCTTGTACATTTGGCTATAAACCACTTCAAATTTAATATCATTCTGTTCCCCTCATTGAACACATAATTTCAGTGATAATTGTAGTTTAATCAAAATTATATTTCATCTAGACAATTGCCTTTTAAAGTATTTTCAATATTCTTAATCCATATCAAGTCCTCCCACTGTCTGTGTCTTTGTGCCACAGAATAAGTTAGCTTCTCACACCTCTGTGAGAAACAGCTGTTTGCCTGGTTGTATGCAAATACTCTTTGTCAACTATCTCCCTTTTCAGTTACAGTCACATCCTATACTGATCATTTTAATTACTTAGTTACAGAATGAGTTTATTCTTAAAAGATATATACTTTATTATACCTAGAATTGCTAATTAAGTTGTATTTGGCTTCTAATCTATCAATTTACTTTTCCAAAGTAGAAAGGTTTCTTTTTAACATCTATTTTACTAGCTACTTCTTGGGTGATTTCCTTCTGTCTCTGTTCTTTACATCAGGCCCTAATAAATCACACTCTAATGTGATCAAACCGGTTCCTTTGTGTGTGTTCCTTTGAAGCTGACTGAGGTGTCTGTATGTAAAGTTGGTCTCTGTTGAGACATCCCTGCTTTCATGATACTTTATTTACACACAGACAACTGGTCGCTGTAATGATTTCCTAGTTAAGTCACCTGAGGATTTATTCTAAAACCTTTCTCTTGAGTTCCAAAATGGGAGTTAATATAATTATTAAGAATATGTATAATTTAATAGGCAAATTATACTACACCAGCTTGAGGAGATGAACAACCGTCATCCCCAGACTCCATTACTGTTGAGGCAAGGTGGCAGTGCCGTCCCCAGACTCCCTTACTGTTGAGATAAGGTGGCAGTGCCGTCCCCAGACTCCCTTACTGTTGAGATAAGGTGGCAGTGCCGTCCCCAGACTCCCTTACTTTTGAGATAAGGTGGCAGTGCCGTCCCCAGACTCCCTTACTGTAACTGAGGGGTACAATTCCCTGACTGTATTGATAAGTATGGTATCATTAAACCACTACCGCTTGATGTACTTTAACTTCTGGCCATACAGTACACGATATCTAAGTATGATGAACACTTTCCCACATATGAAATCAGGTCCACACAAATATAACAGTCGAAGGTTTAATATAGCAAAAGGTATATACAACATTCACTTAATTACATTTATGATTTGAATGCACTTGTAAGGCAAATGAGTATTCGTAGGCAAATCAACACTGAATGTCCAATCTCTGGTTACGCAGGAAGCAAGTATACAATCTGGTTCTTTAGGGAACTATAGCGATGGTACTTAAGGATTATAGCGGGATACTAAAGGGGTCCTGCTGGTTGTAAGTCAGTAGGGGGGGGGGGGTTTGGAGAGCCGTCAGCTGCATCCCATCTGGCCAACGATTCCTGGGGAGAATTCAGGTACAGAACACAGTGCCCGCAGGATCTTGATCCACAGATGAATACACTTGGGCCCTCTTGTAGACGGTAGCTGTAGGCTGTAGGTCCACAATGAAGGAGAAGCGAGGCGGCCTCGGTCTGGGTTGAGCGCCGTCTCACCTGGGCTCCTCTCGGGGGTAATTCCAACACTCACCGGCGTTGGCTGTTATCCGCTCCACAAATCAAAGCACCCAAAGCAAATAGATATTCCATGCCGTATAGGCTCAGCAGTCGTCCGGGTAGGTAATCCAATGTGCAGGTCCCCCTCGGTCCTCGTCTAGAACTCCTCGGATGCAAGCACCACACGTGGTCTGCCCAGCCTGGTTAAGCTTCTAGATAACACGAGGAGGCGATGGGGGTGCTACTCACTTTAGAACTCGATACCGCACGATGCACCATACATAATAGACTATTATTAACTTAATAGAAATACGTCCCACTCGACGGTACAGTGCCAAACTATGACAATTCAGCTATGAATTTACACGAGGTCTCAATGCCTATTCTGGGGCCAAATAGGCCATACTGCACCACACGTGGGTCGTGGGTGAGGCTTCACGTCTGTTACTAGGTTGGAGGGTAAAGGACTAATGGACTAAAAGAAAGTTCTACTTTACTTGCGCCATATTTATATGCACGGTGAACAAATAGTACCATTCGTATTTCGGTAGCCGTATTCCTACGCGGAACCGGGGCTAGTTGGGACATGTTTGTCGGCACTATTGAACTTGACTCAAGGGGCTTGTCTGCTGGCGCCAGGTTCTTGTCCAATGAGAGAATGAACTATTATGGGCTGTAGTAGACTAAAGGGATATTCAGTGTATATGTACAATGAATATACAAGGGATATCAAACGATATACAAATACTATTAAATATATATCCATAAATAAATATATATATTCGGTTTAATCTGATCCTTCACAACACTTACTGTTGAGACAAGGTGGCAGTGTAATCCCCAGACTCCCTTACTGTTGAGACAAGATAGGTGACCTACATTGTAAATCCCATTGAATCCACACCCGATCCATGATCTTCCTGGCAGGCATACAGTATAGCCCACTGCCTGTGTGACTCTCCATCTGATAGCTAAGAAACTTTTTAACCTATATTCTATCATCACTGACCTCTGGTTTCTCTTTTGTCCTCCTCTCTCTTTCTCTCTCGCACTAAATCTTAAAATCAGCACTTATTTGATTGACATTACCGGAAAGAAACCTATGTTTGCCAAAGCAAGACAGTCCTTCAATTGACCTAATGTTTCAAACATTGAAATAAATAAATAAACAACTCTCTCTCCCCCATAGTGCTTACCTACCCCACTGCACCCACCTCCCCCGTGTTCAGTTTACACTCCACTGAGCTCGTGTCATCCCTCCTATATACATCTTGCCAGGTAGAATTGGCCTCCTTTGCTCCATCCTGTTGTTTGATGGCTAAAAATAAAACTCCTCTCGCGGAGCTGCCGCGAGGCTCCGGTCTGGGGCTCTGCAGGGCTTAAAACTTCACTTCCTGGCAATCAGACCGTACGTCCTATAGTCTCCGAGATAAACCTGTTTTATCATGTGAATTGGTTAAATACGGACAAGCGGAATTGGAGGCGAACGCCATGTTGTTCCGCTGCTATAGTTGCATTTAGCGTGTAATGCTTCGGTCTGATGTGAATGTCTAGCGGAACACGTTTCAGGTAGTTCACCCCCGCGGGGAGACACTTCGTCTGCTCTTGTGGAAAGAGGTACAAACTCACTCGGTCGTATTGGAAACCCTCACCCCTCGGCCAGAGATAGCCCCTTTCGGGACTGTAAATCACACCAACATTGTTGGACGAGCTAAACGCTCTGCGTGAATATACAGTCCCTTCTACGACCATTGAAAAAACCCACAATTAAGTCTGTCGCGCTGTTCGGCAACAAAACGCTCGTCGTACAAGTCTCGCACAGAAAAGGTACTCACAGTTACACAAGGGTTTCGGACAGACAGACGCTAGGCTTTGAAAGCTTGGCGTTGCTAATACACATTTAAAATAATTTTAATAAACTTGTCAACACTGCTCAAAACGGCATTACTTACGGCTTTGGCTGCCTGGTGCGCCTACGCCAGGGCTATTCAACTGGCGGCCCGTGGGCCAGATCCGGCCCGCGGGATGATTCTGACCGGCCCGCCAAAGATTACATGATAATAATAATTTTTTTTTTTTTTAATATATATTTTTTCCTTTTTTCCTTTCATGTCAACGTTAACACGCACAATTGAGCCAAAAGTCACTCAATTAATGACAGATTTCATTGATAAATTGAGGGAAAACTTTGCAAGTCGATTTGATGAATTTGACATGTCCAGAGAATTGATGCATTTTGTGAGCAACCCATTTGCCAATGTAGCTGCTATTTCCACAAAAGGACAAGAGTTCCTTGCATCACTTCACATTGATGAAGGTCTCCTGCAACTTGAAATAATTGACATGCAAGCATCATCTGCTCTGAAGCAGGCACTTGAGAATGAATCCACCACAACATTTTGGATAAAGTGTATTCATGTCAAGACATTCCCCAAAATAAAAACGCTGGCAATATCTGTGCTAACAATGTTTGGCTCAACATACACCTGTGAATCCAGTTTCTCTCACATGAATGCCATTAAAACAAGCAACGTGCCTCCTTGACAAATGAGCATTTGCATCACTGTTTGCGGGTAGCCCTCACTTCCTATGAACCCTCTTTCTCTGCCATTGCCCAGTCAAAGAAGTGCAATCGCTCTCATTAGATGTGTGTATGTAGGCTAGGCCTGTCTGCCCCCCACCCCCCTGATGTTTGAGTTAAGAGTGGACAATAAGTGCTAATAAGATGCTGTGATTTGCTGTTGTTGCACAGACATGAAGCACTTTTTCATAAGCTCAGCTGCACTATAAAAGTGTTTTTTTGTTCAAGTGTTGATGTTAGAATGTTTTTTATTTTATTTTTATATTGAAATGTTGAAGAGGAGATGTTGCAGTTGTTGCACAGTCATAAATGAAGCACTTTCTGCAGGAGATGTTGCAGATGTGGCACATAAATGAAGCACTTTTTTTGAAAAGTATACTACTTTTGCAATGTAGTTAAATAAAAGTTGTGAAAATGTGGTTGCGTGTTGTGTCAAGTGTACATATATTCATAGCACGGGGAGGCGCCGTGGCAGTCCGGCCCCTGGCCCCTTGGGTTTCTGACAATGTGGCCCCCTGAACAATTTAGTTGAATAGCCCTGGCCTACGCAATGGTCGCAGAAGGGACTGTATATTCATGGAGAGCGTTTAGCTCATCCAACGATTTTGGTGTGATTTACAGTCCCAAAAGGGGCTAGGCCAGAGAGTACACAGTACGCTGTAAACAGTTACACTGCGACGGTGATGGAGACTCTCGGTTGAACTCTTGAAGACTTCCTCTATCTTACAGACGCAATTATAGCTCAGAGGGTGCCAAGTGGAATAGAACTGACAACAAAGGAAATGAGATCCATCCACACTTGAAAGTTACAGTAAAAATCTATAAACAGAAATGAGAGCAAACAGGGGGATTTCCCCCCCTTCGTCTGAACATTGCAGCGTAATTCAAATGGACACAAGCACGTCTAGCTCTTTGATCTCAGCACACCAAGCACTCGGTGTGGCAAAGAGAGAGTGAGAGAGATATCGAGACAGGCATGCCCAGCCTACAAGCAGTGTTGGGTGCTAACAGATTACATGTAACTGGATTACAGTAATTAAATTACAAGAATGTTGTGACTATAATCAGTTACAGTTACTGAGAACCCCCCCCCCCCCCCCCCACACACACACACACACACACACACACACACACACACACACACACACACACACACACACACACACACACACACACACACACACTGTAATCAGATTCCAAGTTGAAAAACTAGTGATTAATTGTTGGATAATCGGAAGCTTATTTGAAATGGGAAAATTACACTCTTCTGGTGACATTAAGGACACAAAATACACTAACTAAAATGCTGTCAATTGTCTCAAGTGGATGACATCATCAAAAGTCACCAGATCATGTGTTGGCCCAGACAATGTGCATACGGATGAGGATAAGCTACCTTTTGACACTAACCTGTGCTCTCGCCCCCCCCCCCCCCCCCCCCCCCACCCTTTTCCGTGCGTAAATGCCAGGAAGTGAGTGATGGAGAACTGTTTCTTTCATTGTTTCTATTTAATCCCCAAAGTGTTCCCATTGACATTTAAGCTAAAACCAAATTTATGTTCAGAAGCTTTGAAGAGATATTGCTAATGGAAGCTAACCTTTTCATGCCAGCTAGTAGCCGTGTGAACCAGACTACAGGGACTGCATACAGTGTCGGGAACTGGTAAAAAAGTAACAACCCACCTGGAGGCACTTCGTCTAATCCAATCTTCTCCCAATTTTTTTTTCTTTGAGAAATAGAGTTTTGAGTCCATATTGAATTTTTGTTCATGAGCTCTGCATTTTTGTGACCACACACTTTTTTTTTTTTTTATCAAATCTTTTTATTTTATTTTTCAAACATGAAACAAAAACATATCACAACCAGGGCTGGACTGGGGAAATAATTCATACCGGGAGATATAGCGCGAAATATAGCCCCAATCAGGCCACTTTTTAAGCGGGGGGTCTGGGGGCCCCCCACCCGGAATTTCTTTTTTACAAAGACTTAATTTCCTGCATTCTGGTGAATTTGAGTGCATTTGAATCACAAACTAATGAGCCAACAATTGCTTAGTACAATGTACTGTTATGAACCTCAAATAAAACTGTTGTGGCACTAGCAATGCTACTCTCTCCACCTTCAAAAAGAAAAAAGCAAGAGCACAACATATTTTTCTATTTATTATTATAATACAGTTAACCACTCTCTCCACCTATTCAAACAGAGCAAGAGCACAATACCATATTCACTTTACTGATGCACTACCCATCAACAGTAAAAAATAGCCCTTTACACAAACATTAAATAACAGACCTTTCATTACAATACTATAATAACAGTAGCCACTGCCAGAATAGTGACACATGTATCGCGTGTGGTGAGCACACGCATGCATGCACAACGAAGACAGAAGATTGCGTTGTCTCAATCATTTTAACTATAAAATTAGCTCAAAGTATGGGCTCACTGACTGAAATTTCCAACAAAAAGCATCAATTGTCAAATAATATTGATCACATTAACTAGACTATATGTTTTTGAGGAAATTAGAAAGGGAACAACAACTTAACCCTTGTGTCTGATCAGATTCTTATTTTTTTGATAACTTTGCAGTGATTATGTTTGTAGCCAATGTGGCAAAGGTGTGTAATCTTTGAATTATCTTGGAATTATTTTGACTTTCTCTTTCATAAATTGTTTATTCAACTTCAGCCCCAATCATAACCACCACATATTGTTTTTTGTAATGTCAGATTTAACAACTCCTTTCAGAAACGTGGGAGTGTGCCATATGCCATTCCATTCGCCGCCTCCTCTGTCAATCAGTATCGCCTGGTCCCGCCTCCACCAATCACAAGCGGCAGCACGGCTCCATTGAGTGTGTGTGATACGCGTGAGGGAGAGAGAGTCAGATAGTTCTCCAACTCTGTCGCAGACAGTGAAATCCTGGTTGTTCCCCACCCACCTAGGTTATCTAACTATCGCGCCGTGCCGCCGCCACAACTAGAAACAATGGCCTGGCAAAAAATAAATAAAAAAAAATTATAATAAAAAAAATATATTATTATTCTTTTTTTTATAATTTTTTTTTTTATCTGTGCAGGCCAGGCCACCGGGAAAACTCCCGGTGCTCCCGATGGCCAGTCCGGGCCTGATCACAACACAATAATAATAATAATACATAAAAAGACATCCCAAGACATTAACTTAACACAACATGACAAGACAATAATTGAGACAGACTGTACAGTGATTATCCCGAGCCCCCTCCATCACCATACACAGCAGCCACGATCCCCAACCCTTGAGGACCCCGAGTCCGGCACCCCAGCGAGTCAAAGCATCAGCCTCTTTAACACCACAACCCACGAGGCCCCGAACCAGGGCCCCCCCCCATCCCGAGACCATCCCACCCAAAGCCAAGAGGGCCCACGACATACACATAAACAATTATGCAAAAACACCAAAAAACTAAAAACCGACATACATGGACACTCGCTCGTAACCAACAGGAGGAGGTAACGGGAGCATGGAGCTGAAAAAGTTAATTCTGGGTAAAATATTCATTTTAATTATTGACGCGCAGGCTTGTAATGCATTTTTTTATTTTGACCACTGTTGAATGCTCACGCTCCATCTTAGGTCAGATCGATAACTTCATAACTCATTGGTCTGCCCATCTTGACACCAAACAGCGTCCTGTTTGTGGCTGACACGCAGAACCAAACGAGTCTATAAAATGTTGTTGTTATCACTGGCCGACAAGAAACAGCGAACGCACCGTTCCGACCCCCGTCAGTCATCGACCTTAGGTCGAGTGATTGCAGTTGCGGAATCTTTTAATTTATATTTGCACTGGGAAGGACTCTCTATATTCAGAGGAGGTCCATTTCCCTAATCCGTCTAAGGTATTAAAGCCATACTTCTATTTGCCTTAATGCATAAGCATAGGTCTTCTTTTACTCTAACGTATTAAAGCCATACTTATAGTTATATCCCCATTATAGCTAGGGATAAAGCCACTTACACATATTGTTTTACATCATTAATAAAAAATGCATGGGGTGAAGTTACAAATGCAGAACACATTTCAATGCTTACCCGGCCGTCTGGTCAGAAGAAAGGCTACAAAGGATATATTTATAGAGAGGTTTAATTAGAAAACGCAGGTTACAAAAAGAGACTGAATTAGAAAAAGTGTCCATTTCAGTTAAAATAATGCACAGAACAAAACATCTCATCTCTGCACGGTTTGTGCCTCTTGGCTAACAGCATTCTTCTTTCAGTTTTAAAATAAGCACCGAACAAAACATCTCATCTCTGCACGGTTTGTGCCTCTTCCTATCTCTCCATGTCAGTGTAAAAATCTCTGCCTTTCTCTCGCCAGTTGGCCCTTATAAAGCCCCCAGATCTCTTCTGCTTATTGGTCCAAATACAGCGCTGTCACCGTGATGTCATTTCACCAGCCAGTCAATGCACGGCTCGTGGGGACTGGCTCTCCTCCCATTTTTGTCATTACCTCTACTGGGAAAACCCCATTTACCTCAGAACATGAATGCCTCTTTGTTGGAGAAGTAACAGATTACTTTCTTCTGGGAAAAACCCCATTACGTCATTTAAACATGTATGCCTGTCTGCTCTGCTTCCTTACTGCAAGGGTTAACTCTGCACGTACATGGGCCTCTCTCGTTCTGACAGTAAGAGAAGAAGACGAGGCAGACTGCCGTAATATACAGTACATAGCCTAACACATACATATACAGATATATACAGATATACATACATATACATGTACAATACAGTACTCATATACTTTAAACACTGATTGATCACACATCATATATGTATTTTGTAGTTTAAGGCCAGTTCTCTCTTCTGCTCTCATCTCTGTGCTCGTCTCGCTCGGAGCTGTCTCTCAAGGTCACATTCTTAAGGGGCCCCTTTCTGCATGTGGTCTGTGAAGAACAGACCCTTCTTATGGAGATTTTAAAGGCTCAGTTCCATTTGTTTTTAAGTAGTTTAAAGATTATACTGGTCACATAGGAACGACTCAGGATGTCATTGTCCAAGAGTGTCACTTGTTCTGTGACACTTTACACCCCCTCTGTCATCCTGGTCGGTCATTTTCCATTGTCTTAATAGCGTCTGTACTGGGGGACGAGATGGCGATTGTGGGGTCACGTGGCTGTGACTCTCCACACCCCCTCTGCCATCTTGGTACCTTGTTACCCTGGTAGCCGGCGGGAAGACTTGCATCTGTTGTTCCCTGGCTGGACGGCTCGACAGGATAGGGGTCACGTTGTTGCTTGGTATCCGGCGGGAAGACTTGCATCTGTTGTTCCCGGCCGATGCACCCAGGCTGTTGTCGTCTTGGTCACCTTGGTCATCTTGGTCATCTTGGGGTCACCCCCTCTGTCATCTTGGTCATCTTGGTCATCTTGGTCATCTTGGTCATCTTGGTCATCTTGGTCACCTTGGTCACCTTGGTTATCTTGGTCACCTTGGTCACCTTGGTCATCTTGGGGTCACCCCCTCTGACCTCTTGGATCTCTCCCACAGTTTGAGGTAGGTTGATTTGTCACTTCTCGGGCGACCCCCTCGGGTTCCCGAGAAATGTAGCAGCAGTCCTCTATTGAAGTGTGGTTGGCCTGGTCTTGTGACCCTGTCCGTAGGCCTCGCAGGACATCACAGATACAGTCCACAGAGGACTCATTTCTTTTCTCTCTTTCAGGTCCATTCAGGGCTCTCGTCGCCCTGTAACCTGGGTCCAGGCCGATGTCTCTCTGTCCGGTCTGGGAGGTCTAGGAGGTCTGGGAGGTCTAGGAGGTCTAGATGAGGACCCTGAGGATGCTCTGGAGCTTGACCTATCCCGGTCTTCCTCCATTTCCGATTTCTGACCTGAGTCAGTATATTCCTTCTTGCCATTCGCTGCGTCGTCCACTGACTCCGTGGGACAGCCCCCCCCCCCCGGAGTCAGTGTGGCACTGGTTCAGGTTTTGTCCCTTTACCAGCGCACCTTTACCAGCGCACATTGTTCACAGGCCTTTCGGACTGTTATCGCTCTTTGTTTGGCTTTAGGTATGAGAATGTTGTTAGTTCTCAGGTATACCAACATCCTCTTACTTCCGGCATGTCCAAGGTTATCATATACCTGTCTGATCATGTGAGTAGCCTCGTCCTTTTAGCAATGGCTCGTTAGCCTGCTATTCGCTCCTATTTTGCAATGGCTATTTCAGCCTGCTCGCAATGTCTATTTCAGCCTGCTATTCGTCTCGATAGTACTGGTTCGGGTCTTGTCCCCCTTACCAGCGCACATTGTCCACAGACCCTTCGGACTGTTGTTTCCGTCCACTTCCTTCTTGCACAGGGGGTCCACCCTGTGTTGTGCTTGTCTCGGTCCAGACTGGGTAGTTGGTTACTGTTTATGTCTGGTATTAGCTCCGGCTAGTTAGCCAGCTTGTAGATTCAAGCTATGTAGCCTCTTATAGACTCCGCTCCTGCTGATAACACCAGCCTGTATTATTACGCCGGTTCCACTTCCTTGTTCTCTCCCTGGTTGTTTCCGGGGGAGGCTCCTGGGAGGCCCCCCCCCCCCTTTTGTCAGATAGCATCATGACTTGGTCATACAGCCTACACTCGATACGTAGCTGGTCTTGTGACCACGCTGCGCATCGGGCTGCCAGTAGGTTACCCCCTGGGACTCCTCCGAATAGCCTTTCAAGCAGAAAGCATGATCCCTGCATGGGTGTTCCATTCATGACTGATTCGGCTGCAACACTGAGAGACATGCTCCCGTCTCGCACCTGTGGGATCAGCCTTTCCACCATCTGGGCCTTTGAAGCCCCTTTGGTGAGCTAGCGTTTCCTTGTGCTAGCTTCTCTTGAGCTATTACTCAATATGTTGAGTAATCAGAACTGTGTTCAGTTTCAGAGGTATTTAGCTCCCCATCCTGTTCAGGCTCAGACTCAGTTTCACCTGAAGGTGTCATCTGTGGCCTCGGGTTCTGATCTTTCATCTGAATGTCACCATCCTCCTCTTCTGGGCCATAGAAAATGGAACAGTGCTCATAATTGATGTTTTTGGCCTTTAGGTACTCGTCTAGAGAGTTGAACGCCTCTAGGTCAGTGGAGGGAGATACTCGTTTTGAGGTGGAGCCTGGCGCCTCACAAAGAGGAAGAATGACTCCATCGTCCCCTTGGTTCTTTCCATTTCCACACTCGTCTTTGATAGTGCGTCGCAGTGTTCTTGAGCGAGACACATCACCCCTTACTGCCCCCGTTAAGCAGGTTGGCACCTTGCATGGCTGCCTCCGCCGTCTGTGTCTCTTAAGCCCTGGCAGGTTCCGGAAGCTCATGTAACACTGGTCACAGTAATATGGTCTCTCTCCTGTGTGTACCATGTGGTGTAGTTTAAGGTAACGCTTCGCCTTGAAGCTCTTCCCACACTGGTCACAGCAGTAAGGTCTCTCTCGTGTGTGTACCGTACAGTGATTTTTAAGCTCTCCCTTCTTCTTGAAGGCCTTCTCACACTGGACGCACCCGTAAGGTTTATTTTCCGTGTGTACCACGTGGTGACGTCTAAGGTGATCCTTCGTCTTGAAGCTACTTCCACACTGGTCACAGCAGTAAGGTCTCCCCTCTGTGTGTACCGTGTGGTGTTGTTTAAGGTCTGCCTTCGTCTTGAAGGTCTTCCCACACTGGTCACAGCAGTAAGGTTTCTCTTCTGTGTGTACCACGTGGTGACTTTTAAGCTCCCCCTTCGTTTTGAAGATCTTTCCACACTGGGCACAGCAGTAAGGTTTCTCTCCTGTGTGTACCAAGTGGTGTCGTTTAAGCTCTGCCTTTCTCTTGAAGCTAATGTCACACTGGTTACAGCCGTAAGGTTTCTCTCCTGTGTGTACCACGTGGTGACTTTTAAGATGTTTCTTCGTCTTGAAGCTCATGTCACACTGGTCACAACAGTAAGGTCTCTCTCCTGTGTGTACCATGTGGTGACGTTTAAGATTCATCTTCGTCTTGAAGCTCATGTCACACTGGGCACAACAGTAAGGTTTCTCTCCTGTGTGTACCACGTGGTGTAGTTTAAGGTAACGCTTCGCCTTGAAGCTCTTCCCACACTGGTCACAGCAGTAAGGTCTCTCTCGTGTGTGTACCGTACAGTGATTTTTAAGTTCTGCCTTCGTCTTGAAGGCCCTTCCACACTGGTCACAACCGTAAGGTTTATTTTCTGTGTGTACCATGTGGTGAATTTTAAGCTCTCCCTTCGTCTTGAAGGCCTTCTCACACTGGACGCAACCGTAAGGTTTATTTTCTATGTGTACCACGTGGTGTCGTCTAAGGTGATCCTTCGTCTTGAAGCTCCTTCCACACTGGTCACAGCAGTAAGGTTTCCCCTCTGTGTGTACCGTGTGGTGTTGGTCAAGTTCTGCCTTTCTCTTGAAGCTACTGTCACACTGGTTACAGCAGTAAGGTTTCTCTCCTGTGTGTACCACGTGGTGACTTTTAAGATGTGTCTTCGTCTTGAAGCTCATGTCACACTGGGCACAACAGTAAGGTTTCTCTCCTGTGTGTACCAAGTGGTGTCGTTTAAGGTAACGCTTCGCCTTGAAGCTCTTTCCACACTGGTCACAGCAGTAAGGTTTCTCTCCTGTGCCACTTACTGCTTGCTGCACAGCCGGCACTTGTGCCAGCTCCTCCTGAGCTAGCTTCTCTTGTGCTAGCTCCTCCTGAGCTAGCTTCTCTTGTGCTAGCTTCTCCTGAGCTAGCTTTGGGCGTGCCAGCTCCTCCTGAGCTAGCTTCTCTTGTGCTAGCTCCTCCTGAGCTAGCTTCTCTTGTGCTAGCTTCTCCTGAGCTAGCTTTGGGCGTGCCAGCTCCTCCTGAGCTAGCTTCTCTTGTGCTAGCTCCTCCTGAGCTAGCTTCTCTTGTGCTAGCTTCTCCTGAGCTAGCTTTGCTTGTGCTAGCTCCTCCTGAGCCAGCTTCTCTTGTGCTAGCTCCTCCTGAGCTAGCTTTTGGCGTGCCAGCTCCTCCCGAGCTAGCATCTCCTGGGCTAGCTCCTTCTGAGCTAGCGTTGGTCGTGCCAGCTCCTCCTGAGCTAGCTTCTTCTGAGCTAGCGTTGGTCGTGCCAGCTCCTCCTGAGCTAGCTTCTCCTGTGCTAGCTCCTTCTGAGCTAGCGTTGGTCGTGCCAGCTCCTCCTGAGCTAGCTTCTCCTGAGCTAGCTTCTCTTGTGCTAGCTCCTCCTGAGCTAGCTTCTCTTGTGCTAGCTCCTCCTGAGCTAGCTTCTCTGGTGTTAGCTTCTCCTGAGCTAGCTTCTCTCGTGCTAGCTCCTCCTGAGCTAGCTTCTCTTGTGCTAGCTCCTCCTGAGCTAGCTTCTCTGGTGCTAGCTTCTCCTGAGCTAGCTTTGGGCGTGCCAGCTCCTCCCGAGCTAGCATCTCCTGGGCTAGGGAGCCCTCGCCTTTCTGTGAACGGCCGTTTTGGCTCGCTTCACATACACACTCCGCTCTTTACAAAGTGTCTCCGGACTAGGTAGCCCTCGCCTTTCTGTGAACGGCCGTTTTGGCTCGCTTCACATACACACTCCGCTCTTTACAAAGTGTCTCCGGACTAGGTAGCCTTCGCCTTTCTGTGAACGGCCGTTTTGGCTCGCTTCACATACACACTCCGCTCTCTACAAAGTGTCTCCGGACTAGGTAGCCCTCGCCTTTCTGTGAACGGCCGTTTTGGCTCGCTTCACATACACACTCCGCTCTTTACAAAGTGTCTCCGGACTAGGTAGCCCTCGCCTTTCTGTGAACGGCCGTTTTGGCTCGCTTCACATACACACTCCGCTCTTTACAAAGTGTCTCCGGACTAGGTAGCCCTCGCCTTTCTGTGAACGGCCGTTTTGGCTCGCTTCACATACACACTCCGCTCCTTACAAAGTGTCTCCGGACTAGGTAGCCCTCGCCTTTCTGTGAACAAAGCATGAAAGTGATTTTTGCATTGCAACTTCACCCAGCAGAACTTTCACAGTAATCACAAAAATATACTCTAAGCGTGATCCTTTCTTTTTTTTGACTGTAAGAAAACATTACGTAACTTTTTAGTCATGAGTAAACCTTTTTACCGCAATCACAAAAATATACTCTAAGCGTGATCCTTTCTTTTTTTGACTGTAAGAAAACATTACGTAACTTTTTAGTCATGAGTAAACCTTTTTACCGCAATCACAAAAATATACTCTAAGCGTGATCCTTTCTTTTTTTGACTGTAAGAAAACATTACGTAACTTTTTAGTCATGAGTAAACCTTTTTACCGCAATCACAAAAATATACTCTAAGCGTGATCCTTTCTTTTTTTTGACTGTAAGAAAACATTACGTAACTTTTTAGTCATGAGTAAACCTTTTTACCGCAATCACAAAAATATACTCTAAGCGTGATCCTTTCTTTTTTTTGACTGTAAGAAAACATTACGTAACTTTTTAGTCATGAGTAAACCTTTTTACCGCAATCACAAAAATATACTCTAAGCGTGATCCTTTCTTTTTTTGACTGTAAGAAAACATTACGTAACTTTTTAGTCATGAGTAAACCTTTTTACCGCAATCACAAAAATATACTCTAAGCGTGATCCTTTCTTTTTTTGACTGTAAGAAAACATTACGTAACTTTTTAGTCATGAGTAAACCTTTTTACCGCAATCACAAAAATATACTCTAAGCGTGATCCTTTCTTTTTTTTTTGACTGTAAGAAAACATTACGTAACTTTTTAGTCATGAGTAAACCTTTTTACCGCAATCACAAAAATATACTCTAAGCGTGATCCTTTCTTTTTTTGACTGTAAGAAAACATTACGTAACTTTTTAGTCATGAGTAAACCTTTTTACCGCAATCACAAAAATATACTCTAAGCGTGATCCTTTCTTTTTTTGACTGTAAGAAAACATTACGTAACTTTTTAGTCATGAGTAAACCTTTTTACCGCAATCACAAAAATATACTCTAAGCGTGATCCTTTCTTTTTTTTGACTGTAAGAAAACATTACGTAACTTTTTAGTCATGAGTAAACGCCACTTCAAGTCGTTACTTATCAACCCTCTCTTGTTCCTGATAGATTTTTTACCAATATACTTTTGGCTGTCTGCTGCGCTCTGCAGACCATCTACGTCACCAGTGTTCCAGATCTCGAACATTAGGAAGAGTCTTGGTTGGAGAGGTTCTGCCGATAAGACCAATCTTGAGTAAGGTTGACTCAAATCTGTAACTAATTCTACTCCAGAGACACCTGACATGTAATCATGAAGAGTTGTTAATCTCTTCTTGTTTGGAATAAACCAAATATATTGTCTAGGAGAACTCTTATAGGCCTATAATAAACATACTTTGATATTACGCCACCGTCACCACCATCCCGTCCTCATTTGTGAGGAATGGTCTGTAATACTGCTCATTTGAAAGCTTGATGATATTACTTCCCCGTTTAATAAGTATTACCACTGTCCTAACACGTAATCATTGTTTGCACTCCCCGGCCCCTCCTGTCCTCCCCCTCCTCCTCCTCCTGCGGAACCGACCGTCCAACCCTGCAGTGATTCAGACGGTCGCGGTCCCACACAAGACAGAGTCAGTCTGGACACAGAGACACCGGAACCCGCAAACAACACCCATCTTTTTGACAGTAGTCCTGTCTTCTTCGGCCGTTTTAGCACTTATTTTGGTTAGTATAAATGCCCACGCCAGGGACGCCATGTTGAATGCTCACGCTCCATCTTAGGTCAGATCGATAACTTCATAACTCATTGGTCTGCCCATCTTGACACCAAACAGCGTCCTGTTTGTGGCTGACACGCAGAACCAAACGAGTCTATAAAATGTTGTTGTTATCACTGGCCGACAAGAAACAGCGAACGCACCGTTCCGACCCCCGTCAGTCATCGACCTTAGGTCGAGTGATTGCAGTTGCGGAATCTTTTAATTTATATTTGCACTGGGAAGGACTCTCTATATTCAGAGGAGGTCCATTTCCCTAATCCGTCTAAGGTATTAAAGCCATACTTCTATTTGCCTTAATGCATAAGCATAGGTCTTCTTTTACTCTAACGTATTAAAGCCATACTTATAGTTATATCCCCATTATAGCTAGGGATAAAGCCACTTACACATATTGTTTTACATCATTAATAAAAAATGCATGGGGTGAAGTTACAAATGCAGAACACATTTCAATGCTTACCCGGCCGTCTGGTCAGAAGAAAGGCTACAAAGGATATATTTATAGAGAGGTTTAATTAGAAAACGCAGGTTACAAAAAGAGACTGAATTAGAAAAAGTGTCCATTTCAGTTAAAATAATGCACAGAACAAAACATCTCATCTCTGCACGGTTTGTGCCTCTTGGCTAACAGCATTCTTCTTTCAGTTTTAAAATAAGCACCGAACAAAACATCTCATCTCTGCACGGTTTGTGCCTCTTCCTATCTCTCCATGTCAGTGTAAAAATCTCTGCCTTTCTCTCGCCAGTTGGCCCTTATAAAGCCCCCAGATCTCTTCTGCTTATTGGTCCAAATACAGCGCTGTCACCGTGATGTCATTTCACCAGCCAGTCAATGCACGGCTCGTGGGGACTGGCTCTCCTCCCATTTTTGTCATTACCTCTACTGGGAAAACCCCATTTACCTCAGAACATGAATGCCTCTTTGTTGGAGAAGTAACAGATTACTTTCTTCTGGGAAAAACCCCATTACGTCATTTAAACATGTATGCCTGTCTGCTCTGCTTCCTTACTGCAAGGGTTAACTCTGCACGTACATGGGCCTCTCTCGTTCTGACAGTAAGAGAAGAAGACGAGGCAGACTGCCGTAATATACAGTACATAGCCTAACACATACATATACAGATATATACAGATATACATACATATACATGTACAATACAGTACTCATATACTTTAAACACTGATTGATCACACATCATATATGTATTTTGTAGTTTAAGGCCAGTTCTCTCTTCTGCTCTCATCTCTGTGCTCGTCTCGCTCGGAGCTGTCTCTCAAGGTCACATTCTTAAGGGGCCCCTTTCTGCATGTGGTCTGTGAAGAACAGACCCTTCTTATGGAGATTTTAAAGGCTCAGTTCCATTTGTTTTTAAGTAGTTTAAAGATTATACTGGTCACATAGGAACGACTCAGGATGTCATTGTCCAAGAGTGTCACTTGTTCTGTGACACTTTACAACCACCTGTTGAAGTAATTCGTAATCCTGTCACCAAAGCTGGAGTAATTATACCTTACCGTATTTTACTGAGTGAACCCTTGAGGAGGATACCTTTGTGGTCTGAAAGTACTATGGGGAATAAGTCAACATCAAAGCTATCAAAGAGACGTGGGGAAGAAAAAACATAATCAATTCTGGAAAAGGTCTTATGTCTCGATGAGAAGAAGGAGTAATCTCTCGCGGATGGGTTGAGCGATCGCCACATATCAATTACCCCTGTGTCCTTAGACCAGGCCTGTGGGGCTGTGGTAGCTTGCTTCTGATCAGAGGTTTCAGCATGATTGGACCTATCAATCAATGGATCCCAAACTGCATTAAAATCAGCTCCTACTATTAATGAGTAATCAGGTAGTTTCAACATAGCTGCAGTGAGTACAGCATAAAAGTTAGCGTCATACAAATTAGGGGCGTATGCAGAAATCAGCGCAATTTTCTGGTTAGAACATTCTATTTTAGCAATAGTAATTCGACCATATGCATCAGACCACACATCTAACAGTTTAATATTCAAATTTTGCTTCGCTATTATGGCTACCGCACCTTGGTGCTAAAAGAAGAACTTATGTTATGGTCAAATCTATTTGCCAGTCTTGCGTTATCCACCAATAAAAGGTGCGTTTCACTCAGTAAAGCAAGGTCCACTTCCTTCCTTTTTAGCCACGTTAGTACACTTGTGCATCTATGCTGTATATTGAGACTCCCTGTATTCCAGATCAATATGTTCAAATTAGCCATAGTCTAAAAAGGCTGCAGTATGACTGAATGTAATTAGTTTGGAGTAGAACACCATAATAGATACATATCCACTTGTTAAGGTCCTATTGAGTTCCGAGCGTGAGCGTGAAAACAAAAATAAAACAGAGCGAGTCGACGGGAAAGAAAAACAAAAAACAACACAATCTCCCATTCCCTCCCCCCTCCCCCCATCAGAATACTTGTCCGGTATCGATCAAACATCAGTTGGTCACCCTTGACCGAGCACAGCAACCACAACAACATTATGTATCTTAACCATACCAATAATTTGTAAGGTATATTGTAACAATTTAGAAAAAAGGAACCCACTTCACTCAATTCAATGCGAAGTTCAAAGTGCAGACGATAAAAACAGGTGCATTAAAACACAGCTCGTCTGAGTTCAACTTGATAAAAGGGCAACATGCGTACCCGTCGTTGAGATAATACAGTGGAGACAAACCTTGAGCATTATCATTCAGCTGGAGCAAAAAGTCATTGTAGGCACATGGCAACAGCAATGTTAGCTAGGAGAGCTGGACAACCAGCACGCTCCGAGCTTAGCTTAATCGGGCTCAAGGCCTGTTATATCCTGATTCACGTAGGCAGCTCCGCCGAGAAAGGACCATCCCCCTCGACCGGCAGATACGTTAAAACATAGCAGTCTATGCGAAGTTCAGTGCGAAGTTCAATGTTCAGACAATAAAAAGGCTTAATGCGTTAAAAAGCACAGGTCGTCTGAATTATACTTGAAAATAGTCAGTGTGCATACCCGTTTATGGAATAATACAGCGTAGATAAACCTTGATTGTTACCGTTCTGTTGGTCCGAAAAGCTGCAGTAGGCGAGTGGTAACGATAGTGTTAGCTTGGAGAGCCAGAAAGTTAGCATAGCTCGCGCTTAGCATACCAAGGCTCCGAGGCCCGTTACTCCCCGATGCCTGTTGCCTGCTCCGCCGGGGCCGGCTCTCCATCCTCGGTCGGGGGGGACGCCGTGCTGCCTCGAAGGAAACTCTCCGCCTCGGA